>NW_012149208.1:1276845-1311500 GCF_000956105.1 Propithecus coquereli
TGTCAATGGCAATGCCAAATGAGGTAGCTGAGGCATGACCTTTAGCTTTTTCTCACCCCATAGGGAGGGTTTGCTATGTGGGGCAGCTGCTGTTCCCAGAGCCTGCATTCCTATTTCCCGGCCAGCCTCTGCACTGTGCCATCAGATGACCGAGAATTTGGCTCATAGAACCCTCAACAACATTGAGTGTTTTTCAAAGTTAGGTCAGCTCTAGGTGGAAGCAGAATTACCTCGAGCCTTGATTTTGAGCATCCAGTGGGGGCCTGGGGGAATCTGCCATTTTAGGGAGCCCCACAGGACATGTGATCCACACTCCGTTTTAGGAACTTCAGCTCTGGGCACCAACTCCTGATTGCTGGGAGTAGCTGAGTCTGTCTTTGGTTTCACAGACCCTGTTCACACACTCCCTGTCCACCTGAGAGTGAGCAGCATGCCTCCCTGCTGTGAACTATAATGTCACGTCACTAAGCCTGGTGCTGGGTCTCCAGCCTCCTTCTGCTTCCTCAGACTGCCCTGTATGTCCATGCTCTGTTGGGTTTCTGCCTGCTGGAAGCCCCGACACCCCAAAAGAAGCTGCAGAAGCAGCAGACAGCACATAATCAGCTCTCTCCACCGGCCCCACTCACAATACGGGATCTGCACTGGAGCCCTAGATCCTGGATTCTAGGCCCACCTCTCTACCCATGACGGGCAGTGGGGAAGCCTTTTAGGTCAATAATCTCTCAAGGCTGGTGGAGGCTCAAATCATTCCCCCCGCAGGGGCCTACTGGAAAACTTCCCCTTTGGTCTCTGAAGGTTTGCTGAAAATCAACTGAGAAAAGGCAGATTAACAGGAGAAAAGGCATGCAAATTTGTTAATGTGCATGGTGGAGAATTGCAGAGTGGTTACCCAACCATGCAATGGGGTGCAGTTGATTATATGCCCTTCTTAGGGGGAAAGGAGATGGGGATGTATGGATGATTTTAAGTGGGTAGTAAATGATTTTTAGGGGAATTCAATGGGCTTGAAGAACATGGAACGGCCTGGGACAAAGTCTGTTGGGCCCGCAGAGCAGACAATGCTTGGTGACAAAAGTCTGTCCAGGAGTGTTGACACTCTGCAGTCTTTCTTCCTGTGATATGAGTTCAGTTAGTGAAAACTCAGGGAAGGGACCAGAGGTAATTGTTTTCTTCTTTGGTGGGTCCAGACTTTGGGCAGAGAAGGGAACTTTAGAGAACAGTTTCATCTTGTGCTTTGGGAGAGACAGGACTGAGAGACAGGAGAGTGGGGGAAGGTCAGAGAGACCTTGAGGCTTCTTCAGCTTAGCATCTCCAAGCACTATATTTTGGGGTCTCGGTTTCTGAGCCCCAACACTCAGTTACTGTACTCGAATGCTTCTAGGGATAGGGAATTTACTATTACAGGGAAGCTCTTCTCTCAATGGGTCTGCTACCTGACCCTAGAACAGACAGCAGAGTCATGCCCGCTAAATAAGAACCTTGGGCCCACCTGCTCTTCTCCTCTGGACACGTTCTTTCTGGCACTTTCCAACGTCTTCTGTAAACATAGCTGTCACTGCTTTGGCTAGAATCCTTCAGTGGTTCCCATTCCTCTTGGCTCTCCCCCAGGCTGACCTCTGCAGCCTCACTTCCTCCACTCTGCCCCCTCCACTCCCCACTCCTGTTCCACTTTTTTTTTTTTTTTTGAGACAGAGTCTCACTCTGTCGCCCCAGGTAGAGTGCAGTGGCCTCATCATAGCTGACTGCAACCTCAAACTCCTGGGCTCAAGCGATCCTCCTGCCTCAGCCTCCAGAGTAGCCGGGACTATAGGTGTGCACTACCACACCTGGCTAATATGTTCTATTTTTGGTAGAGACCGGGTCTCGCTCTTGCTCAGGCTGGCCTCCAACTCCTGAACTCCAGGGATCCTCCCGCCCCGGCCTCCCAGAGTGCTAGGATTACAGGCGTGAGCCACCGCGCCCGGCCTGAACACATACTTTTCAATAAACTTTAAGACACATTATTTTTGCAACTCTCTTACCAGGCCAGGTTCTCTCTTGCCATGGCCCGCTCTCCTTTACTTAACTCTCACTCATTCTTCAGCTCTCCGCCATCACCCCCCTGACCCCAGCACTAGATCAGGTCCCTCGCTTATTCATGCTTGAAGCACTCCGGGTAGCTCTTTATCAATTCTTGTCAACGTTGAAATCTTCCATTTACTTGAGCAATTATTTCATTAATGTCTGCCTCCTCCACTAGCTGGTAGAGTTCATCAGAGCACGGTTTCAGTTTGCTCTCACTGCCTCTTCAGTACCTAGCAAAATGCTCGGCAGGTATTCATTGGATGGATGACTCGCTCCAGGAAGGCGGGCCCCAAGCTGAGTGGGGTGTCGGGACTCCTGGGGATGGATCAGAGATAGACTCGGGCAGTCCCCAGAAGTGAGGGCATCCGTGTTCAGCCCGGGGCCCCTCATGTTGCTCAGGATGAGGAGGTACCCGGGGAATCCCAGGGCAAGAAGGACACAGCATAATTCTGGCTGGCATCCAGCTGCCGACTGGGCGGTGGGCGCCCCGACTCTGTGCTTGGGGCCTTCAGTTTCCCCACTGGCTCCCCGGGCGGTCGCCCGCGAACCGCCCTTGCAGCCCAGGTAGACTCCCGCCAGGTGCCGCGGGCTGCAGAGGTCCGAGGGGCCCAGAGCGGCGGGCGGAGCCGCCGCAGGCCGCCTGGCCGGGCGAGGGCGCTCCAGGCAGGTCCTCCGGAGCCGGCGCGCGCCGCCGCGGCCCCTCTAGCCGGCGGGCGGTGGCGCAGTGCGCGCCGGGAAGGCGGCGGGCGGTCCGGCCCTTCGAGGCGGCGGGCGCTATGGTGGGTGGCGAGGCGGCTGCCGCGGTTGAGGAGCTGGTCTCGGGGGTGCGGCAGGCGGCCGACTTCGCGGAGCAGTTCCGCTCCTACTCGGAGACCGAGAAGCAATGGAAGGCCCGCATGGAGTTCATCCTGCGCCACCTGCCCGACTACCGCGACCCGCCAGACGGCGGCGGCCGCCTGGACCAGCTGCTGTCCCTCTCCATGGTCTGGGCCAACCACCTCTTCCTGGGCTGCAGGTGCGGACCCCTGCCGGCCGGCTGACCCCGTCCCCTGCCTTCTGACCCGCAGCCCTCCCCCAGGGCTCACCCCTGACCCGAACCCCTGACCTAGACAGTGCCCCCAACCTCCAGGCGCATTGGCTGGTGCGGTGTCGATTCCCACCTTGGCAGCCCCTTGCAAAGATATTTATTTTCTTTGAGCCTCAGTTTCCTCATTTGGTAAATGGGTGGTTGTGATGACTACAGTAATTAAAGGGTGAAGAGCTAAATACACGGTGGCTCCAAAGTTGCTATTGTTATTTGTATTATTACTGTTATTAGCTGAAACCATCACCTTTGCAGAGTGCCTTTGAAGTCCCTTAGCTCCTTTCACCTACATGGCAAACGTGCAGAGACAAAAACTGAGATAATTTAACAGATGAAAAAGCTGAGGGAAGGGGAGGGATATATCTGGGACCATGCAGCTTTGGGCAGGATTGGTGGATTTTCCCACATACAGCAAGACGTAATCTGTGTCCTGTGGCTTTTTCTCCCCATCCCCCATCCTCCTCGGTCCTGAGAGCTTCATCTCTCTGCCTTCCCTCCTGTGAAAACAACGGATGCCTTTCTGTCACCGCCCGAAAGCCCACTGCACCAAGAGGGCAAGGGGCGGCTTTTGAAGTGCCTAATAAGGCACCCTCTTTTACCCCACCACGAAGAAGGTGGCAAATCTTGAGACTCCCTATTAGCTCAATTCCCGTGACATTGTGTTAGGAGAATAGGATGACTGGGTTTGCTCCTGATTCCTTTACCCATTATGGCTGCCTGACTCTGATCACATGGCTCCTCCAGGCCTAAGCCACCTGGTTTTGCTTCAGATGTTGGAGTTTAGGATGTAGGGAAGCAGCCAGATGCACCCATCCCTTTTCCCTGCCTTCTAGGTGCTCCTGGGAAATCCTGATTAAACAGGATCCATGGTTAGGCAGATGTCAGAGAATTGGGCAAATGAACAAATAATGTTTTTTTTCATTAGACCAACATTCTACATGTTTAAAAAATAATAAAAAATATTTTTGGCCCTTATCCCATATCTGAGAATATGTACTGCCAGAGGTACAGTGCCTCTGTTTTTGTAAATCTTGAAACATCTGCTCTGTTGGCATTCCTAAAACACACTTTTGTATCCACAAGCAGGAAGAACTGTTTCCTAACCTTGTGCTGAACATGTGTGGGTTTCCCTTGCAGTATCAGATCAGTCCTGTGAGAGTTTGCAGTCCAGCAACCTGCAATTTCTTAATAATCCACAGTGGCAATTCTTCCAAGGTTTTTATCTCACTACTTTTTATTGTGCAGTTACAATAAAGACCTTTTAGACAAGGTGATGGAAATGGCTGATGGGATTGAAGTGGAAGACCTGCCACAGTTTACTGCCAGAAGTGAATTAATGAAAAAGGTAAACAGGATATCCCAGTGCATGTGATGAAATGGTATAGAGTTAATGGTCCCTGCTTTGATGACACTATTAGAGTATACTGTTTTTTGAATGCTTTTTTTTACCCCAAAGATCTAAAGCCCTTTCATTCTTATTTCCCCATAATTGGTACAAACCATATCATAACTAGACAACTCAGTGTGATAAATTATGCATTGTTAGTGGACAACACATAAACTTGACCTCTTCAAGTTGCCTAGGAACATTGTTTTGAGTTTTTTGCTTGATTGTTAAGGAAATACTGACAGAGTGCTAAAGTTTCCCACTTGTTAAAAACTCTTGTTTGTAACAGAGTAACTCATCCTTACCCCAGCAGGTGAAGACCAGACTTACTTGACCTCTCTTGACTTTCTGATAGTAGTTTGGCTGGAGTAATGTCCAGATAGCATAGCCGTTCTCTGTTCTTCAGGACTTAGTCTAGTCTCAGGCTATGGACTCTTTACACAGTGAGCTCTTGCTTTGAGTCTTGAATCCGGACCCTGGAGGTGGGCTGTGGAGAGTGTGGCAGAAGGAACCTCAGAGGGTGGGGCTGGGCATGCCAGCTGCTTTTCAGAATCGCCCCCCAGACATGCTTTTTTCACATTTGTCCCAGTCTCTTCAGGCAGAATTAATTGCTCCCTTATCTCCCAAAGTTCCTTTCACACTTTACTCAAGCTTGTTTTGGAGCAGTTGTGACCTCGAGGGAAGAGATGGTGCCTAAAGTTTTAGTCCTTATAACTCCATAAGCTAGTATAGTCATAGAGAAGGTACTCAGAAGACACTCAAAAATGGACCAAAGCAATAAGAGTATAAAGCTGGGGACCACTTTTTAGTTCTACCCTGAGAAACACAGGCAAGCCCTTGTTCCACCTCAGTTGGGTCTCGTTTTGGGAGGCAAGGCACATAAGGAGGTCCCCTTCTGTGTGTGTATCAAGGAACTAATCAAATCCTCAGCTGCTCGGAAAATATTTGTCCCAAACAGCACATCCCACTTGATTTCAGATGGTTTGTTTTTCTTAAAAAAGTATTCTTTTAGTTTTTAACGTGAACTGCAGTCAAGACCTTCGGGTTGGTGTTCCAGACACTATTTTGTTTTTTAAATAAGCTGTTAACAGGGAACTATTTTTAGCCAGGTAGCAAAGTGAACTGGGAGTTCGTGGCTTTTTGGATCCTCCTATTGTAATACTTTTAAAAATCCCTGGTTGACAAACCTTAAAAAAATATCCCTGGGTAGCCCTTGGGTGTCCCAGAGTGGTGAGGTTCCTGGAGCCCAGCCAGGAAGGGGCTAGATAGTGGCGGGCTGCCAGAGTGTACCCCGTGGGGCAGGGACAGGCAGGAAATGGGGCAATCCTTCATTTCCTAACTGCTTGTGGCATATTCTTTCCTTCTTTTTGTGCCTCAGTAGTTATCTGCCCTTCCTCAGATCTTGCTGTGCTGTTCCTCAGATCTTGCTGGGCTGTTAGACATCAGAACACTTCATGACATTTGGGCTATAAACCCTAGGAGGAGACTAAGGAGGTTTGACGTATCCCAAACATTATCCGTAGACCAGTATGAAGACGTGTGTGTGTGTTGGTAAGGGTCTGTATAAACTGCTAAATATAGTAAGGGGTCTTGTACTCAAAACCACAGAGGCCCTGTCCCGGAATGTTCATTCTTGACACTATCATTGCGTAGTGTGAGCCTCCAGGGAGGAATCCTCAGGCATGAAATTAGCATCCTTGAAACCAGCACTAATCATAAGTAGTTAGCTACCGTAAGAAGCCTGTACAGAGGTCATAATCAATAGCATTTTTAGATTTTGTGTGTTGCAACTTCCGTCAAATAAAACTTACGTTTTCTTCGTAACCAAGTTTAATTTTAGACTGTTGATACCACTGAACATGAAATTCAGCTGATCCTGAAAAATGAGATACTTCGACGGTGCATGGAGTTTTGCCAGTTGTTAAGACTTTTCTAGATAAGCCCAGCCTGAGATTGAGTCATCAGATCTCAGTGCCATGGCAGACTGTGTGGTATTGAAGGCCACCCTGAGAAACTGCTGCTAAGTGAGCTATGGGGACTTTGTACCAGTAGTTTCGTCTCTTGCCTGCATTTTTTGCATGTGACAGAGGAGGCTGGCAAACATGAGGCAACATTGCCAGTCCCAGAGACAAGAAACCTCTGATGTCAAACCGTGCGTCTGAAAAATGTCTCTTGTTATTCTGTCCAGAATTGATCCTTAGCTCTAAAATTAGTTTGGTTGGACTTTAAACCTGCTACCACCAAGTGGAAATGAATCGCCTGGCATTGTTGGTATCTCAAGACCAGACAGTGATGAAGGCTTGGAGACAGACATAAGCTCTTTAAAGTAGGATTTGTTAAATACTTTATGGCTATTCTGCAGCTTTGAAGCAAGTGTGTCTCTGTGTCTGTCCAACTCTTTTTTTTTTTTTAGTCTGAGAAAAGAAATGAGCCTTGGTTTCTGACAGGTGGAATTTGTTAGACAGTTGCAGTGTATGATTTTTTTTCTTTTGAAAGAGGGGTATTCAAACAGAAATGTATTGAACAAACTATCTTGATTACCTAACCGCCATCCTAGGCACCTGCCAGCAGCCTTTGTGGTTGCCCAGCTTAACCTTTAATGAGTGATAATTAACAAACAGCAGCAGCTGACTCAGGAAGGGTGTCATTGCTATGGCTGTCAGAGCTAATATTTCCAAGGTAACGTCTTGATCAAGGAGAAAGAGGAGTGATTGACTAGGAAGCTGTTATTGACTCGAAGAAAGAAGCTGTCAACCTAATTACTTGGTCCATTTTTCCTGAGAACATTTTTATCCCAAGAGGGAAAAATGTCAGTGTGAAAAGTGACTATGAAATGTGAAAGAAAAGTTAGAAAAACAAGCGTGCCTGCATTTCATTCTTTCTGTGCATTATGCTCAGTCTTGGCAAGCTCTGAGGTAATGGAGCCGCCGCCTGTTTGGTGGAGGAAGCCGCGATTCTAAGGCGGCCACTGTTGGTGAGTATTTAAAAAAAATTCAGTTTGTCAGATTAGTTAATCAGAAGAGGTCTTGTATCCCAAGGTAAATGCTCAGTGGAGCTACTTGTCTTTTACTCTCTATCCACTCTGAAACAGAAGCCGGAAAAGCTGCGTCCGACCCTATAGACCCGTTTTGTCTGGTGCTCAGAACGCGTGGATGGATCACCCATCAGCACCTGTGGAAAAGATGACGCGTAGCAGCCACGACTGTGCCGCCGCAGCCTTGGCCTGTCCTATCAGAACCTTGACTGATGGTTTAGAGGATTTTTTTACTCTTTGGACATAAGATGGTTTCTTTAGGTGATACTGCATTCTCCTAAATGGAGAAAGACTTCTTCTTACCTTTTGCTTTTGCTGAGGAATTTTGTTTTTTCATCTCAAAAAGACTGACGGGCTTAAATAGGAAAGAGGTCATACCTTGAAATCTCTAATTACTGAAAAGACTCTCAGGTTGATTCACGCACACTGCTAAATGTTAAGGAAATTCATTCAAATACAAGGTGACAGCCAGAGTGATTTCTTCACACCCTTAAAAGTTGTCTAAAGCCAAGTTTAAATTTACCAAAGGTGCCAGAGAGTACCCAGAAAGAATGTATCTGCTTCATTTTACCACTATTTGAAGACATGCTTTTACAGTTTCTAATAGTGTGAAAATCCAGAAATATGTAACCTTCGCATCTCCTAAATATCCTGACTCAATGTGAAATGTTGTGAATTACTACCTGAATCTGACTGGTTTTAATTTAGAACAATAAGTGTTTGTGTGATTCTGCTTTTAGAACCGTTCACGGCAGAGCATGCCAGGAAAAGTTGTATTTTAAGTATTTCCATTATCACTTTAAATTGTGAGCATTTATAGATCGCAAGTGACGAGACAAGAAAATTAGGTTCTGGCTTCCAAATGGATGGTGTGGTCAATGTTTGCTGAATTTTTTGTGCGTAGTGAAATATTAATAATTTCCGAGCATACTTACCGTTGGGGTAGTACGTAAATATTACATCACTGCTGTATCTTAATTTATGAAGATGAACTTGCTTCACTGGATTACCTGGTTACATAACCTTTTCTTTTTTTTCCCCAGCATCAAAGCTAAGGCAGAAGATTTATCACATTTTCATCATCAACTGCAGGCTTAGAAAGGAGGCTGGGATGAATGTGACACAGAGCACGGTATCTCTCTCAAGACGCCTGGTGTTACCAACAGAAAGGCAGGTGGAATGAGGAGGAATCTGTCTAGACAGGCTTTTTAAAAGTTACCATTCTTCCAGTAGCTATCACTGTAAAAGTATGCATGCGTATTTATGTATTTATAAATCATGCTGAGTTCATCGACATTGTAAAAGCCCTCTTTCCTGTTTTCAGTTGTTAAATGTCATACTTTTTGTTTAAAATGACCTTTTTCGTTGATGTAATAGTGGCAGGTAATGAATTTTATAGTTTGGGTTTTTCAGCAATTTACCTTTAAGTGTGATTCTGTTTTATGGGCCCCCCCCACCACCAAGGCAAACTAGATCCTTATTTCCACCTGAAATTTACGCCATACGTATATCCCACTGCCACGCATACTCATCTTTTTTTAAGAAATGCGAATCAAATCATAGACGTGAGGTACCCACCAGCACACGGGAGGAGGCAGAGGCAGCCTTACAAAACAGCTTTATTTTAAAATTCATTGATACAAGATTCCAAGGCTTTGTCCAGCCAGCCCGCTGATTCGTAGACTTAGATCTCCTATGCTGGCTTTTTCTGGAAGGAGCCTGCGGCTTGGGTCTTCTAGACTTGAAGAACTGCTTTGCACATGGCCTCCTAAAAAATACTGGTTTGTTCTGAAATTCTGGTATTAATGTTCTCTCTTAACTAATGTGTCTGTTCTATACCCCCTTCTCTGTTCCTCTTTCTTACTTAGTCCCCACCATTAAGTAGACAGCTCTAGGCATAAATGCTGGGGAGGGGCTTCATTTGGGGGCAGTAGTTTAATGGTCTGTCAGAGCAGGATTCACTCGCCAGTGGGAGGCACTGTGCTTGGTACTGGCCATAGTGGCAGTTAAGACGGTGGACCCTGCCCTAATCTGCCGGTGAATATAGGTAATGGAACGACCAGACACGCTGAAAACAGAGCTGGGGAAGCGTGGAGTCTGGGAGCAGAGAAGTGGGACAAGACTCTTGCCTGTGGCTTGAGACGAAGGCCAGGCAGCACACCTTGGGTGGGTCACGCCTCTGTAGGGCTTCTAGCTCCAGTGTCCCTAGGTGTCTCTAGGATGGACTGAGTGAAGAAGTCGAGATCTGTGATCTGTAACCTTGGACAAGCCACTTCTCTCCACTCATCCCTTACCTGGAAAATGGAGATCATAGAAATACCTACCACAGAGAGCTGGGGGCAAGGATTAAGATGGCAAATGTTATGCTCAGTGAGCCTTAGCTGCTTCTATTCCTCAAATGTGGCCTAGCTTTTTCCCCTTCTGACAAATATGTAAGGCTTAAAAAAATGAAATTACAAAATGGGAAAAAGTCAGTGTGACTATTCACTTTTAAATGCATCTTCTTGGCTGGGCACAGTGGTTCATGCCTGTAACCCTAGCCTTTGGAGGCCCAGGCAGGAGGATCACTTGAGGCCAGCAGTTTGAGACCATGCTGAGCAATGCAGGGAGACCTTGTCTTTATAAAAAATAAAAAAACCAGCCAGGCATGGTGACGTAAGCTTAAGTCCCAGCTACCCAGGAGGCTGAGGCAGGAAGATCACTTGAGTCCAGGAGTTTGATGTTGCAGTAAGCTAGGATGATGATACTTCATTATACTCACAGAGTGAGACACTGTCTCAAATAAATGAATAAATAAATAAAATTCATTTTCCATAGGTTTCTCAATTATCGATTCTCTTTTCTTTGTATGATACAATGCTTCAATAAAATAATAGCCTTTTGGCTGGGCGCGGTGGCTCACGCCTGTAATCCTAGCACTCTGGGAGGCTGAGGCGGGCGGATTGTTTGAGCTCAGGAGTTCCAGACCAGCCTGAGCAAGAGCGAGACCCCCATCTCTACCAAAAATAGAAAGAAATTAATTGGACAGCTAAAAATATATAGAAAAAACTAGCCGGGCATGGTGGCGCATGCCTGTAGTCCCAGCTACTTGGGAGGCTGAGGCAGGAGGATCACTTGAGCCCAGGGGTTTGAGGTTGCTGTGAGCTAGGCTGACGCCACGGCACTCTAGCCAGGGCAACAGAGCGAGACTCTTGTCTCAAAAAAAAAAAAAAAAAAATAATAATATATCCATTGCATAAAGCAAGTTTAAATTGTGTAATGATTTTTCCCCAATCTCTTTCAGTTTATTTTTCAAGACTTCTCTAGTTAATCAAAATCAAGTTTTCTGGTTCAATTTTCTTTTCCTTTTTCTTGTTCAGACGAGGTCTTTGTCACTCAGGCTGGAGTGTGGTGGCATAATCATAGCTCACTGCAGCCTCAAACTCCTGGGCTCAAGCAATCCTCCTGCCTTAGCCTCCTGGGTAGCTGGGACTATAAGCACATGCTACCATGACTGGCTAATTTTTAAAATTTATTGTAGAAATGGGGTCTTGCTATGTTGCCCAGGCTGGGCTCAAATTCCTGGCCTCAAATGATCCTCCCACCTTGGCCTCCCAAAGTGCTGACATTATAGGTGTGAGCTACCATGCCCAGCCTTCAGTTTTCTAATGGATTTTCTCTCATTGTTTCCTCAAACTGCCTGCTTTTCTTCTTATCTTACTTTTACAACCTCTGTGGCTATCTCAAGTATAAAATTAACCAGTATTTTAGAATTTCATCCTTTATGTATTTCTGGAATAGAAAGTGGCAAAGAGATCCAAATTTTTGCATTGCAACACTCCTTGTGGTATAGGTAAAATAGCCCCCTATTGGCCTTGAAGCAGAAGCTCACACCACCATAGAAACTGCGAGTTTCTCAACTTCATATCTACCGTACTGCCCAAGACATGGGTGAGATCATAGGAAGGGACAGATAAGGACCAGAAGATCTTTAAAGACGTAAGTCTTAGGCCAGGCATGGTGGCTCATGCCTGTAATCCTGGCACTCAGGGAGGCCGAGGAGGGAGGATCGCTTGAGGTCAGGAGTTCGAGACCAGCCTGAGCAAGAGGGAGACCCTGTCTCTATCAAAACTAGAAAAAATTAGCTGGGTGTGGTGGCGCATGCCTTTAGTCCCAGCTACTGGGGAGGCTGAAGCAGGAGGATCATTTGAGCCCAGGAGTTTGAGGTTGCGGTGAGCTATGAAGATGCCACTGCATTCTAGCCTGGGTGGCAGAGTGAGACTGTCTCAAAACAAAACACCAAAAACAAAAAAAACAGTGAAGAGGTCAACTTTGAGCTGTGTGGGCCCAATGACTAAAGCTCTTGCTTTGCTGAGAAAGTGGGCACCAACTCGTCTCCTTACGGTGGCATTTTCCTTTTCCTTGGACATTTCCTCATAGTAAGCATGTTAAATTGTCCCTAATAAGCATGAACTAGTAGATATTTCCTTCTTATTGAGTTACTTTATCTCAGTGTAGGCATCTGCAAAGTGGGGATGATTCCTTCTTCAGTTTTTATTGGAGGATTCAGTGGAAAAACTCACGTGTGAGGGTACCTGGCACCTCGTGGGCTCTCACTGCTTCATTCCTGCCCCTAGTTTCCCTTGAGGTCAAGCTGGGAAGACATGAAAACTTTTCAACTAACTTAGATTTACACAAGAGAAAAATGAGTACCTACAATCACCCTACTCAACCAGGCTCCATCCCAGGGCTGCCAGAGAGTAAACTTTTTTCTGTTCAAGTTGTGCAGGGCCTAACATGCAACCTGGCACCCGTTAGGTCCCCAGTAAACGTGGCTGACTGCTGCATGGGGCAGGCACCGAACAACGCAGCATCCACCGAATGCCAGGCTGCTCTGGAGAGGGGGAAGCAAAGCCTCCAGGTGAAAATGGCTACTAGCGGCAAACCCTGGCCGGAGCTCACGTGGCCACTGCAGCCCTCTCTTCGACACTGGGTGCCCTGGAACCCCTGTACTGCATTTGGGAGGTGTGGGGCTTGTGCAGCCTGGGGGCGTGTTCTTTTCACCGTGAGCAGGGCCTTTGCTGCAGCACTGGCTGTGTGGCAGGGGGCTGGTACCAGGGTTTGGTCCCGTACACCGACTAGATTCCTCATCACGGTGGCTGTGAATTTCGGGCCCCAGCTCACTGCAGCACCCATCTCCCCTCCGACCGGCTGTTTTCATTGTCGCCGCTTGTCAAACTGTGACTCAAGTTTCCTTCTACCTTTAGGTACTCACCAAGTTATCACTTATGACTATTTTCTACTTTTATAACAAAAACCAGAACTATTTGAAAAGTATCCCCAAAGGAGTCAGAGCCTGGACCCCAGAGGTCCTCAGTTATTCTACCGGCCTCCTGCCAGGGCCTGTGCATGCGTCTGGCTGTCTGGAAAGCGGTTCCCAGTCTTTGGATTTAACTTCCAATGTGTGCTGCTTAAATTGTTGCTCTTACAGCCTGATTCCTGATTTGGATTTGAGAGGAAGTCGTGGTGATTGTGGCCTGTTCTCAAACTGCCCTGTGCAAAAGACGACCCAGCCCTGTCAAAGAAGCAAGGTAGCCAGGTGCAGTGGCAGTGTACGATTATAGTCCCAGCTACTTGAGAGGCTGAACGGGAGGATTTCTTGAGCCCAAGGGTTTGAGTCCAGCCTGGGCAACATAGCAAGACCCCATCATAAATAATAAACAAATATATAAATAAATAAATAAGCAAGCAAACAAGCTCGTGTAAGCACTAACAAAAACCAGGAAGAGGAACTTCCTCCCAAACTCACCACTGCCAGGCCCCAGTAGTAGTATTGCTGGCTGGCAGAAGACCCCTTGTCCTCACCCCTTGAGAGTGATTGTCCTCACTCTAAAAGCAACCTTCCAGCTGATGTTCCAGGGAGTCTCCACCTGAAACCACAGCCTTACGTGCCCATGCAGGGACAGCCCAGTGCCACACAGCGAGGTTACTAATTTAGCTTTTCTTTGGAGGTGCTATTTCAAGCCTGTAGCCCAAGTTTATGACTACAGGCTGAAGTCTCTGGATTCCGCCCTATTCTCTGCCCAGTAAGGCCATCAGGCAAAGCAAAAGCATCTTTTTCTGTAAGAAGGAGAAAATATCTCTCAGATTTGGAATGAGGGATTAGCTAAGTAGCTTCCCGTTCCTTGTCTCCTTTGTTCTAGCACCAATGCAAAAACAAAATTTCCAACTCAATTCTATAAAATGACACTATATAGGGGCCAGCCAAAGAGCTGCAAGCTTCCCTTAGACATGCACTTGTTCAGGAGTGCTGCTGGTCCAGTTCAGCTGGTGGGCTGTGATATTCTTGGCAAAAGGTCTTGTTTGTAAAGGGGGAAGGAAAGAAGGCAACTGTATCCTTTGGGCTTCAGAAAGAAAGCACCACCAACCTTTTGCTCAAAGAGCTCTACCTTCAGTGCTCTCCTGTGTGCGTTCTTGCAGCCTTAGAGACAGCAGAGAACCCTCCTGCACTCCAGGAACAGTCACTAAATGGTTCAGGTTGATGGTGCCTGAGGGGATCTCTCCAGAGACAGGCTCTGATTCCCTTTACACAAATTCCCAGCCCAGTGGCACTTTATGAATCTCAGTCATCCATGTAAGAATTCAGATCAGCCAACCTCCCCCAGAAGACTACAGAAAATCATACTTGTAACCAGGACCAGCACCAACCACAAAAAGACTTTCTCTAATTGGCTAAACACTTATTTTCTTTCTCTCAGCAGACCATATTCTATACATTATATATCAGAGCCTTCCTAAACACATTGATCCAGAAGTCACAGATAAACAAAAGCATCATGTGGCCAAGCTTTAGCACTCAGTAAATGGCAGAGTTCCTGGAAGTCACGCCGTATACGAGTTTCTCATCCAAGTCTGAATATGCCGTATGCCAAAGAGGAAGCCTGGACCCCAAGTCCTTCTGAGGTTCTTGATTTTAACCATCAAGGAGCTAATGTTGAACTGTGGGACAGTCACATACTCAACAAGGTTTGGAATGGGCACAGCTCATTTCATCTTTTTGGCCCAACTAAAAAAATCCCTAGCCCATCCTATGAATAGAGGAAACATTAAAACCTTAGGGCATTCCTGACAAGATTGTTTTAAAAAGCTGTAGTGACAGTGGGAAAAGCTTATTGAAGGAAGAATGGCACAAACATTTGTCTACTTTGTTCAAACAATAAAGTCAGTCCTTTCAACAATAAAATTTAGTTCCTAATATCTTAGCTCTGTCACATACTAGAGTAACTGAAGAGAATTAATCTTTCCCCCATCTGATAATAGCTCATTTTCTAACTAGATGGGAACTGAAGTAATAGACCTATTATCTTGGCACAAGGCCCCTGTCCTACGGACAATTTCATTAAAAAAAACCTTTTTTTTTTTTTTTTGGAGACAGTCTCATTCTCTCACCCCGGGTAGAGTGCAGTGGTGTCATCGTAGCTCCCGGCAACCTCAAACTCCTGGGCTCAAGCGATCCTCCTGCCTTCAGCCTCCCCAGTACAGATGGGTGCCACCACACCTAGCTAATTTTTCTCTCCTTTGTAGAGATGGGGTGTAGCTCTCGCTCAGGCTGGTTTCAAACTTCCAGCCTCAAGCAATCCCCCCTCCCCACCCCCACCTTGGCTTCTCAAAGAGCTAGGATTACAGGTGTGAGCCACTGTGCCCAGCCTCGTTTACCTTTGACATTAATAACTAGCTTTTCAACTATTGACTTTTCTGTTTATATACTCAATCTCCACATAACTGAGATTCCATTGGGACTTTGCATTGTTCAATGCAATAGAAAATTATCACCATAAACACTATCAAGACCCCAAAATTTGATCCCTACCTCCAAAAACTTGGGATAATTGGGATATGAAACACCTTAGACATTAAGTCTGAAATATACTATGAGCCCTAGGGTTATCTCTTAATACTAAATGAATAAACTGAGCAGGGCAGGTACTTCGTTTACTAAGGAAAAAGCAGACTGTTAGTAAATACAGCATTTTTAATAGCTTTCTTCTCTGTTACCTTCCACTTAGGGAAGAATTTAAATCAATTCCAGAAGTTATTCATATTACTGAAACTTTTTGGAGGGGGCAGTGGGGGGCATCCTACAGACTCAAGGATGTTTCCAGGAAGAGGAAACATTGTGGTTTATTGATAAGCCATAATCCTTTCTATCTCAGACCAGAAAGTGTTCCTATATTCAGACTTACTTGTTTACATTAAAAAGAGGTGAAAAATGGCGTCAGGAAAACCTTTTCATTGGAGTAGTTGCAAGTCTGTATATAACTAAAGCAACTGAAGTATTTCCACAAATTGGGATGAATATTTAAGTTCAGTAGAATTCCTAACACTGATCTCAATCTCTTAATATTTCTTAAGGGACAGCACAGTTGCTGATAAAGACCAGACTGGGTTCTGGTCCCAGCCCTACCACTTACTGGCTGGTTGACCTTCAGCAAGTCACTTCATCTCTCTGAACCTAGTTTCCTCATCTGCAATATAACAATACTTACCCTCATACGGTTGCTGTGAATTTGAAATGAAATAATATGTTAAAGTGCTTAGTGCCCCGCAAGGATTGTTCTATGCTAGAGGTACTGTTACAAAGGAACTGTATCACAAATGCATATAAATTTTAACATGAATCCAGAGACATAACTTAGGACCAACATAAGTAGTATTTTAGCTCTAGCTTCTTGTCACATCATGCATTTGTACAATTGACCTATAGTTTAAAAGTAAACATTTTTTGTATGACATAACCTTGTAAATTGAAGGTTTATATTTGGTACTCAGCCAAAGAAACAGGAATCTGTTCCAAGGCTGAAGGAAAAAAAACCAAAAAAAAAAAACAACAATAAGGAATTACTTAGAGATGGAAACTTCTTAAGGATGTTCTCCGAAAAGAACGTGGACTAGGGTATGAGCTTTATGCATATGTTGAATTTAGGAGTTAGAACTCACTGAATTTCCTGCAAATTCAGATGTAACTCACTTATCTATCAATACTTGAAATGTTTCCATTTTAAATTGCAAAAGAAAAAAACAGGTTAAGGATAAAAATGGACATTAAAGCAGTAACCAAATAGCATTTAATGAAATAAGAGGGGAGACCCTCATAGCTACTGCATATTTAATCTAGAAGTTACTGGAGTAAATGTCTATGATTTGTTTTAGAGCTAAACTATAAAAGCACCACTCACTTAATATGACCATAAAGTACTTTTAAATCAAACTACTTTTTTGGGCCATGATTCCAGTGAGTAAATTCCCATTTGTATCAAAGTTCCCTAAAATCATACACTTAACCCGGAATTTGCCAAGTAATAACTTTTTAAGGGAAAGATCAACACTTATCCATTCAGTGTTAAACTTTGCTTAATGACTAGAAGCTGTAGATGCTGCCATCCTGTAGCCCAGCCTTTAATAAAGCAGCAGCTTCTTTCCGGGAGGCTAGTATGGTTATGACAAGAAACTCTCGGGGTTACTGAAATAGCTGTTTTAACTACTAGAGAGACTACACAGGTGGTTCAACAGAATTTACTTGTATATTTTCAATTTTCTATACTATTTGAAGGCATAGGATAGCTTTATATTAGCTTTCTACAATACTAGTGTTTTAAATTTATCCAACAAACTAAGATGCAGTACAACTTTTATACAACTTAGGAGATTAAAAAAATCTCCACAAGAGAAAGCAACTCAGCAGACTCCGGTGTTAAAACATTTGCCCAGAATAAACAGATATGCAATTGCATTAAAAGATACTCTTCAAATATCCAAATTACACCAAGATTCCTTCCAAATATGTGCCTTACCCAAACCAATGCAACCAATTCATTGTTTATACTGGGGCCTGAATTTTTGGCAAATGTTTATGGGTTTACTTTCATTTAAAGTGCTACCAAGCAGCAAAATAAGTTGCATCAATTCTCTGCTCATGGCAGAGGGGCCAACTGGGAAATCGCAAAAGGTACAGTTTAACAGTAAGTAATGCGTGAACTGTAACAAGTGGCCGAAGTACAGGCTTAGACATAATCAAACCAGTTATGTCTAGAGTTACTCAACTGAAACTGATACAGGTACATTCAAAATAAAGTTGGAGATTATAATTGGTATTTAGAATCACATCTGAAGACTGTCTTGATAAAATATAATTATGTTCTTTTGAAATTGGAAATGGAACTATTAACTGATGGAGAGCTAGAGACTTATTAACCCCTTCTACACAGATTAAGGAAATAAGTGACAAAGTCTCTTGCACTGAAGTTATGTATTTTAACAGCTTTACATGTAATATTCATATATAAAAAACTTTAAGTGCTTTTCTCCAATTTAAAAATCTAAAGAATTCAAAAATAAGGCATTCAATATTTGAAAAAAGTACAGATTTACAAAATGTGTATATTCTGTCATGAAAACTCCACACCAACATTATACACTTGGAAAAAAATACAAACAGGATATATTACAAATTTATGCAGCAATAACTTAGTTCACACCATGCAATAAAAAGTACATTAATCAAGATACACAAGCTTTTGTAGGTTCTAAACTGAAGGACTTTTTTCTTTTTTCTGCAGAATCCTTAAAACCTGTGGCACTTAAAATTTGTTAGCCTTTCTACTGAGAGGTAAATTATACACAACAATGATGAAAAAGATTAATAGACCAGTTGTCTATTATGAATCATTCCAGCTTTGTTCAACAATGGCCGAAACTCTTTTCTCATATTCTCGTTTGTTTTCCTGATAAAGCTGTGCTGCCTGGCTGTTGGCTGGACTGTTTGGGTTCGGTTCATCCAGCAGAGACTAGAAGGAAAGAGAAAGAAGAAGAGACAGATTTGCAGAGTTATTCTTTATGTTAACATGGGTCAGACATGGAGTATAGAAAAGTTATACAAAACAACAAATTATTTAAGGGATTAGTATGCTATATATTTTCAGGTCTACAGTCTTTCAGAAATAGCTTGATAAATACTACAATAATAAGAGGTTTCCTGCTGCTGAAGAGCTTAAGCTTCTGAATAAATAGTTCTCAATTGCCTTGAGACCTCTAATTTCAAAGAAATTAGAAAAGAATATTCTTCAGCATACTGAGACTTTCTCATTAACCAAGGAGACAAACAGCTTAATTTGGTTACGATACTACACCTATAAATACCTTTGTAACCAACATTTTCCAAGGTTAAACTCTATTATTGTGGTTACTCTGCAAATGCTGGACAGTAAGTGGGGGGGTGGGTAAATCTTATTCCCTTTAATCAACAAAACATATACATTTACCAGTGAGGGAATGAAATAGGAAGGTTGAAAATAATGTTTATAAGACAACCAGAATTAAAGGAGTGTGAGAGAAAAAAGTTTAAAAAGATGGTCATAAACCAAAATGTTATTTCTGCTCTTCTCAAATCCACCCCCCAATTGCACCCTTCCAAAACTGTCATTCAAGGTCTATTCTGAAATATTCTGCGAGACTGCTTTGGCAAACAGTTACACTACTTTTTATTTTCTTTTTTAAAATAGAATTTCTTGGATGAGGCAACATACTCAATGCTTCTCTGCACTTAGCAATGATATTTTCCCCCAAGATTTTCTTTGCCACAACCTCTAGTTATGCTTCATGGGTACAAATGAAGTTTAACCTGTCAGAACACACAACTTACACAGCAAAGGGACTGTGGACTAGATTCCATGCAGTCACAGTAATGAAAAAGCAGAGCAGTTAGCCGAAAATCATGGGTTCTTGTCTGATGTCTGCCATTGGTTACCTGAGTCCTAGGGAAGTTAATTTGCTCATGTGGTCTTTCGATTGCTCCTAAAGGAGCTGACTGTATCCTACAGAATACTGAAAAATTATGATACATCCTAGCACACACTCACCTGAATTGATGTTAAGATAGAAGATACATCATATGTTGGACTCCATCGATTCTGAAGGATATCTAAACATATGCTACCATCAGCATACACTGCAAAGACAACACTAATTGTTATATAAGTAACATGGTCATAGCTAACAGGAGAAATCTTCACCACAAACAATGCTAGGCTTAGTCAGACGTTTTAAACATCAGGTCATAACCTTTCTGTATCAGAGGAAAACCTATATTAAAACGACTTTGCACCTGCTGTGGCTTGAATGTCCTCTCCAAAACTCATGTTGAAATTTAATTGCCATTTTATTAGGTCATTAAATATGAAATGTCTGATTTCTAATCAAAAGTTTATTGTATCTCAAACAAGAAGCAGTACAATCAATCTAAGTATGTGCCTAAACTATCGATATAGTTTTGCCATCTTAACAGTAGCTTGTTTAAGCCTGGGGAGCGGGCAGCGATGAAATCACAAAAGGCATTTTCCACGGCTTGTTGAGAATTGAATATGTTTCCTTGCAAGAAGTGGTCCAAAGCCTGGAGGAAGTGGTGGTCAGTTGGTGCAAGGTCTGGTGAATATGGTGGATGACAGAGAGCTTCCAATTCCAGCTTCTGTAGTTTGAGCAGCACTGTTTGTGTGACAAGTGGTAAAGCATTGTTTTGCAAGGGGATTGGCCTGTCTCTATTGACCAATCTCGGCTGCTTAATCACAAGCATCCTCATCATTTTGTCCAGATGGTTGCAGTAGACATCCGCTGTAATGGACTGATCAGGTTTCATGAAGCTGTAGTGGATAATACCAGCGCTGGGCCACCAAACAGACACCATTAGCTTTTTTTTTTGATGAATATTCAGTTTTGGACTGTCTTTCAGCACTTCGTTTTTATCCAACCATTGTGCCAGATGCCTGGGATTGTCAAAAAGAATCCATTTTCATCACACATAAAAATATGGTGTAGAAATGGTTTGCCTTTATGTCATGACAGCAAAGAAAGGCAATCTTCGAGGTGATTTCTCTTGATGCTCATTTAATTCATGAGGTACCCATCTAACCAGCTTCTTTACCTTGCCGATTTGTCTCAAATGGTCCAGTATTGTTGGAATAGTAACGTCAAACCTGCTACTAGCTCATGGGTAGGTTGAGATAGATTTGCTTCCACTACGGCTTTCAGCTCATCATTACCCACTTTGGTCTCAGGTCACCCATGTGGCTCATTTTCAAGATTAAAATCACCAGAATAGAACTTCTCAAACTATTGACGTACTGTGCGTTCATTAGCCACATCATTCCCAAACACTGTGTTGCTATTTCAAACCTGTCTTGTGCAGCACTGGTTCCATGATGGAACTCATGTTTGAAAATAACATGAATTTTTGATGTTTTACAAAAATTGCCCTAAAAAAACTTTGAAAGACAATCACAAGCCAAACCATGCGCTTGAAAGAATGAGGACGCAGCTTCACAATAAAAAAACAAAAACAAAAACAAGAAGTGTCAAAGTAAAACGTCAAAGAAATCAACTGTCAAACTTAGTACTTAAGGAAATGGGACATTTCATACTTAATGACCTAATACCAGTATGGGGAGGGGTGGGACCTTTAAGAGCTCTCTGCCCTCATGAAAGGATTAATGCCATCATGGCAGGAGTGAGCTCCTGATAAAAAGATGAGTTTGGCTTGGTTTCCTCTCTGTCTTGCATGCTTACTTTCCCGCCCTTCCACCATGGGATGCCATAGCACGGAGGCCCTCACCAAATGTCAGTGCCATGCTCTTGGACTTTTCAGTCTCCAGAACCATGAGCCAAATAAATGTCTATTGTTTATAAATTATTAGCCAGTCTCTCAGTATTCCCTGATAGCAGAAAATAGACTAAGACAGCGCCTTACCATTAGGAGGCTGAGAGTTAAATTTTTTCAACACATACCACATAGCCATTTGTTTACATTCCATATTTCGAAATATTCTTAAATAAAGCTCTTCAAAAATTGCTTATTTATTGACACAGAAATTCCACTCCTAGAAATTGTTCTAAGGAAATAATCATGGACACGCACAAAACATTTACTTGCAGAATTTTTGCTATAATACTATTAACAGGATGGAAAAACTGGAAACTACCTTGTGGCCCCTGAACACGGTCCTGGCTACGTAAGTAACAGTGCATTCATATACTCAATACCAGCAGCCACCAGAAATAACATATATCTGCTGTTTATTTATGCAGAAAGACACCCACAGTATACTGCCCTAGAAAGTTTTTAATTATTTATATTGGATAATTCCATATTTTGGCAAAAAAATTATATATGAATATTTTCATTTGAAGTATAAAGACACCCACAGTATACTGCCCTAAAAAGTTTTTAATTATTTATATTGGATAATTCCATATTTTGGCAAAAAAATTATATATGAATATTTTCATTTGAAGTATATGTAGTCACAGAAACATTTATTGTAAGACTAAATGCAAAATCTAAGTGGTGGATATCTGTAGATAGCAGGATTATCAATGATTTTTCTTTACCCTTCCTTGTATTTGATTTATTTTTGCAATGAGTATATATTCCTTTCATAAGAATAATTTAAAAAAACATGAGTGATCAACATGTATTAAAAGTCTTAAACATTTGGGAGGTTTTTCCTCCTTAGACCAATTATGTGAAAATGTAAGCAATGAACATAAATTTTTACCCACTTGTGAGACTATCTTCAGGATAAATTTCTAGAAGTAGAAACACAGAATTGCTATGTTGACAAAGGGTAAATGCATTTAAATGTTATAGATATTGCCAACTGTGGAAAGCTTCATGGAGCAATCCAGCACACTCTATATAAAAATAGGGATAAGTGAGTTTTTTTCAAGGAGAAGGGAGCAAGTCACATTTAAATACTGTCATTCCTTAGGGCTCTTTCTTAAGTCCTCTTCCCTGTTACCCTTTATACACCCTCTGGGAAATCCTAGTCACTCCCATGGCCTCAGTTACTATTCATGTGCTCAGCACTCCAGTCGTTAGCCTCAGCCCAGATCTAGCTCTCAGTCTCAAAGCAGCAGAGCCAACTGCTTACTGTCCTATCCCATAGAACATCAAACTTAGCATGCCCCAGGCAAAAATAAGCACCTCTGTAAAACCCATAAAAATATAAAACAATTGTAAAGTTTTGAACTAGAAACTATTTTTGAGAATCCGAAAGTAACTAGACCCCAAATGTCTGTCAAATGATGATAACCAAAATGCAGTATTTCTATATAATGGAGTATTATTCAGCAATAAAAAATGAAGTAAAGATACATGTTACAACATAGATGAACCTTGACAACTTTATGCTAGGTGAAAGAAGTCGTCACAAAGGACCACTTATCATAAGATTCCATGTATATGAAACGTCCAGAATATTCAAATCTAGACAGAGAAAACAGATTAGTGGTTACCTAGGACTTGGGGGTGGGTGGAGAAATGAGGAGTGACTCCTTATGGTTAGAGGTTTTCTGTTGTCTAAAACTGATCATAGTGATGATGGTTGAACAACTCTGATAGTAAAAACCACTGAATTATGCAATTTAAATGGGTGAATAGCATGGTGTGTAAATTATATTTCAATAAATGTTTTTAAAAAAGTAAACCAGAAGGTTAAATAATAAAAACAGGTACTCATAGCAGAAAAAAGGGAAATAATGCTATAAATATGAAGGGATGAGAAAACCAAATACATTTTACCTTTGCTTAAGTAGATAACCCTACCTCTATACACGTATACCCCCATTCATTCTACAGTCTTTCTCATCTTGATTTAAAGGACCCCTTACTATGACTTGTTTGGTTTGATTCAATACCAGGTCCAAGCCAGATCAAGTTACACTAGAATAAACGGTACGTGATTTGGGAATTTCTTCCAAACAGAAACAGAAAACAAAATTAAACCTGTCTTTTCAAACAAAAAAGCAGCTAGAAGGAAAAAGCAACTTCGCACTAATGAAGCATCAAAGGCTCTATCTATTATTGAAAAGTCACCGGGATTTCAGACATAGACAAACACATCTCTGCTCTGGGTAGGAAACTATGTAGTCTGCTGTATGAGAGATACAATTAAGAGGACCTCTGAAAATGTTCTTCCTGAAAGTAAGTTAGCTGATGGGGAAGGCATCATTTAAATGAACAAAGGTTATAAGAAGGAAAAGGACCTTCAAGATTTTGGAGAAGTAGTCTTTCGCATGGTGATTTATAATCCAGGAATGCAAATGTAATACATACAACAAGTCAAGGAAGACCAAATTTATTACAAATGTTACTCAGTCATCATTTAATAAAGAATAGTAACAAATTATCTTGTTGAAGGAAAAAATGGAAAACTGTGTTAAAAGCCTTAAAAACATAACAGGCCTTTGACCCAGTAATCCCACTTTTAAAAACTAAATAATTATTGGTATCTGAAAAGTCTTATTTTCAAGAATGTTCACAAAGTGCTATTTAAAATTGTAAACAATTGAAAACCACCAACAATTGAACACTGGCTAAATGGATTATGGTAAATCTATTAATACCTAAGGTAACACTTTGGAGCCATTAAAAATGATATAATAGAATATCTGATAAGAGAAAATGTTCATAACATATAAAAATTACCCCACTTTATATACATGATCCTAATGTTGCAGAAAACAAAATTTTGTGTGTGTGTGTGTGTGTGTATTTTTGACATAGAGTCTCGCTCTCTCACCCTGGTTAGAGTGCAGTGGCATCATGATAGCTCACTGCAGCCTCAAACTCCTGGGCTCAAGCAATCCTCCTGCCTTAGCCTCCTGAGTAGCTGGGACTACAGATGTGCCCCACCACGCCTGGCTAATTTTTTCTATTTTTAGTAGAGATGGGGTCTTGCTCTTGGCTCTTGCTCAGGCTGGTCTTGAACTCCTGACCTCAAGTGATCCTCTCACCTCGGCCTCCTAGAGTGCTAGGATTATAGGCGTGAGCCACTGCACCTGGCCAAAATTATATTTTTTAAAAGCTAAATTTTAGGCAATAAATTCTTCTTGGTATCTTTCACATTTCTACAAATAGATACATATTATTTGTATTTATCTTTTTTATTAGAGATAGGGTCTTGCTATGTTGTCCAAGCAGGCCTCCAACTCCTGAGCTCAAGTGATCTTCCCACCTCAGCCTCCTGTAGTCTGGGACTACTGGTGCTCACCCCTGTGCCTGGCTTACATATTACTTACAATTCAGAAGTTATTAAAAAACAACTTTACCTCAAATTTGGAACTTTGATTAGATTCTAGCTACAGAAAGGTGGCTACTATGGACACAGAAGCAACACCTACCTACAAGTGGGCCCTAACGGTGAGAAGTAAGGGGGAAGACCTAAAAGGAGGGAAACAAGTCTTTCCCCCAATCATTTGCAAAGTCTCATATAAATTGCTACTTACCATTCGGATGAAACATTTTGGATAAAAACCTAACAGTTGGCGGTTTATTTGGATATTCTTCGGAAAATTCTATTACTAGTTTAAAAGTACCTAGATAGAAAACAAATCAAAATAATTATAGTAAAGACAAGCACAACTCTTACTCTCTTCCATCAATCAATCCTCAACCCCATACTGGTTTTTGCACAAATACACGAAAGTCAATACGTCACTGCTGGTTTAGCACACAAAACGTACTGAATATACCTCTATCTATGTTAGACTGATAACATGCAACACTGGCGAGCAGTTGGGGAACAAGAACATTCATGTGCTATGGGTGGGAATGTTAACTGTCATATTTTTGGAAGGCAACTGGGCCCTAGCTACCAAGATTTAAAATGCACATCTCAGGAACTACAAATAGCTTATCGTAGCTTAGAAGAGGGGTGGCCAAGGGATTTTGAGACGGACTGACTAGCACACAGCAAAGGAACCAGACTGGAGACCCGGGTGCTTATGTGAAAGGTTGGTTCTGTCCCGGCACCAATCCCTTCATTTGAATACACCAAGAATCATTAAGCTTTAGTATAACTGCCTACTTTGGGTTATAGTCCAACATGGTACAACATTGTGATCAGTCTAAATCTGTATTTAACTGCTATTAATGGTTTTGTGTTTGTCTATATAGACTGCTTCTGGGCTTAACTATCCAGAGCCCTTTTACTTGGAGAAAGTCCACCTGAAGGCTGGAGAGGTCCTCCAATTGCAACCCTGAGGATGTGCGCAGTCAAGTTGGGACTTATTCCTAATGAAGTAAATCTTTAAACCATTCCAGATGTCTCTATACATGGTTCTTTCCTTATTTCATTAATGCAAACAAAACAAAACACTCTTTCGCAGTGTAAATTCTAAGCTCCTGGCTTCAGTCTACCAAGA
Organism: Propithecus coquereli; assembly: GCF_000956105.1. Taxonomy (NCBI): domain Eukaryota; kingdom Metazoa; phylum Chordata; class Mammalia; order Primates; family Indriidae; genus Propithecus; species Propithecus coquereli. Next base: position 1,302,646 of record NW_012149208.1, read on the forward strand.
TTAACACGTTAACTGCCATGTGAGTTTTATTTAACTCAAGCTAGTTTTGAGCCTGGGGCCTCGTGAAGCACATGTAACACACACATCTCTTCACCTTGGGAGCCACATAAACTATTTCAGGTTGCATATAACTCATGCACAGAAAACAATACAAAATAACAAATTTTTCATTAAATTAGAAAGGAACGTTTTGTTTTCGAAGTTTTTATTCTATTCTTTTAATAAAACACTGTGGCCCCAGAGAAAAGAAATTTTTTTTCTTAGTGTGGCAGTCAATGTGTTAAAGGCTCACATTTAGTAAAATATTTTATATCATCATTGCTCATGTATTTGATATACAACTGTCACTTCTCTACTTTTTTTGTTGTTGTTTGGAAATTTGGGACTGGGGAAGCCAAAGATCTAAGCAAACCAAAGGCAATTTCTATTTCATATTATGGCATGTATTAACGTAACAGAAGTACTATGAACCATAGTTCATCAATGAAGTTAGCCTTATGCCTAATTATGTATTTTTAAAGCCTGTATTTTAATTTTATTTGGTTACAAAAATAATAGCTATCGAATGTAGAATTTTAGGCAAAAGCAAATATGAAGCCGGCTATCCTTAAGCTTTTTGGTCTCAAGAAGGCTAAACATGAAGGCAGAAGAGATGCATGCAATAGCACACCACAGGGATACAAAGAGAGTAATAACCTCCTTGAGAGCACCAAAACATAGTACAATATGGCAAAATAGTTAGAAAGTGATGAGGTTTGAGTATTTATCACTTTTTAATTTCTAAAAATGTTTTTATATAATTTACTTTCAACATAATGACTCTTCAATAACTAGCTTGCAAAAATTCCTGAAATTTTAACTGGCTCTCATGAATCAGTATAGGCTGCCAGTAGCACAGCACTGGTTAAACTACTGACATTTGTTGTATTAGAAATTGTAACAGAAAATCTTGATGTATTTATTAATTCATTAAAAAATAACTACAAACCTATTACACATTAACCTAAGTACCATAGTTAATGAAAAATATGTCCCCCCCAAAATGTTAGTGAGAAGTGTAAGCACTGTTTTACCATTTTTTGCAACTCTTTTAACAACTGGCAGAACAGAAAGCAGCTGGGTTCTCTTATCTGCTTCTGCACTCAAGCTGTTACAATATATTGTTTGGCAGAAGTATATGAAGGAAATCTGGCCCCACACAAACATGCAATTGAAAAATGGAGTATTTTCATAGCCTTTTCAGATAACTATATGTATTCTTTTTTGATATCACACCAAAACTAACGGTAGTTTGTTGCAATGTAGAATCTGAAACCGTTTTGTACTCAGCTATTTAATACATTAAAATCTGTTGTACTCTGCATAAACCTTTTACCCATCCGTGATTTTGTAATATTATGTGTTGGTCATTTGTAAAATATTGGTTCACTCCAGTTATACAGATCTTCCAAATGTTGTCACATTCCACTATATACTATCCAAAAAAAAAAAAAAAAAAATTCACAGTAGGTAGTACCACCTGCTAATCTCATCAGAAAAGTCTGAGTATTGGGAAGCTGTCATTTTATCACCAGCAACAAATATATTCACAACATACTTAGGTCGTTTTTGAGAATACGTCTGCCATGTATTCAAACAAGCATAGCTTGTCTGTCAGTCATTCTTTCATGTAAAAAAGCTTCCATGAAAGAAGCAGTAGTTCAAGCTGCAACTCGAACAAATGCAGAAGCATTGTGACAACCATAATACTCTGGGGTCTGCAGCTTTATTCACGCTTCCCATTCCACATGCAGAGTATTAAACAGATGTATACTCAAGGGCCAGAGCTTAATACCAATAATTTCTACTGTTTCAAGGCATTTTTAAGTAAAACTGCTTCTTTTAAAATGCAAAGAATACAATGACTATTAATACAGTTTGGTGCCACTGTCTTGATTTATTCTAAGATGATAAACTGCTTAGGTGCAGTTTTAGCCACCATTGCTCTTGTACCATCAATACAAATGGCAACATGGTCTTCTTAGTAAGAAGACCATTTTGATCAAAGGACCTGCTGAAACGGTCTCAGAAACCCCAAGGGGTTTAGGGAACACACTTGAGAACCCCCGGTATAGAAAAAAAGCTTAAGTCCTTAATTACCTCCTTCAATTCCTTACCTCCACCTAGAGATAATCACTGATAACACCACAGTGTGTAACATCTTAACACAAACACATTTAGTAAAAATGTGATGCTATAATAAACATTCTGTAACTCTTTTGTCTACTAAGACATATGTCCAAATCTAGTTTACTCTTTAATAGGTACATGATATTCCAGAGTCCAGATACATCATAATTTGCTTAACCATTTCTCCTACTAAGCATTCAAGTTATCTCCCTATAAATAGTGCTACAGTATTCTTGTACAAATATTTTTGATGGATTAATTCTGAAGTCATTTTGCTAATTATAAAAAAGCTGCTTAAAAATTTCTTAAAAATCCATGCTATAATTAGAAAAAATCTAAGTACATGGTTAAAAATCAATTTGATAAGCTCCATTACAAATACATGTTAGAACTAGTTTCCCATTTTCCTGGCTCCTGGTGGAAATAACCAACTTGAGATAGAAAAGATTATGCAAAATGCTAACTACCTATGGGTGTTAAATGTTAGGCATACTTAAAGCTATTGGTAGCTTTGTAGGTTAGAGAAAAATCTCAGCTGAACACCCTATCAATATAAATAACAAAGTATAAAAAGGCATGATTACTCTCCTGGTGTTTACCTCAGGGATATCTTTATCAAGCTATAAGGCCACCAAAATACAAACTGTTCTCAACAACACAGACCCTGCCATCTAGGTTTCCAGTACTACAGGCAAATATGAAAGTAACAGAAGGAACCGGCAATGGAGGTGACCAGGCTGATACGGGACAGAAAGTCCCTTAAAAATTAAAAATTCTCAGTAGCTTTATTTAGTTTTATTAACTTGGTCTATTGACAAGAGATAGTGGCTTCAAGTAGATATGCTTGTGTTACAATTCCCTACTAAAAAGTGCCCTCTTAATACTATAGAAAACACAGTATGACTTACCGTCTTCAAAGGGTGTCCCTTCTGGTCTGAAAACAAGAAGATTTCTGATTAAAATGAGTTTTTCATTCTGCTTTTTCCTGATCTTCAAGAATGGAAAGGGTAAACTCCAATAGATACAGAGGGGCTCATTCTGATGATTTGTGGAGTTTTTAAGAGATGGTAGTTTAATACCATCTTAGCCCTGGATTTTCATAGATGCAGGCAGAAAGAATAACTTTCATTTTTTAAGTTTTCCTTTTAGGGTGGTTTTAAGAAACATAACAAAAAAACTTGTCCATAATTTTAGCATAAAAAGAATTCAGTTCATAAATACTGAGCATTTTGTAAATATGTATATTCTTAAAAGTCATCTTTTCATTTTACAGTAATAAGATAGACATCAACACCCATTAGTTTAAGATAATTATGACACTAAAAGTGTCCTAAACCAAAGTAACTCTTGTCCAAACTAGCTAAGCATAGCCAATGTCACCAAGAAAGCCAGATTATTTTGCTCAGACCTTTTCTTTGCCTCCATATCCCAATTTCATCTTTCCTAAGCAGCAGCATATAGTTTAATTATTATTTGCAAGGCATATTCAGGATCTCAAAGCAGCAGGCTAACAGCCTGAATGTAACAGAATCAGTTTACTCTAGAAGGATGAACTTCACTCATTTTCCACCAGTCTTTAAATATAGGTTCCTATAACTGATTCTGTGGAAATCAATTGTTTATGAAAGTATTCATTCCTTTTACTTTTTACTGCAAAACTCTAGTTTAGAAAGAATTGGAGGGCAGGGAGAATAAAAGAAAAATAGATCAAGTCCAAAAAAAACCAATAAAAAAAAGGAAATTTTAAATTAAAAAACATATATGCAATATGTAAAATGTAAGACTGCTTCTCAAATGGCTCATTCAGTTATTTCACATTGGGCTGTGAAACATTTTAATCTAAACTCTTGCTACAGTGGAAGTTCTCAATATTTTCAGTTCCGAGCCTTTTTGCGGCTTCAATGGAATGAGACCATAAACATTTGCATGGTATGTTTGTACAAAATAATTTTTCTCCTTTATCATTCCACACCATTTAATTTCAAATGGCATTTTTTAAGTAAATAGTATTTTTTATGATTATAAACCCATATGTAATTACACCAAAGAGCCAATAAATTTTATATAACTGCCAAAATGGTTTTTTTTTTTTTTTTTAAAGAGACAGGATCGCACTCTGTTGCCCAGGTTGGAGTGCAGTGGTGTGATCACAGCTCGCTGCAAGCTTGAACTCCTGGGCTCAAGAGATCCTCCTGCACCAGCCTTCCAAGTAGGTAGGACTACAGGTGTCTGGCACCAAGCCCAGCACATTAAAACAAACAAACAAACAAAAAAAACCACTTTTTTTTTAGAGACAGGGTCTTGCTATGTTATCCTGGTTGATCTTGAACTCCTGGCCTCAAGTGATCCTCTAGCCTTGGCAAGTGCTGGGATGATAGATGTGAGCCACAATGCCTGGCCCTAAAACTCTTATTGAAGAATTTTTAAAAATCTATCCTGTTTCAATCCTTAAGAACCTTCATTCTACCTCAGTCTCATTTCCTAGATACTTGTAATATATTTATTTTTTTTTAAAGAATCACCACGCACTTATTATTTGTTAAATCTTTCAACTTACCCAAATATAACTGCATTCCACTGCATGATGTTGTTTTCAGATGGTGCACCACTGACACCCACAGGTGGGTCCTCTTGCAATCTGGAAATCCAGAGAGGTAATTTTAAAAGTCGAACATTAAGGCCACTAAAGAGGCCAGAACACCTATGGACACCAGGACACCTATGGACATCATTTGGGGACAAAAACTAAATCTATTTACTTGTTATTGTGCTTAACTAAATATAGACCAGGCATATATACTTATTAAATACCTCTACAAATTATCCAGAAGTCCAAAGGGCTTGGGAATAATCCCTCTTCAAATGTCATCAAAATTGAGATATTATACTACCTCTTTAAGAACTAATACATACAGACTGCCCTCTTCAACCAAAAAAAGTTTAACATCTCAACAACAAAAATTTTTACAGAATTGATTTTGTTGCTCTAACCATACAAAGGTTGTGTAAGTCTTAACACAGCTACTTGTGCAACATGGCTACAGGAAAAAAAAAGTAAACCTCAATGCAAACACTAAATGACTGAAAACACCTATATTCAATCTAATTAGGAAGCTGGCTTTAGGCAGGATATTTACTTTTAAAAGTAATCAGAAGCTTCAGTTAGGTCTTCCACTACCAGTCCCTATTTTAAAGGCTCTGCACTAACACCAGATCTACCTTTCAGACCAGAAGACTCAGTACAAAGCTTCCAACATTCGTCATAGTCAAATTCTTGTAACCTGAAGACGTCTGGAAAACTACCAAAGGTGCCATGTGTTCAACTCGGAATTAAGCAGAGAATTACAGTAAGGAACCAGGGGGACAATGGACATGAACTGAAAGTTTTATTATTTGAATTTTTCATGGGAGCTAATCAAATCTACTGATTTCAAGCTTTAGAAAGAGGATTTCTGCACAAAATAGAGCATCCCTTTTTAAAGACTGTTACCTCAATTAAAAAACGCTACATTGTACACACACACAAATTCATATGCAGTCATTTTCATGTGGTACAATACTTTGCAATTAGTCCACATAAAAATGGCTCTTTTTAGTCAATCTCAAGCAAATTAGGCCACCATGCACAGAAGCCTTAGAGGAACTATACTGCTTGACGCCTACCTCTAAATGGCTAAGAGAAACTAGGAATGAATTAAAAAAGCTGGCTAAAGCCCAAAACAATGGCTTCCAAATGCTTCACATAAAGCTTAACGGCGAAGTTGGGAGGTTAACTTCCTGAGCGGCAAATCTTAAGTTTTTATACTAAATATTTTGTCTCCATCAGGGCAGGTCTCCCCAGAAAAAACTTAAGAAAAATTTGCAGAGTATCGCACTGGTAAGTTTTCTCACTCATTTTTTTCACGTACCTGTAAATATTCAACAGAAGATAAACAACTGAAAAAAAGTCATTTTCTTCTCACAACCCCAATACCTCGTAACAAACTCTACTTGACAAAGGGAGGCCCGGGGAGTATCAGGTTAGCGCCAGTCCAAGGGAAGGCATTTTTCCAGACTTGAGAGGCTATAGATAGGGCTGTATTCACCAGCCAGAGCTGAGTTCCAGAACGTACTGGCAGCCAGAGAGGCCAGCTCTAAGGTCCCCGATCTCGAGTCAGTTCTCAAGGTCCTTTCCGGCGGGCGGGGGCAGGGCCAGGTTTCGGGGGATGGGCCAGCAACCTCCGGACCTCGCGCAGCAGACCCCACCCTCGCTGCAGAAGAGCAAGGGGGGCCCTTTTCGCCCCAACCCCGATCCTCAGAGGAGAAGACGGCGAGGCCGTGGAACAAAGCTGACGGGTGCAGCAGGCGGGGGACAACCTCCTGCAAGAGCTCACTTTTAGGGGACAGGAAGGGGGCGCCGCAGGGTGCAGGGCGGGGGCATGATGTTCGATCGCTTGGGTGCGACATCGGGCAGATGGCCGAAATGGAGAGCAGGGAACCCTAGGCCAGCCGATCGCCACCTTTTTACTTTCTAGGAGGGGAACGGGGAGGAGGAGTATCGAAATTTCTTAGGCTGCCAGAGTGGGCAGCAAGGATGGGGGAGCGGGAGCCGAGGATAGGAGTGGGCTTCCGTCGGTCCCGCTGGGCCCACAGCCGGCCTCTTAGGGTTATAAGGGGAAGGTGTCCGGGATCCCCGCCCTGCAGCCCCGTAGCTTTGGGGAGGAGTCGTCATCTAGGCGAAGGTGAAGGCCCTTACCGCTTGAAATCCCGCATGAGCCTCCTCCGGGCCGGGGTCGACATGCTCCCCAGCTGCCCCGCGGTCAGTCTGAAAGAAAAGAGTCCCGCGCAGCCCCCCCACCCCCCGGCGCGGCGGCCGAATCACTGTGGGTCACCGCCGCCGCCGAGACTGCACAAACAACCCTGCAATGACGTCTCCCTCCGCCGCCTCCAGATCCCTCCGCCCTTCAGCCGGTACCACAGAGCGAGGGGTGGGGGACGAGGGGCGGGACGTACGAGCGCTGGTTCCGGGAGCTTTTCGACGGAGACCGTTTCCATTTTGGCTTGCTGAAGTAAGGGACAAATTAGTGTTCTCTTTGCTCAGACTAGATTATGTGTATTAAGAGACACCGAAACCGAAACATTATCCTGTTTCCCTCCCCATCGCCAGTTTAGGCTCGGCGGGGGGGTGTGGGGGGGAGAAGGACATATCCGGGGCCAGAGATTTCAGGGGAAGGAGGTGGGATGACGTAAGGTCACGTGACTGCCGGCGGCGTTGTCAACAATCCACCCCTGAGGGGGAGGGGGCGAAGTATCTAGAACCACGTGTCCCTATGACGCGATTAGAACGGGTCACGTGAGAGCGTCGCCAGGATCTGAGTTTCAGTCGGGTCTATGAAGCCGGTGGTAAAGTTTACCAGGTTGAGGGCGTGATATTCCTTTATTAGTTGTTCCCCGTTTGTCCCAGGTATAGCGACATTACCGAAGAGATAGTGGCAGAGCAACAGCTTCTTTTGCATCTGTTTTCTTTAAAACGGAACTCCAAATAATTTGGACTTTACTGCCCTCTGGTTGGTTCCATGGCTTCCCAACTCTGGTATGTGGGGCAGGGAGGCAGAGTGGAAAGTTCGCGATCATCTAATGCAGCATTGAATGCTGAGGCCCACATAAAGTTATATCTTAAATGCTTCCTTAGGGCCACCAAATAGCTTTTCTGCTTTGCAGTGGGGTTTCTAGGATTGGAAATTCTGGGCAAAGATGAAAGAATAGAGAGTGCCCAAGATTTGTTTGAAGTCTCCACGGAATTAATGAATTTGTTTTTCTTTTATGGGTCTGCTTTCGTTTGAAAAGATGTTGTCAGTTCGTGGATTTGCCTATGGGGCGGGTACCACTGTATTTGTCAAGAAATGGGTTGCGATCTTGAGAGCGTATCAATGAGTGGTTAGTTGCCAAGCAGCCTACAAATATGATTCAGATGATGGGGGGAGAGATCGTGCAGACAAGAGTGGGGGTTATAAATCTAGCCTGAGATAACCCAGGTTTTCTACACTAGCAAGTAAGGTATAAGTGGGCCTTCCCACCAGGGGGCTCAGCTCAGACTTGTTGACACCCCCCACCCCCAACTTTTCCACTAGTCACTGGATTCTTCATTCTATTGCCCCCAATTCCTGTCTTCAGGACTTTGTTGGTCGCGAAGCCACTGAGCACATTTGTATCCATTTGGGGAATTCTTCAGCTCAACAGGAAAAGAGAGGGTGGAATGAGGACCTTATTATTGCCCCAAGCTTGTCCTTGGTTCCAGAGAAGCAGAAAGGTTTAACCTTTTCTGCTTTCCTTGTACCTCCGTTTCTTCAAATCCTGACTTCCATCGCTTGCATTTATATGACTGCCTTGGTGATCAAGTTAGCCAGGCCTAACCCGTGATAGGCCCTGCTGTGCATTCACAATGTGATTGTCTAAGTCAAAAGCTGAATATTCTTTTTTTGCCTTCCTGCCATAGCAATCCTAATCCTCCCCCTAGGAAGACATATGTGTAGGGTTACATGCAGTGAAATGCTAAACAGAAACTATAGTTTTTTTTGTTTTTTTTTTTTGAGACAGAGTCTCACTGTATTGCCCGGGCTAGAGTGCAGTGGCGTCATCCTAGCTCACAGCAACCTGGGCTCAAGCGCTCCTCCTGCCTCAGCCTCCCGAGTAGCTGGGACTACAGG
>NW_012149208.1:1314335-1315577 GCF_000956105.1 Propithecus coquereli
AGGGAGAGACTATTGTGTTCCAGATTAGGAGAAGTCATAGGCTCAGAGAGCCTAAAGCAGGACAAGGGACAAAGAGCAGAGTGGAAAGGACAGAGCAGAGACATTTTTGCCTGTAGCGTTTTGTGTGCAGAATTAGAAAGAGGTGAGATTAAAACAGTAAGTTGGAGGTGGATTTTGAAGTCTTGTCTTTTAGGCTAAGAAGTCAAAACTTGGTTTTGTAAGAGGCGGAAAGTCAATGAAGATTTTGAATTCAGTGTAAAGATACTCTGTAAATATTATTCTAGCACTATTATGTAAAATAGATTGGAGAACTAAGAGTAAAACTAGGTCCACTTTGAGTTTGATTCAGGAATCTTGGTAAATGTCATGAGGTCCCTTGCTAGAATGCAGCAATATGAATGGAAGGTAAACTCACAACATGATACATTGCGAAAGAAGACATGGAAGAGTATAGAAGGATAGGAAAAGGCAGGAGTCAAAGGTTCAGTGATTTCTACAGTCGACAGAAATATGAAAGACTTGAGGTTGGTCCGAGTGCCCTGTGTTTACAACTAATTGATCACAACCAGTTACAGATTCCTTTGTTCTTTCTCCACTCTCACTGCTTTACTGGACCAGAAAAAGAAAAAGAAAAAGAAAAGTGAAAGACTTTAAAGAGATGTGGTTTGGATATTAGTTCAATTTTAGAAATGTTGAATTTGAGGTGACAGGAAGACATTTAAGTAAAGATGACCAGTAGGCATTTAGAGATGGGGAACAATATCAGGAGACATTAGAGCAGAGGGTAGAATCATGTGTAGGTGTAACAGGTCAGGTGAAAGGACTGAGGAGTGTGGAGCAAGGACCATTTACATTCCTTGGGGATTGGGTACAAAACTAGTGATTTTAAAAATATTTAATATGTATTCTGTTTATTGGAATCTAGGTGCTTTAAGGTTTATGATCTTAATTACGTGTTTTATATGTGATGAAGTAAACATGCTTTTGTTCATCTTTATTGGATACAAAAGTAGTATTTTCTTTCTAAGTCTATATTAGATATGATGGATCCATTTGCTCTCTAAATAGAATATATTAGGCATCTGTGGATTATTGGAACTCTTCTATTTCTAGACAATGAAAAGGAAAGTTAAAGTCAGAAAAGATGTTATGATTTTGTGAAAGATATCAGTTCCTGTCCTGATGACCTAAAACATAATAATACTGTAAGGCAACTATTGTGCACCATAAGTGAAAATCTGA
>NW_012149208.1:1315627-1317813 GCF_000956105.1 Propithecus coquereli
GTTGTGGAAACTGACCGTTTATGATTTTTCAGAATGAGATACTTTTGACTAATTCAGTGAATGTACTTCCTAAAGTCTTAAAGCCGTGTACTAGCAAGAATCACTGGCTATCGTGGTCACCAGGCCTGCCATAACCTATATGTAGAAAGAATACTTTTAAAGCTCTTTAATTGCATTCTGTAGCTCTGGATTGTGAGCTCACTAAGGGCAGGGACTCTGGTTTGTGCATTGTCCCTTACAAATATTTAACTCAAAACAAATATTTAATAAATATGCTTACAGCCAGTCTGGGCCCACTGTAAGATTTACTATGACATTCTTACTTATAGATAGTATTTTATAGTGTGGTTGAATAACTTTTCAAAAGGAAAGACAACTCTGAATATTTTGGTTGGTAAACCACAATCATGACCACCTCTCCTTCCTCTCATGCTACCCTATGAATATAACCCCTAGAAGCATAGTAGACACACTTGGGAAGCTCTTAAAATACCAATTTCTTTACCCTATCCCAATTAAACAGGATCTCTGGGGGATGGGGCCATTTAAAAGTTCCCCAGGTGTGATTTTAATAAGCATGCTGGGGTGGGATCCGCTGGACTAGAATTTGTTGGGTAATAATTCCCTTCCTCTTATTTAGGGGAAGCATTTCGAGATTTGGTCTTTTACGTTTAACTCATGTTACAGACAAATAAATTACGCTTCAATAAAAACGGCACTCCCAGGGCACCTGCTTTCGCGATAGCCTTGTTATTCATTAGAGGCTGTCACTCTAGTCGAATCTTATTATTGCATTTATATGCAATCTTATATCTTCGTATGCAATTAGACATCGGCCCCTCTTTATTTCTTTTCCCTTGTACATCACTCCGAATGTGGAGAAATCCTTTGAATTCTGTGCTTTCCTAAGGAGAGAGATTTAGAGTTTTGACAAGTAGTGAGGATCTTTTAAAAAAAGATTACTAGGAGTTGGAAAAATTTTAAAGGCATATAGCAGGTGTTTATGAAAAGTTCTTGAGAACCATCTCATCCCCATTTTAAGGACGAATGTCGACTGCTGAGGTCGAACTCATGTCTAAGGGCTATTAATGTAGGTAGGTAATTTAGAAAATTGTAATCGCACGAGACTTCCTTGGATGTCTCGCTTTACAAATTGTCTCTGTTTAATGACAGGACTCAGTACAAGTGGCTGGTGTTCTCCAACCTGGGAACATCCGCGAGGCAAAAAGAACAGGCCCCCGCCTCGGTTTTCCTTCCCTAGCGGATTTGCTGTCCCTCGGGCCGCAGCCAAAATGTGGGTGCCCCCCGCCCCGACCCGCATTCAGAAAGCGAGGCGGCTCGAAGTGCGACGGCGACCTGTCCGCCCCTCCCCCATCCCCGTGCACTCCCATTCAGCACCCACCTAGAGCGTGTCGGCGCCTCCTTTCACTTTCCCTTCCGGGTCGGGACCCTGCGGATGTTCCGGTCTTGCACACCGGGGCCTGAGCGCAGGCGCCTCCTCCCTCGTTTCCATGGTAGCGGGCGGCCGGGAGTGAGCTGGCAAAGGAGCGTCGGTGTCGCGTTGCCTGACTGGGACTGCAGAATGGGCTGAGGCGTCGACAGCTGGGCGAGGGCGCGACGCCGGTCCGGGATCCTAGGACGTCCGGTTTGAGCAGCGGGCGGGACGCTGGGCCTGCGAAGTGGGGTAGCGCAGTAGTGCCGGCACCTCTTACTCGCAGGGAGCACGACGGGGCGTGTGGGCGCCTCGCTGACTGGGTGGTGGCGCGTAGTGAGGGACTCTCGGTGTTGATGGGAGTGACCGAGACGGCAGGAGTATCCCTGAGTTCTCTGGAGGGTTGGAGCCTCGCAAGGACACCCCCCTGCCAAGCTGGCAGTTTCCGAAGATAAAAAGGCTCTGTGGGAAAGATTCCCATTGTTTCTGTTTTTTAATGTTGAAAGTATGGGTTTATGGAGGGTATGCATTATCCAGCTTGAATCAATGAAAGTATAAACGTTTAACAATTTTCATTTTCTTTCCTTATTTCTATGAAGAAGTGGAAACCCAGTTTGAAAAATGGAGATGTATGAAACCCTTGGAAAAGTGGGAGAGGGAAGTTACGGAACAGTCATGAAATGTAAACATAAGGATACTGGACAGATAGTGGCCATTAAGATATTTTATGAGACACCAGAAAAATCTGTCAACA
>NW_012149208.1:1328258-1330230 GCF_000956105.1 Propithecus coquereli
CCCTCATTAACTTGGTGTTAATGTAAAATGGTGCAGCCACTGTGGAAAACAGTTTATTTCCTCAAAAAGTTAAACATAAGCTGGACACAGTGGCTCACACCTGTAATCCCAGATACTTGGGAGGCTGAGGCAGGAGGATCACTTAAGCCCAGGAGTTTGAGGTTGCTCTAGCCAGGGCAACAAAACAAGACTGTGTCTCAAAAAAAAAAAGGGTGTATATGATAAGTGCCACGTTTTTTGGCAAAAACAATGTGGTAGTACAGCACAGGATGGGCAAGAAAGTCATTAGGATAATTTCTGACTAAATACCAGTGATAATGATATTCCCAAGGATGGCCTGCCATTGTCTTAATCCACATGGAGCTAGGTGCTTTCGATGTCATATAAAACTAACTGTTTGATTGTGAAATGAGAGAGGTTTTTTTTATAGTAACCCAATAAACAAGGAAACAAATTCACAGGTTAATAAATAAATTTCCCAATGCCATACAGTTAATGAGTGATGGCAGGGGGGACTAGAAGCCTTCCACCATCCCTGCTCTTTCCTTTCTACCATGCTGCCTCTCCACGGCAGATTAGTGTATCTCAAAGCCTGTGGTTAGGAAATACTACAGAATGAGAAAAATGTCAGTATATTTGGGAAGCAGCCAGGTAACAAATATCTGTGTGTGTATTCACAGGTATGTGTACAAATGTATATGCATGCACATATTTGTTCATTGAAATGAAATTGGGGGATCAGAAGAGGAAAATGACAGAGAAGAGAAAGATTTCCAAAACTTCAACTGGTGTTTGTAAAAGAGAAATGCAAATAAATGAGCTCATCTGAAATCATCTCAGAATTCCAAAGTGACTTTTCAATAAATATTAATACCTTACCATGCTCCCTTCTACCATAAGACATTTGCACATATTATTCCCTCTTCCTGGAATTCTGTTTCCTCTATTCTGCCCCTGGTTTCCCTCTGCTCAACCCTCAGATCTTAGTGCAGGTGGAAATTCCCTCAGGGATGTCTTCCCTAATCTGTCAGTGGGGCATATCTCCATTTACATTATCATAGTACCTTGTAATTTTCCTTTATAGCACCTTTAAGTTGTGTTTTTATATTTGTGTTATTATATGAGTAAAGTGTGTTTCTTCCACTTGACTCTGAGATTTGTGAAGGCAAAGAACCATGTCTATTTTTCATTAACAGCTTTATTTAGGTATAAGTTAAATACCATAAAATTAACCTGTTTTAACTGTACAGTTGATCGATTTTTAAAGTTAATTTACAGAGTTCTGCATCTATCATCACAATCCGGTTATAGAACGTTTTCATCACTCCAAAAAAATTCTTCTTGCTTATTTTCACTCAACCCCAATTTTTACCCACAGTTCCAGGCAACTAATAATCTGCTTTCTATTTTTAAAGACATACATTTTCTAGACATTTCATATAAATGGAATTGTACAACATGCAGCCTTTTGTATCTGATTTCTTTCACTTACTATGTTTTTCAGTTTCTCTAACATTGTAACATGTAGCAGTACTTCATTCCCTTTTGCTGCTGAATAATATTCCACTGTATGGCTATACTACATTTTGTTTATCCTTTCACCAGTTGGTGGACATTTGGATTGTTTCCAGTTTTTGACTGTTAGGAGTAATACTGCTGTGAACATTCATGTAGTCTTTGTGTTTGCAGTTGTCTTGAGTAGATGCCTAGGAGTGGAATTGCTGGATCACATGGTTAGTTCATCTTTTTTTAAAAAGAAACTGCCAAACTTTTCCAAATGGCTGTATAATTTTATATCCCTACCAGCAAAGGGTTCATTTTTTCCCGACATCCTCCTCAATATTTGTTATTGTCTTTTTATTGTAGTTATTCTAGTGGGTATAAAGTAATACTCTTTTTTTTGAGAAGTAATCTGCCTTTATTCACAGATGACCTGATCACCTATGTAGAAAATACTATGGAATATACAACA
>NW_012149208.1:1330280-1332990 GCF_000956105.1 Propithecus coquereli
TATTAAATCTCATTACTTTTCTAAGCTGATATATGGCCATTTTTGACATTTTTAAATTATTTTAACAATGACTGTTACCAGTCTAAAAAGGTGTTTAGTTTAATAGAATAGTGCAATGGATGAAAATTTACCCATAAATAATTACATATTTTGTAAAGTTCCTATGATTATAAATTGATATTTCACATATGTGACAGTTTTCTAGATATTATAATGCTTTTCTGTTATAGTCTGACGAATTTATAGTGTCTCCCTAGAACTTATGGTTTACTTTCTAGAGTTTAGGATCAAAATTAGAGAATAATTATAATAATTTGTATAAATTCAGATCCCATACTTAATGGTATTGAAATCCATACTCATTTGAAAACAGAAGGACCTTTTAAATTTCAGATGTTAAATTTAACCACAAACCAAGTTAAAAGATAGCAGGATATCTCTTAACAGCATGCCAGCGTTCATTACAGTATATTATAACTCTAAATTTTTTTAATAAGCAATCAAATGCCAACTTGAGGTAAAGTAATACATTTCACTTCGTTCCATAAATATCGATTATGAAATGCATTAAAATTTTCTTAAAATAGGAATACAAGTAAATCAGTTGAAAATTTTCAATTGAAATGCATGGAAGAGAAGCTAAGAATATTTCTTTTTTTTTTCAACAGTGTATAGGTGTTACATGTCCAAATTATTATGCTTGAAATAATTTACTAAAAATTTGTTTCTTTTGTCACTAGCAATTTCATCATGAAAACCTGGTCAATCTGATTGAAGTTTTTAGACAGAAAAAGAAAATTCATTTGGTATTTGAATTTATTGACCACACAGTATTAGATGAGTTACAGCATTATTGTCATGGACTAGAGAGTAAACGACTTAGAAAATATCTCTTCCAGATCCTTCGAGCAATTGAGTATCTTCACAATAATAATGTAAGTGCTTCATAGTAAACCAAATTGTAGGATGAATATAAATTGTAAGTGCCCTTTAAATGTTGTTTTATTTTTAGGAGCATTGCTAAAATTCTTTTTCTATGTGATATTAATAGACATCCTGAAAATGGGAGGTGGGAAGCACTACCATACAATTCAGTTGTAGAAATAAAAAACATTTATTGAGCACACAATATTGTGATTATAGGGCAGAATGAGTATGGAATGCTAAAGGCGGTATCAATGATTATGTTTAGAGGGTCAGGTGTGGTGGCTCAAACCTGTAATCCTGGCACTTGGGGAGGCCAAGGTGAAAGGATTGCTTGAGGCCAAGAATTTGAGACCAGCCTGGGCAATGTTGCAAGACCCCATCTCTACAAAAAATAAAAAAAGTTAGCAGGTGTGGTGGCACACATCTGTAGTCCCATCTAGTAAGGAGGCTGAAGCAGGAGGATCACTTGAGCCCAGGAGTTTGAGGTTGCAGTGAGCTAAGATGATGCCACTGTACTCTAGCCTGGGCAACAGATTGAGACTCTGTCTCAAAAAAATAATACCAATAATTATATTTAAAGGAATCAACAGTCAACTGGAGTAACTTTTATTAGAGAAAGTATATTTAAACATTGAAAATCAGAGCTGTGGCTTAATGGAGACTTGCTCAAATGAAGGAATGTTTGGAGTTAGGAACTGGAAATTAGGCCAGGGGAATAGCAAGTCAATGGAGGTGCCTTTAGGGAAAGAAAAGAGAAATAAAGTGGCTGAGAGGTGTAGTGCTTTGTCATTTAACTTATGAAAAATCAAGAAAAAAGAAAAGATAAACTATTCTGATTTTTAATGTTGATGTTAGCATTGCTTCGTAAGTGTTTAGCTCAGCAGGTTTTTATGGAGCTTTTTTTGTTCTCAACATGGCTCTACTTTCTGGAAAATTAGATACATATTCAGGAAATAAAAGCAAAAGCCTCAAAAATAGTTTTATTAACTAGGTGATATAGGCACAACAACTGTATATACCAGGCTTTTTCAGATCAATTATCTTGCTAATAGTGCATCTCATTTTGTGCTTTGAAAAATATGGGTGTGACAGGAACTGGAATTCAGATTGTAATTTCCTTGCTATCTGGGTCTATGGGAGGCAGTATGATGTGACAGTTAGGAGCATACAGTCTTCGGAATCGGACTATCCTGGATTTTACCACCAAGTTATCTGTGAAAAAACATGCAGCTTGTGCAGTGTATAACTTGTACAAAGAAAGGTGGCAGCCCTGTGACTCTGTGGCTTTAGGCAAGTTATCTAACCTCTCTGAACCTCGTTTTCCTCATCTGTAAAATGATACTGTAGTACCTCACGGATTTATTTAAAGATCAAATTAAATAGTAGCTGTATAGCATTTATACTGTATCAGGCATATTTTGAGTAATAAATAGTGCTGGTAGGGAGTCTGCAATAGTTGTGTTATCTTTATGTCTGTTTAGAGCTTTGTCTATTATAAACTCTAAAAATGTTTCTTGAATAAAGGGACACCTCAGTAATGGGCTAAACTGAGAGTAGAAGACTTCAAAGATGAGGTGAAACTAAACAGAATTTTTAACTGTCGCTAGAATTTCATGAGAATATAGAGAAAATACCTTCAGGTGGTGTACCGCTGTGAAAACAGAAGTAGACCTGAGCAGGGGACTTCAGAGAGTGGTGACAAGTTAGTTTACAGAGACCAGGTAGAGGGAGATGAGATTGCTCAGGTGCCCTAGAGAGGGGTTTTCCAGATCCTTGAAATTCG
>NW_012149208.1:1333990-1336574 GCF_000956105.1 Propithecus coquereli
TCTCGCCTGTGTTACTTAGGTTGGTCTTAAACTCCTGGGCTCAAACGATCTTGCTGCCTCAGCCTCTTGAGTAGCTGGGACTACAGGTATGTGCCACTGTCCCCAGCAGCAGCTTTTTATCTCCAGAAGTTTTTGTTTACCTTTTTTTATCTAATAATGAAGCCATTTTCTTTTTTATATTAGCTTCTAGGCAGCTCAAATAAAATTCAATATTTAATTTCAGTAACTAGCTCATTACAGAAATCTAGTCTCATTCTAGTTGTTTTTATAATTTAAAAATTTGACCCAGTTAATATTATAAACTTCTTCAAAACCATTTTGGTCTTGAAAACCATTTTGGAAGCAGAGTATAAATGCAAATATTTGGCCACTTATGGGAGAGAAATATTTATGTCTTCCTTCATTCATTTATTCAACATATTTATTGAGCATCAACCAATAACAGACATTGATTTTACTAGGTACTGGGGATGCAGCCTTGAGTACAAGACTTGGTTCGTACCTTTATGGAGCTTGTTAAATTTTATCCAACTTTCAGTAAATTTTATGAATTATGAGTAATTCTGATTAATGCCTAAGGACTGTCAAAGTTCCCTAGCTCCAGTACCACTCCCTACTCTACAAAGCCCTACTCTTCCCTAAATTTAGACCACTTTTGCATATTTTCTTAACTCTACATTTGATTTTAAACTCCTACTCTTCCAGACAAGAGATTATTATCATTATTTAAATATTTAAGAGTTGTTAACATTTTGCTACATGTGCTTTATCTATTTTGTTTTCTGCAGTAATTTAAAGTTCGTTACAGGCAACCTGACATTTTATCCCTAAATACTTTATCATGTATCTCTTTTGAAAAGAGCCTTTTCATATATAACCTCAGAATCACTATTACGTTTGCACAAATAATTCCTTAGTATCATGTAATACTTAATTTGTATTAAAATTTACCTAATTGTCTCTAAAATACCTTTTACAGCTGGCTTATTAAAATCAGGATCCAGTCAAGGACTGTACTTTCTGCCCATTTGGTTTTTAGGGCAAATAGGAAATTCCCAGTCTTGCAGTTTACCTCACACATCATTATTCAGCCTATTTCTGGAAGCTACTGGCTTGTTTTTCATATACACATGAACATTTAATTGCATAACATCATATTGAAAATTTTGTTAAATAGAAGCTCTAGGTGATTTAGACCCCAGGCTCTCTGAGGCTGTTGGAGGTTGTGGAAGTTTGAACTCTCTTCTTTGATGGGTATTTAAATTCAAGCACATAGGGCTATATAGAGCAGAGGTGTTATAAATCAGATTATGTTATGGAGTGTTGTGTAGTCCTGGAAAGCATTCAGCTACAAAAGTAAAAGACAATCAATCTCATTGTTTGAATTCCAAGTCCGATAGTTCACACTATATACAATAGTTAACTAAAAATGGATCAAAGACCTAAATGTAAGAATTATAGCTATAGGCCAGGCGCGGTGGCTCACGCCTGTAATCCTAGCTCTCTGGGAGGCCGAAGCGGGCGGATTGTTTGAGCTCAGGAGTTCGAAACCAGCCTGAGCAAGAGCGAGACCCCATCTCTACTAAAAATAGAAAGAAATTAATTGGACAACTAAAAATACATAGAGAAATTAGCCGGGCGTGGTGGCACATGCCTATAGTCCCAGCTACTTGGGAGGCTGAGGCAGAAGGATTGCTTGAGCCCAGGAGTTTGAGGTTGCTGTGAGCTAGGCTGATGCCATGGCACTCTAGCCTGGGCAAAAGAGTGAGACTCTGTCTCAAAAAAAAAAAAAAATTATGGTTAGAGTAATTAGTGGGAATATCTGTTGAAATATTGTCTAGTAATGGAGAAAAAATTAAACAGCTTGAAGAGGGGTATTGGAGTATTTCTAGGGATTTCATTTCCTGGTTTTTCAGAGAGAGTAGTATATCTGATTCCTGGATAAATCTTCCCTAATGCTTATTAACTCACATTAACCCTTTACTGCTTTCACTGCTTTTGCCTTTAAAGTAAACACTGGCCAGGAAACTAGTAATTTTCCTTAGGTGAAGGATTAATATTGTAGTGTCCAAAAGCAGTCGATTCTTTTCACTGCTGCCAATATGCTGTTGCTGCAGCACTCTGCCATCTTGCCAACCAGGGAAATTGGGAGCAAAAAGGAAAAGGAATCTGGTATTATATTTTGGTATGTTTTTCTACTAGTCATGTTTTAAGGACTTTAGTCTCCGTATTAGTTACAGAGAAGTAGACAAATTGACATTGTGCCATTAGAATAAAGGCAAATATTTTTTCATAAAATTATAGTTGTCTACTGAACCCAACATTGAAAATATACGTCTTAATTTTTAGCCAATTGTATAAATATTTTTGGTAATTTGAAAAAAGTGACTAAATACTTTAGAATTGATTGTAATTAAGTCAATGTGTTGAAAAACAGAATAAGCAGCATAAAATACTAAATCTCATTACTTTTCTAAGCTGATATATGACCATTTTTGACATTTTTAAATTATTTTAACAATGACTGTTACCAGTCTAAAAAGGTGTTTAGTTTAATAGAATAGTGCAATGGATGAAAATTTAC
>NW_012149208.1:1356999-1360079 GCF_000956105.1 Propithecus coquereli
GGGATTCAGAGAGTGCATTATTTTCAAGGATAACAAAATTCTGGACAGTCATGGTGTTAGTTGTTGAAAAGAGTGAGAATGTCAGGGTATCAAGTGGGTGGATCTTCCTGCCCCATGTTTAGAACACTGAGGAGGAGGTTGAATGGATGTGTGGTTGGTGGGCAGAATGTGTGAAGTGGGATCTTAATGTTTTTTTTCATATCTATTTTTGAGCAAAAAATTACATACTCACATTACATACTTAGATCTTGGCATAGTGCTTCTCATACAGTAGGCACTCAATAAAGAGTGCGGAAGTAAAAAAGGATTAATATAGTTTGACAGATGGCAACTTTAAGGTGGCTCAACTAGAAAGGCTTATCCTAAGTTAATTATTTGGCTATTGAAGGAGGGAGACTGAAGCAGACCAAGAACCAGTCTCAAGGACTTATGGCAATAAGTTGTATAAACAAGGAACGTTCCCAGATTTGCTAACTGACACATTTCCCCTTGTGCTATGATACTTTACAGGTGATGAATATATACTTCTGTCATTTATTTCATAAAATTGTTCAATACCACCTTTGTTCTAGGCACTGTACTGAACACTGGGGATATTGTTTGAGCAAGACAGACATGCATCTTACCCTCATGGAGCCTGTAGTCTAGTGGGAGTTTCAGAGAAGGAAACAGGCAATTAACAGTACTGCCTGGCAAATGCTGTGAAGAGGGAGGTGCAGATCGATGTGAACATATAGAAGGAACATCTAATATAAACATATACACTGTGCTTGCTTCGGCAGCACATACACTAAAATTGCAATGATACAGAGAAGATTAGCATGGCCAAAAAATTAAAAAAAAAAACAAACATCTAAGCTGAGTCCTGAGGACATAGTTGGCCAGGCAAAGTGTTCTAGGCAGTTGTCACAGAGATGAGACAAACCCTGGGAAATTGGGAAACTAATATTCTGTAGGCTAGGGAGGGAAGGTTGAGAAGGTGAGTAGAGGCCAAATCTAACAAGGACTTACAAGCCATTTTAAGGAGTTTGAAATTTACCCTGTGGGATGGGGAATCCTTGAAGGGTGTTAAGCAGAGAAGTGACATGATCACATGTGATTTTAAAATAGTACTGTGACTTCCTTGTGGAGACTGGATTGGAGGGCATCAGAGTGAATTCAGGGAGACCAGTTGATAGACTTGTGTAGTAATTTTGGCGAGAGTGCTAAGGAGACCTGAACTAGGAAGAGAAGTAGATAGGTTAGGATAGCGTATGGAAAGCTTCTGGCTTGAGTCATGCGGTCGATGTTGGTTACATACACTGAAATAATGGATTGTTAAGAACCAGTAGATTTGGGTGAGAAGATGATGCGTTTATTAATAGTTTTGGTTTTTCTGAATTTGAGGAGCCAGTGGTCAGATTTGTGGGATTTCTTACGGACTTTCACTTCTTTTGGAAACCAGGAGAAGTATCTCAGAGACAGAAATTTAGAAATCATCAGTATAGAGATAGTTGTTAAAGCTGTAAGACTGGATGAAACATATGTAAAAATTAACTAAAGATAGATTAAAGACTTAAATGTAAGACCTTAAACTGTAAAACTACTAGAAGAAAACAGGGGAAAAGCTCCATGACATTGATCTGGGCAATGATTTTTTGGACATGAACCCCAAAACACAGGCAACAAAAGCAAAAATAGACAAATAGATTACATCAAACTAACAATCTTCTGCATATCCAAGAAAACAACAGAGTGAGGAGACATCCCACAGAATGGAAGAAAATATTTGCAAACTACACATCTGAAGGAGTTAATGTCCAAAATATCTAAGAAACTCAAACAACTCAATAATAAGAAAACAACTGGATTAAAAAATGGGCAAAGGAGGCTGGGCACAGTGGCTCACATCTGTAATCCTAGCACTTTGGGAGGCTGAGGTGGGAGGATCGCTTGAGGCTAGGAGTTTAAGACTAGCCTGGGCAACAGCAAGAACTTGTCTCTACAAAAACTTTAAAAAATCTAGGTGGGCATGGTGGCATGCACCTGTAGTCCCAGCTGCTCAGGAGGCTGAGGTGGGAGGATCAGTTGAGCCCAGGAGTTCGAGGTTACAGTAAGCTGTGATTGTGTCACTGCATTCCAGCCTGAATGACAGAGCAAGGGACCCTGTCTTAAAAAAAAAAAAGGTGAAAGGATCTAAATGGACATTTCTCAAAAGAAGACATACAAATGGCCAACAGGTATATGAAAAAATTCTCAACATAACTAATCAGCAGAGAAATGAAAATCAAAACTACAATAAGATATTATCTCACCCCAGTTAAAATGGCCTTTATCCAAAAGGTGGGCCATAACGAATGCTGGAGAGGATATGGAGAAAGGGGAACCCTCATACACTGTTGGTGGGAATGTAAAGTAGTGCAGCCACTATGGACAGCAGTATGGAGGTTCCTCACAGTAGGACCCAGCTTTCCCACTCTGGGTATATATCCAAAAGAAAGGAAATCAATATATCGACGAGATATCTGCACTCCCATGTTTATTACACAATAGCTAAGGTATGGAATCAACCTAAATGTCCATTAATGGATGAATGGATAAGAAAACGGGGTGTATATACACAGTGGAATATATACACAGTGGAATATATACACAGTGGAATGCTATTCAGCTGTAAAAAAGAATGGAATCCTGTCATTTGCAACAATATGGATAGAACTGGAGGACATTATATTAAGTGAAATAAGTCAGGCACAAAAAGACAAATTATCACATGTTCTCACTCATATGTGGGAGCTGAAAAAAAAATTGATAGAGACTAGAAAAAGGGTCACCAGAAGCTGGGAAAGGTAGTGGGGAGGGGGGTAAAGAAGGGATGTTTAATGGTACAGAAATACAGTTAGAGAGAATGAATAAGATCTAGTAGTCAGGAGCTCAATAGGATGACTATAGTTTTAACAACGATTTATTGTATATTTTAAAATAACTAAAAGAGTCAAATTGGAGTGTTCCTAACACAAAGAGATGATAAATACTTGAAATGATGGATACCCCAATTACCCTGATTTTCTCATTGCACGTTATATTCCTGTATCAAAACA
>NW_012149208.1:1363373-1364614 GCF_000956105.1 Propithecus coquereli
GGGATAATTCTCATGTGCTTTTCCTAGAAACTATTATTGTTATTGTATTAATATCTAATATCAGTGAGTCCTTACTTTCTACCAGAAACCATTCTAAATGCTTTGCATGCATTAAATCATTTAATCTTCACAGCAACTCTATGATGAAGGTGCTACTATTATTCCAATTAAATAACACTAAGGCACAGAGGTAAAGTAATTTGCCTGACATCACATAACTGGTTAGTAGTAGAACCGGGATACTAACCCAGGGGTCTGGATTCACAGTCAGTGCCCCAGGATACCTTTTCAGCCGTAGCCACCACAGACTGTCTCGTGGCTCAGTTACTTCATCTGTAAAATGGAAATAATAACAGGACTCACTTCATACGTTTGTTTTGAGGATTAAATGATTTGATGCATGAAAAGGATTGAAGTATAGTAAATGCTCAATAAATGTTAGCTTTTCTTATTCAGAGTCCTCAAACTTTTCTTCTCTAATTCTTTTTTGCCTTTGGGCATAATGTAGTCTGCGTAAGATCTCTCTATACTCAGTTTCACCTTCTTTTCATGATGTAGGCTAAACTTTTTTGATACACTTCCTAGCCCCTAAATCGTATCCTCTTCTAAACCCTCTAATACATTCTGTAAATTTTGTACCAGTTAATATTTAACATGGACTAATTCTTTCTGTAGCTCTTTTTTTTAAAACTAGCTCTTTTTTTTTTAAAACCTCCTGCTAAAAGATAAGTTCCTCGAGGAAAGGCATAATCTCTTACATTCCACATACCCAAACTTGGTGCTGTACGTATGTTAAGGTTGGATTCCAGGAGACTTCACATTGTGTTTGAAATAAATTTGCTAATGAGTCTTTTTTAGAAACATTTTTATTGTAAAGCAAAACATGGATACAGAAAACCTCATACAGCAAATGTATATCTCCCCCACCAGATCAAAAAGCAGAATTTTGCCAGCCACCCCGGAAATCCCTTATTTATGTGCCCTATTCCAGTTGCAACATGCTCCCTTCCCCCCAGAGCAACCATGATATTGATTTTTATGGTGATAATTTCCTTGCATTTCTTTATTATTTTATCACCCAAATGCATATCCATTTAGTTAAATCTAGCCTTTTTTTATGACCGCTTTTTTGAGATAGGATTCACATACCATACAATTCACCCATTTAAAGTATGCAATTAAGTGGTTTTTAGTATATTCACAGAGTTGTGCAACCATAACCACAATCAATTTTAGGACAT
>NW_012149208.1:1364664-1367292 GCF_000956105.1 Propithecus coquereli
GAATGGTGGCTCATGCCTGTAATCCCAGCACTTTGGGAAGCTGAGGCAGGAGGATCGCTTGAGCCCAGGAGGTCAAGGCTGCAGTGAACTATGTATAGTGTGCCACTGCACTCGAGCCTGGGAGACAGACTGAGATCCTGTCTCTAAAAAGAATGTCTAAAAGGTCAAAGATAAATTTTGGGGAGGATGCAGAAGAAAGGAAACCTTTGCACACTGGTTAGTGGGATTGTAAATTATATAGCCATTATGAAAAACAGTATGGAGGTTCTTCAAAAAACTAAAAATAGAGCTACCATATGATCCAGCATTCCACTACTGGGTATATGTTCAAAGGAAATGGAATCAGTATGTCAGAAGAGATATCTGCACTCCCAGGTTCACTGAGGCATTATTCACAACAGCCAAGGTATAGAATCAACCTAAGTGTCCATCAAGGATGAATGAATAAAGAAAATATGGTATGTATGCACAATGGGATACTGTTCAGCTATAAAAAGGAAGAAAATCCTGTAATTTGCAACAACATGGATGAGCCCAGAGGACATTATGTTAAGTGAAGTAAGTCAGGCACACAAGGATAAATATGCATGATTTCACCCATATATGGAATCTAAAAAAGTTGAACTCATAAAAGTAGAGAATGTGGTGGTTACCAGGGGTTGAGGAGGCAGGTGGTTGGAGAGATGTTGGTCAAAGGACCATTTTATTGTATAAAATGGTGACTATAGTTAATAATAGTGTAATCTTGAAAATTGCTAAGAGAATAGATTTTAAGTGTTCTCACCACAAAAAAATAAGTATGTAAGGTAATACATGTGTTAATTATCTTGATTTAGCCATTCCATGGTGTATACATACATATTTCAAAACATGTACATAATAAATGTATACAATTTTAATTTATAAAAAAAATACTAAAAATAATAATTAAAACAAAAGAGTAAATATTGAGATGGAGCAGCCAATAGGTGGGAGGAAGCCCAAGAAAAAGAATGTGTTGTCCCTGCAACCAAATGACAAAAGTGGTCCAAGAGAAAGAGTAAATGAAATAACCAGAAAACAATGTCTGAGAAGAGAGGAAAGCGTAAAACCAGAACCCTGCATTTAAAGGACAGACAGAGAAGAGGAACTGCCAGGTAGATGGAAGGAGACTGGGAAAATTTTAAGTCCAAAAACCAGGAATGGAGGAGCAGTTGGTAATATTTTTATACTAAGAAATAAAGTAAGATATGGATTGAGAAGTGTCTATTGATGTAGCAAAAACATAGATGACTTTGGCTGGGGAAATTTAATGCAATGTGAAAGCAGAAGATGAGATAGCATTATCTTCCTGAGTGGTCAGAAAGCAAAGACTGAATACAGATGATGTCTTCAGAGGTTTAGCTGTGAAGGAAGTAAGAGAAAGGGCAGTAACTGGAGTGGGACATGGGGTCACAGGAAAGTTACATTTCTTTCATTAAGTTCTTTTGATTTTCCTTATAGGAATGTGATTTGCCTTTTTAGCATTATGTCTATTTTCTTGGCTTCATTTCATTTTGAGGTGATGGATGGAGCAAAAATTGAAAACATATTTGTGTAGTTAACCCTTTGCATGTGGTAAGGAAATAGCTTTACTATCTTAATTAGCAAGATTTTCTCTGTATAATTTTTTGAGAGATTCTCTAGATAATAAAATCTCATTTTAATGTATTTCATATTCTATTTGTTTTTTAGATCATTCATCGAGACATAAAACCTGAGAATGTTTTAGTATCCCAGTCAGGAATTACAAAGCTCTGTGATTTTGGTTTTGCACGAACACTAGCAGCTCCGGGGGACATTTATACGGACTACGTGGCCACACGCTGGTACAGAGCTCCAGAATTAGTATTAAAAGATACTTCATATGGAAAGTATGTATATTTTGGGATCTTGCTTGGCCTTTCCTGGGCATCTCTCTTTTCCCTTAGTATGTCTGTCATCCCTACTCCTGACATTCTCTGTCCCCTGCACCTGAGTTGGGGCTAAAAAGAGGGACATCTCTAAAGTTAACAAGAGAAAGACCATAATAGGCACCTACGTTGCCGGCTACTGCTGCTGCTATTCTCGTTCAATCCTGAATTGACTGGCCTGAGCCCCAAGAAACCTATGCAGATGTCCCTCAGGGTGAATCCGTGCTTGCTTTCAGTTGTGCCACAGCCTCGGCAGAGCTGGCTCCTCTGCTTATCTGTAGCCTCTACGTACTGCAAAGATTTTAAAATCATTTACCTCACTCTGCCCGTGTTGCAATAGGAACTGCCAAGTTTCCCATTAATATTTCCTGGAAGAATGGCACCCCCTTTGCAAAGCCTGGCAAATAATTTTTAAATTGTAAACTGTTGTAGGTGCCTCAAAAGTAGCATGGTCTCAGTCTAATGTGAAACAACAACCTAAAATACAAATAATCAATCTTGAAGAACGTAAAGGGACATGCCAGGACTGCAAACTAGTGCAACCTCTGTGGAAAGTAATATGGAGATACCTCAAAAGAGCTGCAAGTAGAACTACCATTTGACCCAGCAATCCCATTACTGGGCATCTACCCAAAAGAACAAAAGACACTCTATAAAAAAGACATCTGCACTAGAATGTTTATAGCAGCACAATTCA
>NW_012149208.1:1380702-1381988 GCF_000956105.1 Propithecus coquereli
TACAATTACCTGGAATTTTCTGGATTTTAATTCTGGCTCCTCTATTTATGAGATCTTATACAAAGTACTTAATCTCTCTGGGCCTCGATCTCTTCATCTGTACAATGGGGATAAAAATAATACCTACTTTGTAAGGTTGTGGTTGGGATGAAGTGATAGGAAAAGGCTAGAGCATGGTCTGGTACACAGTAAGTGTAAAAGTTACCTGTTACCATTATATTTTTGCCTTTTAGAGACGAATGAAAACTTGTAAAGCAGATGCTTTTTAAAATTTTATCTTCAATATCTTGATTAAAGAAATGTGCTGTATTTATAATTATAGTCATTTCATTATGTACAACTTAATATCAAAACTTCTTTCCATTATTTATTTTTGGTTTTTGTGGTTTTGTGGTTGTTTCTCTTCAGTTGAAGTACTCTCAAGGAAGGCAAACAGAAAAGAGCTGTTCTAATAATAGGATATTGAAAGATTTGGGGACTTCAATATTTGTAAAATTGTATTATGCTATAGAAAGAACACTGGAGTCAGAGTCAGACAACATAGGTTAAAATTCTAGTTTGGCAGTTTTTTCAAGAACACTTTCAGCTGTGGATAATTACTTCTTCATTTGTCAAATAAATTTAATTTTTACCATGTGGAGCCCTGTTAAGAACTTGCTTATCATTAAAATCTTTTTCCTTTTCTAGGCTTGTTTACAAATTGATCCTGCTGAGAGGATATCATCTACTGATCTTTTACATCATGAATATTTTACCAGGGATGGATTTATTGAAAAGTAAGCATTTTGAGTGTATATTTTTTCTTTTTTAGCACTTTGTATTAGGAAATTTATTAGCGGGAGAATTGCCACATAGATTAATATTGTATAACAGAAATATTCATCTTAAAAATTTTGAGTTACTGTATCAGTTATCAATTAGGTAAATGGTAGGCTTACAAGTGTCATGGATGAAAAGTCTAGTAATAAAAAACAATTGCAGCTAACTCTGTTGCTCGGTCTAGAGTGCAATAGCATCAGCCTAGCTCACAGCAACCTCAAACTCCTGGGCTCTAGCAATCCTCCTATCTCAACCTCCCGAGTAGCTGGAACTACAGGCATGCGCCACCATGCCCAGCTAATTTTTTCTCTATTTTTAGTTGTCCGGATAATTTCTTTCTATTTTCAGTAGAGACAGGGTCTTGCTCTTGCTGAGGCTGGTCTCGAACTCCTGACCTCAAGTGATCCTCCTGCCTCAGCCTCCCAGATGTATTAGGTATTTAGATATTAGGATTTTACAATTAGGAG
>NW_012149208.1:1382778-1384684 GCF_000956105.1 Propithecus coquereli
TGTTGCCCTAGCTAGAGTGTAGTGGTGTCATCATAGGTCACTGCAACCTCAAACTCCTGGGCTCAAGCGATCCTCTTGCCTTAGCCTTCTTAGTAGCTGGGACTACAGGTGTGCACCACCACACCCATCTAATTTTTTCTGTTTTTTGTAGAGACTGTTGCTCAGGCTGCTAGCTGGGAGTACAGGTGCATGCCACCACGCCTGGCTAATTTTTCTATTTTTTGTAGGGAAGAGGGTCTCACTTTGTTGCTCAGACTGGTCTCAAACTCCTGGCCTCAAGTGATCCTCCCACCTTGGCCTCCCAAACTGCTAGGATTATAGGCATAATACACTAAGCCTGGCATGATTCATTTTTTTAAAATTTCTGAATGAGGAGTTTGAGAAGCCCTTTGTGTAGTCAGGAAGCTCAACTTAAACATGTAATGCAGGATTATGAAGAAGGTACTGTGAATAATTATAAGAACAGTGAAATCTAGATAAATATTAAGATTCAGTTCAGAGCCTAAAAGCATCACACTTTGTGTCTTCTTTAAAGTTCTGGTTATAAGATTAATGTTAGAGAACACCTTAGAGATGATGGGATTAATCCTGTCATTTTACAGATGAGAAAACCAAGTTACAAAAAGGGAAAAGATTTACCCAAAGTAACAGAACAAGTTATAGCAAAACTATATTTATAGTTCTTTCCATTCTTCTACTATTGGCCTTGTTTCTTTTAGGCAATATTTTGATTTCTAAATAATTTTAATATTTTAGCTGTTTTGAGTAAGGCTTCAACCTGTTTTGCTGATGAACATTTAATAGTTAAACCATTTAGATTCCCATATGGTAATGTGTAAAATTTGACTGTGCTTTTTCTGATGGAGTTACATATTATGTCTTACAGTTTGGGAAAGGAAAAATGAGCCTGGTGATTTTATATTCTTTGCTGCCTATGTGCTATCAACAGATTACTGGGGAAACCTCAATTTTTTAAATGACATATTCAGATAGTTTCTTGATTAACTTCACAAAATTAAAAGACATAATTGTTATTCTTCCTTGTCTTGGTTTTTAGTAATTTAATGGAGATCACATAGCAATTTGATTATTTTGATTGTAGACTAATTTCTCTGTTTTTTTATACACATATTTCTTCTCTTTTCAGGGAATTTGACACCTCACTTGCAGAATATTTTTTCTACGAGTCCCATTTTTGCTGGGGTGGTCCTTCCTCAAGTTCAACATCCCAAAAATGCAAGAAAAAAATACCCAAAGCTTAATGGATTGTTGGCAGATATAGTTCATGTATGTTAAGAGATTAAGAACTTATATCTGAGAAATTTGCATTAATTATAATACAGTTTTAAATGATTAGTGGAATTCCAAAAGGATTCCTAAAGTAATGTTATCTGTAGAAAGTTATGTCTTTAATACAGAGGAATTAAAATTCATAGACCATCAGAACTAAAGGCCCCCTAAGATAATCATATCCACTGTTTTTAGTTTATCTCAATCTTAATGATAATTAGAGATAAACTGGAAAAATTCTAAGGACTTTCCATGTTTATCACCACTGTTTACATTTAGTCTAATCAGGTTAGGGTTCTATTCTTTGTACTGTGGTATCCTGCTAGTTTGGATATTTGACCCTCCAAGCCTCATGTTGAAATCTGATCCCCAGTGTTGGAGGTGGGGCCTAACGGGGTGTTTGGGTCATGGAGGTGGATCCCTGGTGAATGGCTGGTGCAGTCCTCACAATGAGGAGTGGAGTGAGGTTTCACTCTGTTAGTTGCAGTGAGAGTTCCTCCCCCACCCAGAGCAGAGAGCGGCACATCCCCACTCTCTCTTTTGCTTTTGCTGTCACCATGTGATCCCTGTCCTCTGCTCCCCTTTGCTTTCTGTGATGACTAGAAGCAGCCTGTGG
>NW_012149208.1:1384734-1386674 GCF_000956105.1 Propithecus coquereli
TACCATACAATTCACCCATTTAAAGTATGCAATTAAGTGGTTTTTAGTATATTCACAGAGTTGTGCAACCATAACCACAATCAATTTTAGGACATATTTATCACCCAAAAAGAAACCCTATATCCACTAGTAGTCACTCCCCATTTCCTCCCAAGCCCTCCAGGCCTAGACAAACACCTATCTATCATACTTTCGTTCTCTGTGAACTTGCCTATTGTGGACATTTCATATACATGGAACGATATAATATGTGGTCCCTTGAGACTGGCTTCTTTTACTTAGCACAATGTTTTCAAGGTTCCTCCATATAGTTGCATGTATTAGTACTTCATTTATTTTCTTTTTTTCTTTTTAGAGACAGAGTCTTGCTCTGTTGCTCACATTGGAATGCAGTGGCATGATTATAGCTCACTGCGGCCTTGAACTCCTAGGCTCAAGCGATCATCCTGCCTCAGCCTCCTGTGACTACAGGCGTGCACCACCAGGCATGGCTAATTTATTGTTTAGTAGAGGGGTGGATCTCACCATCTTGCCCCGGCTGGTCTCCAACTCTTGGCCTCAAGTGATTCTCCCGCCTCAGCCTCCCAAGTAGCTGGGACTAATAGGCATGTGCCACCACACCAGCTACTTTTTTTATTTTTTATAGAGACGGGATCTTGCCATGTTGCCCAGGCTGGCTCCAACTCCTGGCCTCAAGTGATTCTCCCGCCTCAGCCTCCCAAAGTGCTGAGATTATAGGTTTGAGCCACCACACCTGTCCAGAAACTATTTTTTAAAAAATAAATTATGTGGAAAGAAATTGGATTGATGGGTTAAGATAAATAAATGAAATATAAGTGGTAAATTATTTGAGATTAAAGTTTTTTACTTCTTAAGTATGAGATTTTATAATAGTATTCAATATTCTGATTCATAAGCCATTTATGATAATGTCTATATATAAGTATCTGAAAACAATTTTAGAATTGATTTTATCTTGACTGCTACATGACTTATGCAACTTAAATACAAGTTATTTAATGTTATTAATAAAGTGTGATGATATTTAATATATATCTTAAAGTTGGTATATGATGCTACAGTGAAAATTTATAAATGATACCACTTAAAAATTCTTGTTTCTTTGTCCTTGATGTAATTTAAACATGTTTTTAAGAATGGATATTCTATGGCCGGGTGCCGTGGCCTACGCGCCTCTAATCTTAGCACACTGGGAGGCCAAGGCAAGAGGATCGCTTGAGACCAGGAGTTTGAGACCAGCCTGAGCAAGAGCGAGACCCCCTTCTCTACAAAAACTAGAAAAAATTAGCCGGCATAGTGGAATGCACCTGTAGTCCCAGCTACTCGGGAGGCTGAGGCTGAGGATTTCTTCAGCTCAGGAGTTTGAGGTTACAGTGAGCTACAATGACACCACTGCATTCTACACAGGGGTGAAAGAGTAACATTCTTTCTAAAAAAAAAAAAAATAATAATAAATATTTTACATATTTTTGCCTGAATAAGTGATTTATTCTGATCTATTTCAGACCTGTGGATATTTGGGCTTTGGGCTGTATGATCATTGAGATGGCCACTGGAAATCCCTATCTTCCTAGCAGCTCTGATTTGGATTTACTCCACAAAATTGTTTTAAAAGTAGGTAGGTATTACTGAAATATTCTGTTACATGTCTAAAATAAATACTGCCAGATCAATTCTGTTTGATTTTCAAATTTAGCTTTTCTACATAAGAACAAGGAAGCATATTGTTTTGATAGATAGTAGCAGATGGATGCCTTGGGCTGATAAAGAAGGCAGAAAATTGTCTGCTTTTGCAAATAATGTTTTCTTTCCTAGGATGCAAATAGCTAAGCCATATGTTGATGGTTGTTGCTAAGAAAAATAGTACAATAGGAATGTACTTCAATTTGTCTAAAAATTGTTTTTAAATTTTGGCTTCT
>NW_012149208.1:1386724-1387882 GCF_000956105.1 Propithecus coquereli
TTTTTATATTCCTTAGGATTTCCTCTATAGGTGATCATGACATCTGCAGATAAAAGTAATTTTACTTCTTCCTTTCCAGTGTTTATGTCTTTTATTACTTTTTCTTGCGTTATTGCACTGGCTGGGATACGTGATACAATGTTGAGTAGAAGTAGTGAGAGTGGACGTTCTTGCTTTTTTTCTTCTAGCAGAAGGAAAACATTCAGTTCTTTCCCACTAAGTATGATGTTAGTTGTATGCTTTATGTAGATGACTTTTATTAGATTAAGGAAGGTTCCTTCTATTCCTCTTTGCTGAGAGGTCTTACCATGAATGGGCATTGAATTTTGTCTAATGCTTTTTCTGCATCTACTGAGATGTTCTTATGATTTTCCTCCTTTATTCTGTTAATGTAAATTACATTAATTGATGTTTGAATGTTAAACCAACTCTGCATTCGTAAGATTAAAATTCCACTGGATTCTTTTTTATGTGTTGTTGGATTTGATTGGTTAATATTTTATTAAGGATTTTGGCATCTATGTTAATGAAAGATTTTAGTCCTTTTGTTTCTTATATTGTCCTTGTCTAGTTTTATTGTCATTGTTATGTTGTTACATAGAATGAATTGGGAAGTATTTCCCTCTCCTCTGTTTCCTGAAAGAATTTGTATAGGATTGATTTTATTTCTCTTTGAATGTTTGTTAGAAATCAACAGTGAGGCCAACAGGGCCTGGAGTTTTCATGGAAAGATTTTAATATATAAATTCAGTTTCCTTAAATTTATTCAATAAACATAGAGATATTCAGATTTGCTCTTTCTCTTTGTGTCAATTTTGGTAATTTACCTCTTTAAAGGAATTCATTCATTTCATCTAAGTTGCTGATTTTATTGGCATAAAATCGTTTAACATATTTCCTTATTATCATTTTAAAGCTGGTGGGATCTATGCTGATGTTTCCTTTATTATTGGTAATTTGTGTTTTCTCTCTTTTTTTTTCCTTGATAAGTCTAAATAGGGGTTTATCAATTTTGCTAAACTTTACATAGAACCAGCTTTTGGTTTTATTGATTATTTCTATTGTTTGTTTTCTACTTTATGGAGTTATATTCTTATCTTTATTATTTCTTCCTTCTATTTATTTTGGGTTTAATTTGCTCTTCTTTTTCTAGCTTCT
>NW_012149208.1:1387932-1392370 GCF_000956105.1 Propithecus coquereli
ATTGTGGTTCTCATCAAGACTATTCTAAGAAAATTAAATATGCTAAAAAAAAGTTTGCTTTCTGAAACTTTTATTGGAGTTTGATCTGTTGGTATGTTTAATGGTATTCTACTTCTTAAGTATTAAAATAGTTGTTATGCCTATTTTATGCCATCCGAAGGGCTGGCAATTCTAGGTTTGTCATTCTACAAATAGTTACACATATTTCTTCAAATAAACTCTTGTTTGTTTGTTTAGAGCCAAATGGAGAGGGGCGTATTTAATGAGCGAACAGGTCAAAGTGACCAAATGGCAAATGGGAACAAAAGGAAGCTGAATTTTTCCAGATCTGACAGGAAAGAATTCCATTTTCCAGAATTGCCTTTCACAGTACAATCGAAGGATGTAAAAGGAATGGAAGGTATACGTTTGTTGCATAGCTTTATGAATCTCCAGACAATATCATTTACAAGACTTCTCTATAATATAACTTACATTCTAAAACAGTAAATTGGTAAGAAAAACATTTTCAGCTGATGAGATAATTTTTCCCCATCATCAAATAAGGGGTAAGACTTAAAGGAGATAATTTTAAAGAGGGGTTAAGACAGCTTCAAAGGGTAGATTTTTCATTAGCTCAATATTGTTGAAATGTTAGAACAATATTTGAGGAAGATAGTTTTGGTTCAGTATATGACCTGGAATAAATAACATTCCTATTTTTCTCCATGATTGTCTGCTCATATAGTAGCAGGAATTTTATATATGCTTTGGCCATTCAAGGATTTAGTAGGTAAGATTTATAAATTTAAGATTTATCTTAGTCTTAAATTTAAGATTTATTTAAGAACAAAACTCATTTTTGTCTTGAATAAATGTTCTTATGTTTCTTTGAAGAATAGTGACACCTTGTGAAAAGTTAATATAATAGCAAGAATATAATACACAGCTCAAGAGAAATTATCTGATTCACTAACAGTTATACTGAGAATAATAAAATAAAATAATTGTCTTCTTTTAACTTGGTTTATTATTTGTAAAGTTATAAAACAAATAATTTCCTGTATTTTACCATTACAACTCATGGTTTATTCAGTTCCTTTGTAATAAATTGAGAAACTGATGTTAGCAGACATCAGAATTTCCAGTTGAAGTTCTTAAAAAGGAAAGTAAAATATTTCAAGGTAGGAATAACAAATTTTCATTGTTTTATATAATTTTGTAAAAGTTAAACAGAGAAAAGTGCTGAAGAGGGATTCAAAGAAAACAGATTCATCTAAAATACCAACTTTACTTAATGTGGATCAAAATCAAGAGAAACGAGGTAAAACTTTTTTAGTCGATAGCTTTTACTAAAGAATGTTGTTTAGAGCCCTTGACTCAGTGTGTGAATTTAACTATTGCTATTGGAAATCTATATAAAAATTCAAAATTCTATAATCTTCAAACTCTAGAAACATCTATATTTTCCTAGATAACCAACTACTAAAAGTTTCTAGCAATCATTTCTTTGGGAGTAGTAAATACCATCCCTCATTTGAATGTTGAATGATTAAAATGCCCAGTACCCAGGGAAAATAGTATCTGTGTTATGTGTATTGCCAAACGCTGGGCAGGTAAGCCATGCCGGTGAAAATGAATAATAGTATAAACATGTGGTATACGGCCATGAGCACATATGTCTTTAGCCTCTTCCTTCCTTCTTGTTTTACCTCCAATTTATTTCCCTATCTATCTCTGCTGTCTATCTACTGTCCTATTTTCACAAATATTTACTGTCAGCTATCTATGAGGTAATCTTGTTGAAATGTCCCCAGCCCCTACCTACCAGAGAGATTCTTGAATTTTATTTGGAAATCATGAAGCCTTTAACTTCCAAATGAAAACTGTCTAAAGGTACTCTTAGGGGAAAGAGATTGTGCTGAGCACACACTGAATTAAATCATATAGATGGCCTCCTATTCTATACTTACGAGGTCATCTCTGCAAGTGGTTTACCAACTTCATTATCTCTGCTTTTTAAAAAATAAAATTGATTATACTTTAATTCAGGATAAAAATCAGCATATACTTATTAAGGAAATATGAAGAATTAAAAATATAGAGAAGCTGGTCTGAAACTATGCAGAAGGCATTTTAACAAGGCTACTCAATCTCTACAACATTTGGATAAGAGGGTTATCAGACACTATTAGATGTATTATCACTGTGACATTTAGGGCTGTGCCTTAGTCTTGGCCTAGAACTTAAGAACTCTGCAGTCCACTTTGCAGAAAAGAGATATTGTAGAACAAGAAAGCCATTAACGGACATCTTTTAGTTCGTTGTAAAAAGCAATAGGGTAGCTTTAAACTTTTAAATTTGAGTGACTTACTCATGCTACAGCATGTTGCACAGCACACCATTTGCACATTTTTTGAACGATTGGGTGAATTAGGTCTCCTGAGCTCGGGCAGTCTAGAAATGTGCCGCATGTGTTTATCCCATTGTCCTATGAGAAGAGCCCCCAGGAACTAAAATCCCATTCCAGTGCAAGGAAAAAGGAATTCTTAAGACAGTTCTGTCATTTTTAGGATAAGTAAATAATAAGAAGGAAAAACCTCTACTTGCTCATATGATGAACTCCTGACAAGATGACCATTTTATAAGAGTGACCTTGAAACAAGTTGTAGTTATTAGAAATAACCAGAAGTTGACAGTGTTGGTTATACCTTATTTGTACTGCTCATTCAAATGCAGTTCTGACAAGTGACTGAAATTGTGAGACTAGTCTAAACGCTTTTAATAAATTAATGTCAGAATTAAGAAAATTTCTTGAATTTTCAGTCTGTAGTTTGTTTTAGAGCATAAGAGAATATGATATGTTTTAAAAAACGTAAGAGAGAGAATAGGCACTTATTCTGTTGTTGGCTCTGGCATTCACTTGTTTTTTGAATTATCTAATCGGATCGAAGCACTTCCCAATTTTACATTAAATTCTTTCAGGCGTCTTAAAAGGATATTGAAATTATGCATACACGCATTGACTAGGCTGTACGACCAGAGAGAAACCCTAAATTACTGTCAACGAGTGATTTAGGCCAAAGAGGAGTGCCCATAAAGGCCACCTTTAGTTCTGTTTGATGATGATAAAGAGGAATACTCTGGTAAATAGTCTCCCTGTACCTTATAAAAGAGGGGCAAAGTACAAGTATTTATCTCTGGCTGTATTTCCTTAGCCAAAGACTCACCGTTTCCTCAATTAAGGTCCTGTTTCTATTTACTTTTTAGAATACAGGAAATGCACAAACTGAAAGGAAGAAGAACCTGCCAGATATAGAGTAGAAAATGCAGCAGGTGAAAATTCAGGGAATCCCAGAATTACTATATGGTTTAAAAAAATCCTTTTTATTTATGTTACATATACAAAAATGCTGACTAGAGAATTCTACAGATATATCAAATTCTATGTAGTTATGTGTATATTCACCTAAATTTGTTTTAAAATTATTAATCTTTAAATTATTCATGTTTTCTTAATTTGAACATTAATTTATAAAAACCGTTTGGCTGGTACATCCTAATAAACCTACAGCTTACATTTCATCATATAATTTTATTTGATCATCTATTATTTCAGTCATGTTTGATTAGTGGTCATTCTTAGCTTTGGTTCAAAGCTTTCTAATTACAAAAGGAAAAGTGTCTAAATGTGTAATAAAGTCTGGGAGCACCAAACATTTCTGAGCAAGCAAGTATACTTGACAAGCATGAAACATGGATTTGGTTCCACATTGAACATTCTGGAGCAGCATTTAAACATATCATGAAGATTGTTTAAAATAGCGGTCCCCAACCTTTTCGGCACCAGGGACTGGTTTCATGGAAGACAATTTTCCCATGGATGGGAGTGGGGGATGGTTTCAGGATGATTCAAGTGCATTACATTTATTGTGTACTTAATTTCTGTTATTATTACATTGTAATATATAATGAAATAATTATACAACTCACCATAGGTTGGGGACCTCTGGTTTAAAATACAAAACTTGAGCAAGATATTGAAGCAAATCTTCTGGCTTAACTAGCATGTTTATCATTTAGTAGTTTACATACAATTTAACACTAATACAGTCGAGGTTTTGGCAGCATATATTTACATTCTTATCCCTGGTTCTTATTAGCTTGGTTTCTAATTTTAGGGTGGAGATGGCCATTATGAGGGGAAGAATTTGAAGAGGAACAGATTTTTTTTCTGGTAGTGTCTTTTCTTTTAAATAATCTTAAGAATACAAACTGACGATTCTTCCCTTCTCATTTTATAGCCAATAGAAATGTTATGTGAGCTGTTAAGACAGCCTATGGTCTCCCATTAGCATCATCCAACTTTTTTTTTTTGTTGCCAAAACATTTACTGTTTCCCTCTTTTTTCCTTCTAAAACTCTGATGCGATGCTTTGCTTTGAAATTATAAAGAGTAG
>NW_012149208.1:1392420-1394095 GCF_000956105.1 Propithecus coquereli
GGCTGGTCTCGAACTCCTGAGCTCAAACAATCCGCCCGCCTCGGCCTCCCAGAGAGCTAGGATTACAGGCGTGAGCCACCGCGCCCGGCCAGAAATTCACTTTTCTTGGCCATATAGATGTTTAATTTTTCACTAATGTCTTTTGGTAAAACCTCGTTAAAAAAAAGACTCTTGGAAAAATATCTTCCCTTTTGAGGAGAAGAAAGGTGATGTGATCTAAGTTCTGGTATAGATGTGCCTTGGTATAACAAAGTAAGCTTTATTTTTATGTCATAGTAAATTCTCTAAGTGTATAAAGGACAGCCAAAAATAATTGTTCATAATCAAATAGCCTTTCAAGATCAAATATTTTAGGAGAAAAACAGCATATTGGGCCAGTTTTAGATTTAGCCTCTGATACAGACTGAGAGAATGGTCCCATGGGTCTGGTTAATCACGGGTAGTGTGATAGGTGGTGAGGGTCTGCCTAGCAAGGCATTAGAGCCACTTCCAAATTTAGGGAGACTACTGTGATTCTAGGTGGGGCAGGAGATCAGGTTCATTAGCCCAAGAACATTCTAGCAGACTGATTTGAGCTTAGGTTGTGAAGCCTAGTGGCCTGCAGAGGTGGGCAAGTGGTCATGTCTGTGTTGGTCCAAAAGTACAGCAGGCTACAGACTGCAAGAGCCCAGTTGTTCTTGAGGTGACCCCCGAACTGTGGTGCCAGTAAGCATGGTTGTGAGCCAGTCAGTCCTGGATAGCAAGCTCATAAATTGAAAAACCCAACAGTTGGGAGATCCAAGTTCAGAGCAGATAAAAGGGAGCAACTAGACTAGCAGGAGTAATCCCACAACATGGTATCACCACTGATGTTAGCCATGCATTAGTTTTTTTCTGCCCTGTTATTAATACCTCTCTCCTTGGAGCAATTGGTACTTAAGGACTGACAGTTTCATTTTGGCATTCAATGTTTGAACAGTAGACATCCATGGTATAATTTGTTCATTCTTGAAGCTAAAGCAAAGGCATTTCTGGGTTGTTCTAATAACTTCTCATTTGTTTTTAAATAATAGGTTAACTGAAAGAGCAAAAAAGAGACGTACTTCACAATCCACCGGACAAGTTATGTATAACAGCAGGCAACAGGATGCAGGTCCCACTCAAGTAAGGCAAGAAGCTAATCATTAACATACGGCCTCTTTTCACATTACCTCCCTTTCCCTTTTCTCTGTCTTTGGGGCTCTAACACTTTAAAAGTGTGCTTTTAGTTTCTTTAGTTTCTTCCTAAGATGAAAGTAGGCCATCATTTTCTTAGTGCTTTCACAATTGTAATCAATTTTCCATATCTTAATTTGTGTATTTAATATATGAATTGGGCAGAGTAAGTTAAGATTTTCACCTTAAAAAGTCACAAGAATTTCTGGTTTTTCACTTCCAAAAAATGTTTTAATGTCTTACTTTATGGAGTAAAAACAATTATCAAATAAATACAACTTATTTTCATTGAAAAAAATAATCAGTGTAGATCATCCCCCCATTTTTATAATGAAATTGAAAATGACACAAACCTATCCAAAAGTAGATGATTGATTAAGTACATTAGCTTACATTCATACATGGGATACTACCCCTTACATGTGGAAGAGTGTTCATTAACCAAGAAAGGTTTTTATGATCCGTTGTCAAATGCTGGGTG
>NW_012149208.1:1394145-1395513 GCF_000956105.1 Propithecus coquereli
TGAAAGTACCTTGAGTTCAAATTATAGAACCCTCAGAAAATGTAAGACCTTTTCCTTTGAATAGATGCCTCTTTCTTTCATGAATCTTCTGCAATGCAAAGGAGACATTTTCTCATTTAGCCAAACTAATCACACTGCTTCTTTAATTTTTTCATCTCCTCACATTACCTGCTATTGGGCATGTGCCCTGCATAGCACTGGCAAGAATGGGCTGCATTGGCTGGGCACAGTGGCTCACGCCTGTAATCCTAGCGCTCTGGAAGGCCGAAACAGGAGGATCACTTGAGGTCAGGAGTTCGAGACCAGCCTGAGCAAAAGCGAGACCCTGTCTCTATTAAAAATAGAAAAAATTAGCCAGGCATGGTGGTGCACACCTGTAATCCCAGTTACTCAGGAGGCTGAGGCAGGACATCCCTTGGGCATAGGAGTTTGAGGTTGTGAGCTAGGATGACACTATGGCACTTTAGCCCAGGCTACAGAGTGAGATGCTGTCTCAAAAAAAGAAAAAGAAAAAGAAAAAAAGAGTGGGCTGCACTAGGAAACAATTTATTCATGGCCTGATGCTTTTAAACTTTCCCAAAGTGATGGCAGTAGCTGTTTCAAGTGGGGTGGGGAACTGTGCAATTCAGGGAAGGGATGGGAAGGAGACTTTTCAGTCTAGCCTTTTGAATTTTGAACCACATGAATGACTTTTCTATTAAAAAGTCTTCCTGCCTCAGCCTCCTGAGTAGCTGGGACTACAGGCGTATCTCACTATGCCCAGCTAATTTTTTCTAGTTTTTGTAGAGAAGGGGGTCTTGCTCTTGCTCAGGCTGGTCTCGAACTCCTGATCTCAAGCAATCCTCTTGCCTTGTCCTCCCAGAATGCTAGAATTACAGGCGTGAGCACTGAGCCCAACCTGTAAAAGTCTTATATGGTAGATTCCCATAGCAAAATTTTTGAAAGATGTATCTTTATAAGAAAGCAATTTTTATTAGGTAAATATTGTACCAGCTTTTGACATGCATTATAATTATACAGCATTATTTATGCTGTACCTGAAATGTAAATTAATTGACTAAATGGTTCATTAAAGATAAAATATCTACATAAATAAAATGATTATTGATTGATATTGCTTGTTTTATCAGATTCATACCAGAACTGAGAGCTAAATTACTACAAGAAGCAAAAGTCAATTCGCTCATAAAGCCAAAAGAGAATTCTAAAGAAAATGAACTCATGAAACATGGAAGAAAAACAATTCATACCAATACACTGCTAAGTAGCTCAGTTTTGGGAAAGGTAAGAACTTTGTTTTTTGTTTCAGTCAGTGTAACTATATTATAGTTATATGCTAATTAAAAAAATAACTGTTCTCATGACTCA
>NW_012149208.1:1399528-1401398 GCF_000956105.1 Propithecus coquereli
AAACTCTAGAAACATCTATATTTTCCTAGATAACCAACTACTAAAAGTTTCTAGCAATCATTTCTTTGGGAGTAGTAAATACCATCCCTCATTTGAATGTTGAATGATTAAAATGCCCAGTACCCAGGGAAAATAGTATCTGTGTTATGTGTATTGCCAAACGCTGGGCAGGTAAGCCATGCCGGTGAAAATGAATAATAGTATAAACATGTGGTATACGGCCATGAGCACATATGTCTTTAGCCTCTTCCTTCCTTCTTGTTTTACCTCCAATTTATTTCCCTATCTATCTCTGCTGTCTATCTACTGTCCTATTTTCACAAATATTTACTGTCAGCTATCTATGAGGTAATCTTGTTGAAATGTCCCCAGCCCCTACCTACCAGAGAGATTCTTGAATTTTATTTGGAAATCATGAAGCCTTTAACTTCCAAATGAAAACTGTCTAAAGGTACTCTTAGGGGAAAGAGATTGTGCTGAGCACACACTGAATTAAATCATATAGATGGCCTCCTATTCTATACTTACGAGGTCATCTCTGCAAGTGGTTTACCAACTTCATTATCTCTGCTTTTTAAAAAATAAAATTGATTATACTTTAATTCAGGATAAAAATCAGCATATACTTATTAAGGAAATATGAAGAATTAAAAATATAGAGAAGCTGGTCTGAAACTATGCAGAAGGCATTTTAACAAGGCTACTCAATCTCTACAACATTTGGATAAGAGGGTTATCAGACACTATTAGATGTATTATCACTGTGACATTTAGGGCTGTGCCTTAGTCTTGGCCTAGAACTTAAGAACTCTGCAGTCCACTTTGCAGAAAAGAGATATTGTAGAACAAGAAAGCCATTAACGGACATCTTTTAGTTCGTTGTAAAAAGCAATAGGGTAGCTTTAAACTTTTAAATTTGAGTGACTTACTCATGCTACAGCATGTTGCACAGCACACCATTTGCACATTTTTTGAACGATTGGGTGAATTAGGTCTCCTGAGCTCGGGCAGTCTAGAAATGTGCCGCATGTGTTTATCCCATTGTCCTATGAGAAGAGCCCCCAGGAACTAAAATCCCATTCCAGTGCAAGGAAAAAGGAATTCTTAAGACAGTTCTGTCATTTTTAGGATAAGTAAATAATAAGAAGGAAAAACCTCTACTTGCTCATATGATGAACTCCTGACAAGATGACCATTTTATAAGAGTGACCTTGAAACAAGTTGTAGTTATTAGAAATAACCAGAAGTTGACAGTGTTGGTTATACCTTATTTGTACTGCTCATTCAAATGCAGTTCTGACAAGTGACTGAAATTGTGAGACTAGTCTAAACGCTTTTAATAAATTAATGTCAGAATTAAGAAAATTTCTTGAATTTTCAGTCTGTAGTTTGTTTTAGAGCATAAGAGAATATGATATGTTTTAAAAAACGTAAGAGAGAGAATAGGCACTTATTCTGTTGTTGGCTCTGGCATTCACTTGTTTTTTGAATTATCTAATCGGATCGAAGCACTTCCCAATTTTACATTAAATTCTTTCAGGCGTCTTAAAAGGATATTGAAATTATGCATACACGCATTGACTAGGCTGTACGACCAGAGAGAAACCCTAAATTACTGTCAACGAGTGATTTAGGCCAAAGAGGAGTGCCCATAAAGGCCACCTTTAGTTCTGTTTGATGATGATAAAGAGGAATACTCTGGTAAATAGTCTCCCTGTACCTTATAAAAGAGGGGCAAAGTACAAGTATTTATCTCTGGCTGTATTTCCTTAGCCAAAGACTCACCGTTTCCTCAATTAAGGTCCTGTTTCTATTTACTTTTTAGAATACAGGAAATGCACAAACTGAAAGGAAGAAGAACCTGCCAGAT
>NW_012149208.1:1401448-1401964 GCF_000956105.1 Propithecus coquereli
TCTTCCACTCAGCATAATGGTTTAGAGATTCATTCACATTTTTGCATGTATCAGTAATGTGTTCCCTTTTTTTTTTGCTGAGTAGTATTCATAATATGAATATACTGCAATTTTGTATTCATTCCCCTGTTGATGTATGTTTAGGTCGTTTCCCTTTTTGGGCGATTACAAATAAAGTTGCCATCAACATTCATGTACAAGTCTTCGTGTGGACATATATTTTCATTCCTCTTGGGGAAATATCTAAGAGTGGAATGGCTTGGTCATTCTTATTGAGTTTTATTGATGGATTACCATTATGCTGTAGTTTTGAACATATTTTTAGTCACATTTTTAGTTAGTTGTAGTTACAAGGATCTAAGTATTCCCACATCATAAAGTAGGTAACTGACTTAAATAATTTCACTTTATGAAGCAAGTTTTTTATTATAGTTAAAAAAACATGAAATCTGCCCTTTTACAAAAGTTTTAAGTATATACTATAGTATTTTTAACTGTATGCACATTGTTATACAG
>NW_012149208.1:1404679-1407067 GCF_000956105.1 Propithecus coquereli
ATATTATGTATTAATAATAATTCTGCCATCAATGGTTCTTTGGATTGTTGTTGAATTTGGAAAATTGATTCCTTTAATTTTTCACTATCCTCCCCCAAAACAGAACATTTGGTGGTATCAGAATATTTATTTAAACTATATACCTGTAAACTCCTGGGAATTTTCTTTTTAACATACATGTATTGAATGAACGTTCCATTCTTATTAAAAGCCATATAATATAACACTCAGAGTCCAGATTAGTGTCAAATGGCCTGAGTTAGAAGGCAGGTGTCACAATGGTTAGTGCCTTTACCGCTACTTTTTCACTGGGGAGAGTGTGTGTGGTACTTTGTTTTCTCAATTTCCCCAGCTGGATAATGGAGACAAGAATGTCTTAGAGATATTTAAGGACGCAATGTTTAACACACACACAGGGCATAGTGGGTTTGTACTGATGAAATTTAGTTGTTCACAGGGCCTGTGGGGGTGTCCTTCAAGGATGCAGAATTAGGATCTTTATTTTAGTTCTGTTGTCCAAGTTGTCCGAGTTTATCCTGATTCATTCCCTTTGGGAATAAATTAGGTACAGAAGTGCCCTCCACTCTTGTTGCAGACTGCCTGTGAAATTGTGAGGGTATCTGTGCATTGGTCTCCATTTCTTTAGACATGAAGTTGGCATGAGTGATAAATATATCAATTATCTGCTCTGCATGCATAAAATGTTTCATTAAATACAAGAATAAACATGGCATTTAAAATTTTGATAGAGAACTGTATAATATATTCCCTCCCTATTGCGGTTGGGAAGAAAATAAATCTCTGGAGACCCAGTAGCACTTTTTAGAGTTGTGCCATGTCAAAGGTACGATACTAATACTGTGGTTCTTTTCTGTCCCGGGAAAAATCAAGTTTAGCCTAGCTCCCAACTTATACCTTTTGAGGCTACATGTGATATGCATTAATGGAGTGTTGTTACAAACATGGCTGTGGTAGGGTGTTGAGAGAATGAGTTACTGGTTAATTTAGGCAGATCCAGGTTTTATGGAGGCTGAAGCTTTTAAACGAGGGTCGTTTTTGAGAAAAAGAATATAGAATCTCAACCACAAAATTGCTAGGGCTGCTTCCATGGCCTTGAATGGACCTGGTGCAAGGGAGGGGCTAATCTTAGCTTCTCAGCAAATACGCCTGTGCTGATAGTATTGCTGCTGCTTGGGTCTCCATGGCCACTAAAAATCATGCAAGCAAGTGAGTTACGGCAGTGGCAGTGGCAGCTGCATTGGCAGTCAACCGACCAGGTTTTGAAGTCTGTTGGGTAGACATCCATGTGATGGTTGGTAGTCCTGGCTCCAGTCCCTAGACCACGTGGAATTATCGTAAGTGGAAGGGGTTACAGTTGGTTGCGTGGGTTGCTGCTTTGTGGTACCCATTACCTTTCATTTGGAAGAAGGAATATAGAATATGGACACAGGGAAAGGGAGCACCCTGCTGCATTTAACATCTTGAAGAATGAAATTAAAATCTGATCCATTTAATAGTTGATTCTGGCTTCTGTTTTCATCACAGTAATAAAACCTTCCTTTTGATGGACACCAATCATCTCCTGA
Source organism: Propithecus coquereli (assembly GCF_000956105.1). Classification (NCBI taxonomy): domain Eukaryota; kingdom Metazoa; phylum Chordata; class Mammalia; order Primates; family Indriidae; genus Propithecus; species Propithecus coquereli. Next base: position 1,406,266 of record NW_012149208.1, read on the forward strand.
TTGTTAAATTCAATGGCTTTCTTCAAGTCCTTATTTTTCCTGATCTTTGTGTCACATTTGACACAATGAGTCATCTTTTCCGTCTTGAAATGCTCTCATCTTTTTTGTTATATGTCACACAGTCGAAAACCTAATATTCATCAAAAAAGCTAATGGTGTCTGTTTGGTGGTCCAGCGCTGGTATTACCCACTACAGCTTTATGAAACCTGGTCAGTCGATTACAGCAGATGTCTACTGCAACCACTTGGATGAAATGATGAGGATGCTTGTGATTAAGCAGCTGAGATTGGTCAATAGAGACGGGCCAATCCTTGCAAGACAACGCTCAACCACGTGTCGCACAAACCGTGCTGCTCAAACTATAGAGGCTGGACTTGGAAACTCTCTGTCGTCCACTGTATTCACCAGACCTTGCACCAACTGACCACCACTTCTACCAGGCTTTGGACCACTTCTTGCAAGGAAAAATATTCAATTCTCAACAAGCTGTGAAGAACATCTTTCTTGATTTCATTGCCACTCACCCTCTCCAGGCTTCTTCGCTGCTGGCATAAACAAGCTACCATTAAGATGGCAAAACTGTGTTGATAGTTTAGGGGCACACTTTGATTAATTGTACTGCTTCTTGTTTGAGATATAATAAACTAAACTTTTTTTTTATTTCAGCATATTATGGGGGTACAGATGTTTAGGTTACGTATGTTGCCCTTGCCCCCCCCCAAGTCCGAGTTTCAAATATGTCCATCCTTCGGGTGGTGTGCATCGCACTCTTTGTGTATGCAAATACCCGTCCCCTCCTCC
>NW_012149208.1:1407117-1409812 GCF_000956105.1 Propithecus coquereli
TTTTTTTTTTTTTTGTCCACAGAAAGACTCTTCCAATGCCTGAGTGTTCTTAATAAAACTTAAATCAAATGATGTCATTGCTCTGCCCCCAACCCCAATGGCTTTCTGCTTCGCTCAGAGTAAAAGCCACGGACATCACAGTAACCTACATGGCGCTACACAGTGTGCCTCTGCTCCTCTTTTCACCCCACTTGCTGCTTCTCCCCCTGTAGCTCGTAGGTTCCAGGCCCAGTGGCCCCTTTGCAGTTCCTAGACCTGCAGCAGCTGTTGCACTTGGCTTCTCCTCAGAACCTTTGCTGTTTCCTCTACCTAGAAATCTCTTTCCTTGTGTCTGCATGATTTCTTTCTTCACCTCTTTCTAGTTCAAGACAACCTCTTTACTAGTCTTTACTTATATGTAAAGCGTCCCCTACCACCTTATTTAAAATTATAAATCTCTCCATTTCTAGTCTCCTTTTCTGTTTTATTTTTTCATATAACATTTTCCTATCTGACAAGGTATATATATGTTACTTTTTTATCTTGTTTATTAGTGGTCTCCCTTTACTAAAATATGACTCTCTGAAGGCAGGGACTTAGTGTTTTGTTCACTGCTATATTTTCCATGCTTAGAACAATGCCTGGCATATATTGACATTCAGTAACCTTTGCTTTGGGAATGAATGAATGAATTTATTAAGCACCCAACATTGTAAGCCACTTGAGGAAAAAACAAAAGAAGAATGAAATATGGAGTAATTTTACTGGTGGGATAGAATATGGTCTCTGTAGCTTGCTAGTGTTAAGTTCACCTTCGGGATAACTAACTTTATGTAGATTGTTGGTGTCCAACATGATCTACATGCCCCTCTTGACCAAGCGAGTAAAGATGATCCTTAAGTTCTCTCCAAAGTCAGATAGTTCTAGTGTCCTCCAGAGGGAGCCCAAGGTCCATCATTCTCAGGACCTGGAGCCAGACTGCCCTGATCTAACAGAAGACAAGCCATTTATTTGGTCCCCTGTTGGACTGAACCAGTGTATGAAGACGAGGTGCTAATATGGCTTTTTTTCTTTTCTTTTCTTTTCTTTTTTTTTTGCTGTAAATCCCCTAGATGAGAGATGCAATAAAAATGCAAGCTAGGAACTTGGTTTCCTCAGACAAATGACTCCATAGTCTAAGGGACATTTCAAACTAAGCCCTAGAATATTTGTACACATTTCAGGCAGCATTTATTGGATATCTCCTTTGAGTAATTTCTTTCCATGCTTAGAACAGTGCCTAGCATATATTGGCATTGAACAGTATTATTATGATGTTAAAAGCATCTGATGCCTTGTGAAAAACTTTAAAAACAAGATGTGGCCGGGTGCGGTGGCTCACGCCTGTTAACCTAGCACTCTGGGAGGCCGAGGCGGGCAGATCGTTTGAGCTCAGGAGTTCGAGACTAGCCTAAGCAAGAGTGAGACCCCATCTCTACTGAAAATAGAAGGAAATTGGCTGGACAACTAAAAAATATATAGAAAAAATTAGCCGGGCATGGTGGCGCATGCCTGTAGTCCCAGCTACCTGGAGGCTGAGGCAGGAGGATTGCTTGAGCCCAGGAGTTTGAGGTTGCTGTGAGCTAGGCTGACGCCATGGCACTCTAGCCTGGGAAACAGAGTGAGACGGGAGATTCTGTCTCAAAAGAAAGAAAGAAAGAAAATGTGAGGTGAGAGGATTGCTTAAGCCCAGGATCGCTTGAGCCCTGGGCAACATAGTGAGACCTCATATCTTAAAAAAAAAAAGAAAATGACCCATGTTGGCTAGAACGTGATGACATTAGGATAGGTCCCAGAGAGTCTTTGAAAGAAGATATGGTCTTGATTTCCATGTTTATTATTTCTGCTCCATCCTTACAGTCTTTTCATCAACTCTGCCCAAGGAGTTGGATTTCCAGGCTCTGAATAACAATAGTTTAATGTGTAGTTTCAGTGTCTACTAAGGCCACAATTGTGGTAGACTGCTGCAGAGTCAACATTTTCCTCAAATGCAAGGTTAAGAAAGTCATACCTTTTAAAACACATTGTTATATACACATAGGAACAAACCATACCAGTACATAGGAATGCCAAGAAGAAAAAAAGTTGGCTAACTCCAGAAATTAAATGGAAATTGGGCCAGGTTACCACAACAACTAGCAGAATTGCATAGGGACGTGATCAAGAAATCTTAGGTGATGGGGGAGCTGTAAATTATAAGATGATTTACAAGATGATAAAGGAAGCAAGAAAGCATTCTTTGATTTTAATAAAAGGCAAAAATACAGAAACAAATAAAATGTGCTACTATCCTCCTAACTGCCTACTTTCTCCTCCCGCAGGGATAGGGAAAGTTGGTAACTGAGGAGTGTGTAAGGGCAAAGGATTACAATGAATTTCATTCTTTTATAAAAAAGTAATCCTGAGGTCAGATTAACAGAAGAATGCCCTTACAATGGATGGGGTAAAAGCCAAACTAAAGAAGATAAGACTAGTCAGAGTTCTTCAAGCTGTATTCTATTCCAACTGTCCAATATAGTGTCGTTCATCCTGGGATTGGTAAGAAATAGTTGATTAGTTTTGACTTCTTATTTGGGAAACCTATCAGAAGGCAGATAAACATAGCACCCTTCTTTTTTTTTTTTTTTTTGAGACAGAGTCTCACTCTTTTTGCCCAGGCTAGAGTGCTGTGGCGTCA
>NW_012149208.1:1422229-1423956 GCF_000956105.1 Propithecus coquereli
TGTGAAAGACATTAATGGCACAATTGGGGGAACTGAGTGGGGATCTGTGGCTTAGACGGTAGGAATACATACGTAAATTCCCTGAATTTGATTATCATATTGTGTTTAAGTAAGAAAATACCATTGTTTGTAGGAATTACATACTAAAGTCTAAATTATTTGGGGCATCATTCAGTAATATACTCTCAAATGTTTCAGGAAAAAATATTCTTTGTACTATTCCCGGAGTTTTCCAGTAAATTTGGAATTATTTCAAAATAAAAGGAAAGTAATGGTCACATCAACATTATCTGATAGCCCCAAACTAAAAGCCATACAAATGTTCATCAACAGTAGAATGGATAAATGAGTTCTGGTGTAGTCATATAATGAAAGATAGCAATAAAAATGAACAAACCACGGCCACATGGAAGAACTTAGATATATCTCACAAATTTAATATTAAACAAATGAAGCCAGCCACAAAAGGATACATATGTTGTTATTATGTTTTCACAAAGTTCAAAAACAGGCAGAACTAATTTGTGGTAATAAAAATCATGATAGTGAAACAGGAGGTAATGATTGTGAAGGGTCCGGGGGACTTTGGGTGTACCACTGATGTTTTGCTTCTTGACCTGCATGGGAGTTATACGTGTTCTCTTCACTTTGTAATGATTAATTAAACTCTTATGATTTGTGAATCTTTGTGAGTTATAATTTTTAAAAAGTTTTAAAAAGACTTTTAATACTTAGAAGAAAATACGTAACTTTCAAAGCTTTTATCAGAAGAGAAAGAATGGCCTAAAATTAATGAACTAAGCACCATCTGAAGAAATTTTAAGAAGAACAAAATAAACCCAAACTAGAAGAATGGAAATAATAACTATAGGAACAGAAATTATGAAATGAAAAATTGAGATTATAGAGAACAAAGCCACAGTTGATTTTTTTTTTTTTTTTGAGACAGAGTCTCACTCTGTCACCCTAGGTGGAATGCAGTGGCATCATCATAGCTCACAGCAACCTCAAATTCCTGGGCTCAAGTGATCCTCCTGCCTCAGCCTCCCAAGTAGCTGGGACTATAGGCACGCCATGCTGCCCTGCTAATTTTTCTATTTTTAGTAGAGACAGGGTCTTGCTCTTTCTCAGGCTGGTCTTGAACCCCTGAGCTCAAGTGATCCTCCTGCCTCAGCCTCCCAGAGTGCTAGGATTACAGGCATGAGCCACTGTGTGGCCACACAAGTTGATTTTTTTGATAAGACTAGCCTGGGAGTTAAGTCCAATCTCTATCCCCCACTGCCAGACCCCATTGAAGTGGTCCCTATGTCTCTCGCCATGGCCCTCTTTGAATAAAGTCTGCCTTACCATCTTAAAAAGAGAAATCGACAAGCCTATGGTGATGATATGGAACAAAACCAAAACAAAACAAATCAGGGAAGGGACATAACAAATGAAAAGAAGGCCATAAGAAAAGATGCAGTAGAAATTTTTTTAAAAAGTGAGAGAACTTTGCTAACAACTTCAGGCTGATAAATTTGAAAATTTAGATGAAATAGAAAAATGCCTACAAAATTAGTTGAAACTGACTCAAAAATAGATAGAAACTCTGAATGATCCTGTAACTACTAAAGAAATAGAATTAATTGTTAAAACACTAGGTCTAGAGAGTTTAACAGACATGTTCTTCCAGACGTTTAAGGAATAGACAATTCTCAAGTCACACAGTTCCTCCAGAGAATAAATGC
>NW_012149208.1:1426201-1433482 GCF_000956105.1 Propithecus coquereli
AAAAATATCTCAAAAAAAATGAATCTTACGAGCTGGTGAGGGTGACAGTGGGGAGAGAGGGGCAGAGCTCTTAGTCAATGCCAGGAACCACAGGACTCTTCTAGTCCCTCTCCACGGGTGATCGTCCACCTTCTGTTTCGTTTTTTAATTTAAATTTTTAGTTTTTAGGTGTATTTTATTATGAAATATTTCAGAAATACAAAAAGGTTTGAAGGATAATGTCATAATTACCTATGTATCTACGACCCAATTTAAGGTGTAAAACTTTACGAAAATAGTGGAAGCCCCTTGTGTAACCCTTCCCAATTGCATCCCCCTTCCTGCATCCCCAGTAACCACATTTCCTGCAATTTGGATCTGTTATTCCTGTGCTTGTCTTCCTAATTTTACCTACATATGCACCTACCCTTAAGAGTTCCTATTGTATTGTTTGGCATTTTATATACATGATATCATTCGGTACATATCCTTCTGCACTCTTTTTCCCAATTACATTTTTGTTTGTCCATGTTGATGTGGTAGGATTTTTTGTATGCAGTTTTAATTTATGTTTCCAATTCTCCAAGATTTAAAAAAAATCGTTACGGGAAATTTCAAACATATACAAGAGTAAATAGACACATAAGGATTCTTCATGTGCTCATCATCCAGCTTTAGCGATTATCAGCACGTGGTCAATTTTGTTTCATCTATTCCCCCACTCATTTCCTCCCCTCTTGTATTATTTTGAAGCGAATTTCAGACATCATGTAATACTTCCCTAAATATTTCAATATGTATCTCTAAAAGCTAAGGGCTATTTTTATAAAGATATAATCACTTATCATACCTACACATTTATTAACAGGTTTTTAATATCATAAAATATCCAGTATTCAAATTTCTCATGTGTCATTTTTTTACATTCTATTTGAATTGAGTCCTGTTTTAATTTTTTCTTTTAACTGCTGATGGGCTACCCCGTGCAAAGCATTGAGTGAAGTTCTGTTGAATGCATCTGGTGCTGAAGATCTTACTCTGAGTGAAGGGCAGCTTGCTCACTCCATTGATGGACTGAGAATGTAAACTTCTTCAGGTGGCCTGTGGAAAGCCACAGTGACTTCCACAGACGCCTGGTTTGTACATTACGATTATTTACTAACCCTGTGATGTTGTTTTTTGTGCTTTCTATGGTCCTTGTGTAAAGAGCTCCTTTAACATATCTTCTCGATATCATTAGATGCTTATGCGGTTAGTATTTACTGTACTAAGATAAATAATACCTGTTTAAAATAATTCATGCTAAGCAACTACTGATTTCCGTCCTCTTACCGTCTTTGTTCTTCCTTCAAACTGAAGAAGGGGTGTGGGATGAGAGGAAAGAGTGAGGTAATGACCAGATGAGATAATGTACCTGTATAGGTTGTAACCCATACAGTGCTACACAAGGGCGGTTTTCATAGAACAAGCAACCCTCATCTCACACCCATTTTAATTTTGTACTAACTGTACTGACAACTTCTCCTTAGTTTACTTGTCTTATATTTAGGCTTTTATTCATCATTGAGGCTGTTGCAGTGTAGCATCCTCTGCCAGGCCCATGGTGCAGTCTTGCCAGCAGTGTTCTTGTCGTTGCACGGTGGAGTTTTAAGACAATTTGAATATTTTCCCCCTTTTTATTAAGAATAAAAATGAGTAGAATTGGAAAAATGAGGCTGCCAATGCTAGTGGTTAGAAGCAGCGCCGTAACGAATGTGCTGCCATTGAGACAAAGATGATCTCCTTAGAGGCACTGACAGCAATGACTCTTTAGCCCCATCAGAACTCTTAGTCACAGGTCAGTTGACATATATTCTGTTACGAATAAAAAAATAATTGGCCAGGCTCAGTGGTTCGTGCCTGTAATCTTAGCACTTTGGGCAGCCGCGGTGAGAGGATCAGTCAAGGCCAGGAGTTTGAGACCAGCCTGAGCAACATACCGATACCCTGTCTCTACAAAAATTTTAAAAAATTAGCTGGGCGTGGTGGTGCATACCTGTTGTCCCAGCTACTCAGGAGGCTGAGGAAGGAGGATTGCTTGAGCCCAGGAGTTTGAGGTTTCAGTAAGCTATCATGACACCACTGTACTCTAGCCAGGATGACAGAGTAAGAACTATCACCAAAAAAAAAAAAAAGATTAAAAAAAGAATATCTACAAATGCTAAAAATACATTGCTTGATACTGTGATTAAAATGTGAAATGTAAGTGGGGATTTTACGATGATTTTAGCTTTCTGGGAATGGACTGTCCTTAGTACATGTAAGCCTATTACTTGATTTTCATACATTTGACTTATGGATATTTTCAGAAACACATCATGTTCAGAAACATGGAACTGCCCATAATCGAATAAAGCTTCCCCTCCCACAGTTGCCCACAGAGTTAGAACTATGGAGGTTTAGTGAGGAGACCAGCCTAGCCTTGCCATAGGCTCAGCCAGCCTGGAGTGCAGGGCAGCAGGGGAAGGGGGTGGACACCTTGCCCAGGACATTACTGGCCACTTCTCTGTTGCAGTCCGGGGCAGTGATGTCATGAGAAGCCATCCTGATGACATGTGCCCAGTTCACGTGGTCAAAATATGCTGTCCAGCTGCATTCTTTCCTCCTGCGGCAGGTGTTGGAGGTGCCGTCTTCTGGTATTTGGGTGAGGCAGGAGCCTGAACAGTCTCACTGAAGTCTTGATGACACTGAGAACCTGGCAGTGACATAACGCATCATTGGTACATGACAGAGGACTCCTTCGGCAGTTGGGATTGCCAGCGTTCTGGAGCGAAAGCCCAGTGGTAGTTCTCTGCCTCATGTCCGTGACTATCTGTAGACGGGATTGGGGATACAGCCTCCACCATCCGCTCTGCCAAAAACTACAAATACACCAAGAATGTGCCTCACAACTACATCGTTAGAAAAGGGAGGCTAGAAGTGATTTATAGCCCTGTGCCACATTTTAGATCCAACACTTTGTGTATTTATTTTGGCAAAATCTTTGGAGGCAGAAGAAATCATAATATGGTGGTTTCATTTGAAAATAACAGCACCAATATTATTTTTCCCTTGATAGTATACCGAACTCAGCCATGTTTGAGTGTATTTTCACTGTATTTGCTCTGGAGAGGTAAATTTTGCTTAGTATTAGGGGAAATGGTCTTGGGTTTAAAATCTAGCTCGTATTTTGAGATTCTTCTGTAAAGGAAAACCTTAGGGAAACAGGATATCATAATGATGATAAGGAGCCTCCACTTTTTTAGCAAACATCGGTGAATTGTATTTGAGTGGCCGTGTCCGTCTGCTAACTAGATTGTGAGCAGTTGTTTGGTGAAGAACCAAGTCTTCTTCATTTTTTATTCCTCGTGGCACTTAGTACATGGCAGGAATTCAGTAAAGTAGAACAGAGAAGATATGTATAGAAATAATTGCAATACAAGGCAGAAAGTAGTTAGGACTGAGAACGAGGTATGAATGAGCTGTGGTTTCCTCAAAGAGAGAAGAGATGACTTTCAGTTGGGGGGACTGGAAAAGCTTTATGGGGTGGTATCAGCTAAGCTGGGTCTTGACAGGTAGGTGGACCATAATTGAATAAAATATGGAGGATAAGAGTTACCATATATCGGATGTTTATTATGTGCCAGGCACAGTGCTAAGCATTTTCATGCCTAATCCAACTGAATCATCCCAGCAACTCTATGAAAAATGTGCTGTCATTATCCCATTTTAGAGTTGAAGAAACTTGTGGCTCAGGCAGATTAAGTGATTTTCTCTAAATCACACAGCTGGTGAGTGACAGAGTCAGGATTCAATCCAGTCTGACTGGAAGGGTAGCTCTTAAACACTGGGCTATCCTGTCAGTTATTCTGGACGTGAATTCAGTGGTTCCGTGTTTAGAAAAATATGGACTATGTTCTGAAAACATTTACTAGCGAGATGGCTGGAGACTAGAGTATGCAGAGAGTGGAGAGCAGAGGGAAATAAGATTGTTCTGGCAAGTCAGGAACAGGTGACAGAGAACTTTGAATGCTACCCAAAGGAACTGGGGGATTTTTGGAAGGTGATGGAAGCATTCAACGCCTTTTAGTGAAGTGGCAGGACCAGATTTGTGCTTTAGGGAGACAACTCAGTATGAAGGGGTGGGATGAGAGACATAAAAACCAGTTAGGTGGCTATTACAATAATGGCGCAGGTGTGAAAAGGCATGCGTAGCTCCAAGAACATGTGATTATGTGAGTTCCTCCTGTAAGCCGAGTTGGGATCGTGTCATTTTAACAAAAAAGAATGCATGTTCAAAAATTTGAAACAGGCCGGGCGCGGTGGCTCACGCCTGTAATCCTAGCTCTCTGGGAGGCCGAGGCGGGTGGATTGTTTGAGCTCAGGAGTTCAAGACCAGCCTGAGCAAGAGTGAGACCCCGTCTCTACCAAAAATAGAAAGAAATTAATTGGACAGCTAAAAATATATAGAAAAAATTAGCCGGGCATGGTGGTACATGCCTGTAGTCCCAGCTACTCGGGAGGCTGAGGCAGAAGGATCGCTTGAGCCCAGAGTTTGAGGTTGCTGTGAGCTAGGCTGACGCCACGGCACTCTAGCCCGGGCAACATAGTGAGACTCTGTCTCAAAAAAAAAAAATAAATAAATAAATAAAAATAAAAGTCCCATCATCTTCAACAACACCAAAAAAGTAGGACAATAAAAAAGGGAAACAGTTATGAATTAAACATTAAAAAGTTGTAAACTAAGAGAGACATAAGAGATATATCAACAAATGCAAAGAACATTGTTTTGCTCCTCATTAGAATAAATTATTGCAAAAAGACATGTAGGAAAATCAGGGCAATTTGAATTCTGACTGGATACCAGATGACATTAAGGAATTATTTTTTAATGTTTTAGATGTGATGCGGTGGTTATTGGGAAAAGAGCCCTTATTTCTTACAGATACATACAGAGTACTTAAATATGAAAACAACTGGGATTTCCTCTAAAATTTGCTTTAGAATGAGACTGAGGGAGGGGTGGGGTATAGATAAAACAAGATTGCTGTATACTGATAATTGCTGAGGCCGGGCAATACGCAGTGGGGTTTATTACATTATTATCTCTATTTTTGTGTATATTTGAAACTTCTCATAAGAAAAAACTTAACAAAAGAGAGAGTGGAAGGACTGACTTTCCTGTGCCATTCTTCCTGGTTGTAGCTGTGCGATAGCAGGTGTCAATGGTTTCAATAGATTTCCCCCCTACGCACATGCCCTCCCTGCATGCTTGGAGGCTCCTTAAAACCCGGAACCCTACCCCAGTGTGGGGCATTTCATGCATAGAAACAGACTGGCAGAGGAAGTCATATTGTTACGCAAATGTTTGGGCACTTCTCAAATCAGTATAATTTTTAGTAGCTAGAAATCCCCTTGAAGACAGAATTATCTTCTCTGGCAGTACCCAGTCCAGTGCTAGGTACCCAGGGGGCATCAGTAAATTCTTGGCAAAATGATTTGAATTAAAAAACCTGATAGTTGAGGATGAATTGCCCAGTTTTCTCTGAAGGTTAGGTAGGGTTCAATTTTCAGCCATGAAGTATATCCGTCTGCAGAAAGATAGGCGAATGGGCTGCATGTTGCTATGCAGATGATACATTTTGGAAGATCCTTCTGTTTGCTTGTGGATTCTCTCTATCCCTTGAAGAAAAACTATTAATTCATACTGCAGCTTGCTGCTCTCTGCTTGGTTTTGGCTATGTCACCAAACCTAAAATAGAAAGTTCTTTTAATGCAGAGCAGGGAAGGAGGTTTAAATTTATCAATTCAAATAACAAAGGGTAGCATTCTACTGGCTTTCTCTGGTGGAGAGTAGGGGGAGATAATGCCTGTTTCATAGGAGGAAAAAGTGATCTGACCCTGGCAGGGGCTGGGACCAGGAGACAAGCTTTCACTGTGCTAAGTTGGGCTTGTTTCCCATCCTGGCCCCCCTCACTCCCTCCTTCCCACAGTGTCACCTCTTTTAGGACATGGGAAAGCAGCTGAGCCACTGGGGAATCAGTTTCAGAAATGTCACTGAAGTTATCAGACTGGGAACAATTCTCTGAGCCAACCCTCTTCTCCCTCAGCTTTTGAAGAAGTCAGTACCTTGTCACAAAATTAAACAGCAGGGAGATGTTATCTTTCTCCTATCAAATGGTCAAAAATTTTTAAATGCTCCCCAGCCGTGGAAAGAGTTTGGGAAAATGAGCAGTCTCATATGTTGCTGGAGGAGAGGCAAGCAGCCTGACAGCATGGATCCCAAACAGCAGAAACATGAGCACCAGAGGATGTGGATCCAGGGTCTCTCATCTGTGGCTGGTGGAAGTGTGAATTGATTTTCCAGAGGAATACTTGCACTTGTGCAACAGAGACATTTACAATGACGTTCATAGTAGCAGTGTGTGCAAGAACAAAATCTTAGAAACAATGCGAGTGTCTATTAGTGGGAGAGTGGATGATAAACTATGGTATATTTATGCATTGAATTATTTTACATCAGTCAAAATGAATGAACTGCAGTGAAATGCAATGATATGGATAAATTTTAGCCAAATAATAAGTGAAAAATAAAACAAGTCCTGAAAGATCACATACAACATGATATCCTTTTTATAAAACTAAAACCAATGTTTTAAATTACTCTTTAGGGCTGGGCGTGATGGCTCACGCCTGTAATCCAGCACTTTGGGAGGCTGAAGCGGGAGGATTGCTTGAGCCCAGGAGTTCAAGACCAGCCTGAGAAAGAGTGAGACCCTGTCTGTACAAAAGAATAGAAAAATTAGCCAGGCGTGGGGGCGCATGCCTGTAGTCACAGCTACTCGGGAGACTGAGATAGGAGGATCCCTTGAGCCCAGGAGTTAGAGGTTGCTGTGAGCTAGGATGATGCCACTGCACTCTAGCCCGGGCAACAGAGTGAGGCCCTGCCTGAAAAAAAAAAAAATTACTCTTTGTGCTGCGTGCAGTGGCACATAATTCTATAGTCCCAGCTACTCTGGAGGCTGAGTCAGGAGGATCGCTTGAGCCCAGGAGTTTGAGTCTGTAATGAGCCATGATCCTGCCTGTGAATAGCCACTGCCCTCCAGCCTGGGCAACACAGTTAGACTCAGTCTCTAAAAAACAAATAAACAAAACTAGTATATTCTTTAGGAATATATATAGATTAATACACTATATAAAAAGGAAAGCAAAGAAATGAGCATGGGATTCTGGATGGTTGCTCTGGGTGGAGAGTGCAGAAGTGGGTGGCCGGGGAGGGGAGCT
>NW_012149208.1:1433532-1451059 GCF_000956105.1 Propithecus coquereli
AATTTTGGAACAACATAAATTAGTGAATAATTATTAGCTTTATAAAATATGCTCTATTTTAAAGCTTTTAAAATAAGAATTGGTTTAGAGAATTTTTGCACTTGAATCTTTAGGAACCGCATAAATTGACCTATATTTATATAACATTCTTTGAAGGAACACTCACCAATCAGTCATTACAAAGGAATATGGAGAATATGTATATATCCCTTATAACTAAAACCCTTTTCTTACATGACTCCAGTTTTTCTTCTAACCCTCATGAATGGCACTAAATGTGTTATTACATGTCAAATAAATTCCTAAAACATTTGTTTAAAAAACCCCAACCCCTAATCCAACAGCATTAGGCATTGAAAAACTTTCATAGATTGTTGCTTCTGGACTGTGCCCTGGGTCTACAATAATTTCCTTGTCCCTGATGCTCGCTCACATTCCTGAACCATGTGTGTGGCTCTGAGGCAATGTGTGACACCATGACATTGGCTCGTTATGGTGATTGCTCAAGAGGAGGCAGGCTCACTAATCTTCCTTTTGTGGAGACTCTATTCCCATGATTGAACCCTAAAGTACAGAATAAACAAATAATAAAAATTAGGTGTGAGATCTCGTCACCCACTTACCAGGGTCTTATCAGGAGAGCTAGAGACGTGTCCTGTTTAACTGCAGAGCCTGTGGGCATGGCCGTGTTTCACGTCTCTCCACTGGCCTACGGTTTCCATTTGCTGCCTAAGACATGATCACCTGGGTTTTATGAAATTATTAATTTTAAGTGTTGGAGTGATTATGTTAAAGATGAGTTTTTGCCTTTTAGAGATACATCTTAAATATTATATTTACAGTTGAAATTGTGATGCCTGGGATTTGTTTCAAAACAGCACAGGATGGAGGAAGTTGGTAGAGGTGCAAATAAAATAATAATGACCATGAGTTGATGATTGTTGAAGCTGGGTAATGGGTACATGGAGGATCATTATACTCTTCAACTATATAAATTAGTGAATAATCATTAGCTTTACAAAAGGTCTGCCTTTGTATATGTTTGAAATTATATATAATTTTAAAATGATCACTCTTTAGGAAAAGGGCAGAATGAGCAATGTTAAGATTTGGGGTTAAAAAGGAGAAATACTGATGGGTTGTTTCTAGAAAAATGCGTAATTTCTCTTCTCAATGTACAGTGCATCATCAACCCTGTCCCAGCCTGCACTTTGTAGAGCTGTGATTGGTCATGTGTGCATTTGCCTGCGCCTTTTATCGGTGCTTTTAGAGCTTTTCACCTCTGATGTATCTCTTCCGTTCGATTAGTAATGTCATCATGGCAGGACTTTTTATTTAACTGGCCCCTCACTGTGTGGCACTGAGTACCATGATGTCTCAAGAAGGACAAAATAGGCCGGGCGCAGTGGCTCACACCTGTAATCCTAGCACTCTGGGAGGCCGAGGCGGGCGGATTGTTTGAGCTCAGGAGTTTGAGACCAGCCTGAGCAAGAGTGAGACCCCGTCTCTACTAAAAATACAAAGAAATTAATCGGACAACTAAAAATACATAGAAAAAATTAGCCGGGCATGGTGGTACATGCCTGTAGTCCCAGCTACTCGGGAGGCTGAGGCAGAAGGATCGCTTGAGCCCAGCAGTTTGAGGTTGCTGTGAGCTAGGCTGACGCCACGGCACTCTAACCAGGGCAACAGAGTGAGACTCTGCCTCAAAACAAACAAACAAACAAACAAACAAAAACATATTTAAAGATTAAAATAACCCTATGAGGGTGGTGCTATTATGACCCCCATGTTACAGATGCAGATACTGAGGTTTAGCAGGTTAAATAACTTGCATGAGGACACACAGATCATAAGAAATGGTACCTTCGATTGGGCTTCCAGGGGGCTCTTTAAAGGGTACCCAGTGGTAGAGCCTTGGTCTCCCAGACCCAGGATGCCTACACCAGAAGGAATGATCTGTCTCAGAACAGTGTTAGAAACTGAATCCACACAGAGAAAGAGGCCCCCTCAGGGTGCCTGAGCCAGAGCCTACACGAGGCAGCCAACCAGCAAACACAGGGAGGGCAGACATGAAGGGGCCAAGGCACCCAGGCCCTGAGGGTTTCTGATGAGCCCTTGTGGGAAAAGGAGACCCCAGTGATTGAGAATCAGCTGGAGAGCAGAGATGTTCTACTCATGGCTCTGACCAGCTCTGACTCCCGCCAGCCATTGCAGAACTGGCTTCTAGAGCCTTCGGTGGTGAGAAGGAGGGCACTCTAGGGATGGGACAGAGCCAGGAACTTAGCTGCGGTCTCTTCTCATCACTCATGCTTTAAATATAAGCTCTGATGTGATCAAGGTGCCAGAGATAAAATGCCTTTCTCAGGCTCAGCAGGCAGGATCTGGTATCCAATTTGGACAAGATAGTGGAACATAGACTCAGGGGGAAAAAATCCTTTGGCCTCGGCACTAGTACACGGGAGTTGAAGAATTTGACACATTAACATTGTAGAATAAACAAATGTAGGCATGGTTTCCTATGTTTTCTTCAAAACACCTAGAATAGATATGATTTAAGAGGGAATGATTTTAACAGTTAGTTCTTCTCTTCTCAGCTGAAGAATTCTGAATTATCCTTCAAGATGTAGGCAAGCTTCAGCTTCTGTGGAAACACTTCCCCACCTTCCCCAAGCAACAAGGCCGTCCCTCTTCTGTACATGTTTAATAAATGGTTTGTTTGCCCGTCAGACTGTCTGCTTCCCCTGCTGGAGCGTAAGCTCAGTGAACCGTGTATTACGCACCTTTGAGTTTTTCCTCCTTTCCTGCACCTCTCCCCATCACCTTTCCCTCACAGGCATCCCGACGCCTGCCACGTGGTAAGTGCTAATCAAATGTTGATTGTTGCAACAGAGAGCTATAGAGGTTCAGGTGTGGTCTTCTAGAATTCCCAGAGCTGGGAATCAAATCCTTCTTTGGATCTCTGATACTTGAGAGAATCTGATGAAAGCTAAGAACCTGTCCCAGAAAATAAGTACATGCAAAAGAAAATTCCCAGTTGTATAGCACTAAATACACACATGACACATACACACGTGTTAGATGAATGACAGATGAATTGAATCAATATCCAAGTTGTGAGATTGTTCAATAATATTCTGAGATGTTACCACTGAGAAACTGGGATCTCACTGTGTTATTTTGTATAACTGCATGCAAATATAAAATTATCTCAATGAAAATCTCAATAAAAAAGAAAATTACCCTACATTATCCTTTGGGAGTTTATGGAACCTCCCACCCTGAACCCACCCATGAATCCTATAATAAATTGAAAACGCCCCAATATAGTCCAATCCACACTGTTAGATAGAGAAACTGACGGGAAAGGACGTGTTCAAAGTCATTCAGATCTACGGTGGCAGAGGGGAGATGAACCCACCTCTCTTCCTTGCGCTACAACTGGTTGCTGGGAGGAAGAATGCGCTGTCCACATTGTGCTGTTTATTTGATTTAAAGGCAAGACAGATCGATATTTCAGGGCAACTTATATTCCCTGATGTGGGGAGAGAGGAGAGAGCACTGAGTCTAGGTAGGGCACTTTGTTTTTAGAATTGTTTGGTCTTTTTTCTTCTCATTGCTTCCTGGGCTGCATGTGCTCAGCCTGTGGATGGGGGATGATCTCATCTGAAACAAGGTCACTGCGAAAGGAGTGGCTCAGCGACCAGCAGCCTTTTTGATCCTGAGTCCCAAGAGAGGAGCGCAATAGTGCCTGTGGGTTATTCCTGGCAGGCTGGACACGTGGGGGCATGGGGGAGAAAGAAAGAAAGGAAAAAGGGGGTGCATCAGGAGAGGGGACAGCAAAGAGCCTGGTGTGGGGAGGAGGAGTGGGGGAGGGGCGAGTGTCCGGGGGGCAGTGGGTTGACGCGGGGGCCGGGCCGCAGGCTGCGCACCAGGCTGGAACTCCGTGGGTTCCGCGCTCCGTCCTCGGAGCTTGCTCGGCACGGGAACTGTCAGACGGTCCGAAGGACAAGGTCTTCCTTTCGTGACCGAGACTGTGATCTGAGGCTAAAGCCTCTCGAGCAGTTAAGAGTTGGTGCTTCTCGGGCGCTGCAGCCGGACTAAGTGTGAATCCCGGTTCCTCTGCTGCCTACCTGTTTTACCTTCCCCAAACAAGTTACTTATCCTTTTGTTCCGTCATCTGAGAAATGAGGACAATGATAGTATCTATCTCATAAACTGTGAGGAATAAATGACTTAATACATGTAGAGCACCTAGAAGAGTGCCTGACACGGAGGTCAGTCTGGAAGGAATCCAGCCGGCGTTAACGTAACGAGAACCGTCTGCGCGACGTCGATGGAACCGGCAGCCGAGGGGAGCGGACCGCAATGCGCATGCGTGCACGGCGACGCCTTCCCCGTGCTGGCCCGTGGGGCGCCGGGCGCTGTCCAGTGAGCAGGTGTCCTGTGTGGCCGTCGCACTCTAAATGACTGCGCGAGTAGGGTAACGGATCTGCATCAAATTTTGCGTTAAGCTTGAATAATCCTCCGCGGAAACTATTCGGATGACTCAGAAGGCTTCTGGGGACGAGGCGATGAGAGCAGCAGAAACAAAAGTGTGGCACAAACGCTTCGAAGACGGTTGCGCATCTGTTGAAAGGGATCCCCATTCTGGAAGGCCTGCACCAAGCAGAACACCTGAGAGTGCTGAGCGTGCACGGGTCAGGTTACGAGATGCTGAGAACTGTGTGAGGTCCCAAGATGCCTACGTCGAAGGGGACTGAGGCGTCATTGTCCTGTATCCGTTGATTCTGGTATCTTGTCTCTTCTCCAATAAACAGCTCTATTTTTCATATTACAAGTGCTTAATAAATGTTGGCCCTTATTGTTACTGCTTGACAGAGGCTCATTTGCTCTTGCCTGTTCCTCCAAAGATGGAGACACTGATTAGCGTCCTCCAAGAACCAACCATCAGCTTGTAGGCACTAAATCACTCATCAGTTTTCTGTTTTCTGCGCCCACTATCTGTTCCTTCTTTTGTTGGTTCTGATTTAAAAATCGGAACTTAAAGATGAGTACATAAGTACTTGGTAATTGAGGGGTCTTGCCGCTACTCCCTCTGTTGACTTAGAGAACAAACACTCCTATGGGGGAGTTTCTTTCCATCAGACAGGAAAGTAATATGGACCAACACACACACACACACACACACACACACACACACACATATAAGTCTTGCTCTGTCACCCAGGCTGGAATGCAGTGGCATGATCATAGCTCACAGCAACCTCAAACTCCTGGGCTCAATCAATCCTCCTACCTCAGCCTCCTGAGTATGGATCTATATTTCTAGCTTTGCAAATGAATTTCACAGCACTGTTTATTTTCTTTTTTTGCTTCAGTACCTTTCTGTGTGAACATAACACTGTTTAGACACCTCTATGCTTGCAAATGCACCTGCTTTGCTCAATCTAAGTGTTAAATTTTGTCAGGAACCAAGCTAGAGTACTGGTGAACTGCTTAATCTGGAAAATAAAGAACAAAATGTAAACAGCTTTCCCCTCTGGCTTCCTGCAAAGTGTTCCCTTCCTCCACAGTGTTTCTATAAGTCTTCAGGGAACATTTCACATGGGCTCACCAATAAGTCCTCCATTCACACCCCTGTACTCTGACAGATCCTAGCAGCTCTGCGTTGTTCCACCAGCCTCTGGGAGTCTCCTGCTAATCCACTGGGCACCCTCAATCAAGAGGGACCTAGAGTCAGCAGAGAAGACTTCTCAGAGGGCGTGGAGCCTGAACTGATCATGAATGACAGGTAGGTTCATGCAGATACAAGGGGGCCACCCAGGGAGCAGCTGAAAGTGGCATGGAATGGATGAGTATGGCATTGGAGTGGGGGCTAGGGGGTCAGCTGAGCTGAGGAGAAGCGCTTGTAGTGAGAGGGAAGGCACGAGAACAGGCCGTATTGAAATGTTTTGTGAGAAGGCCATGGGAGAGCTGAGACGTCTTTCCATAAGAAAGTCAGGGCTCTTGAGTAATATTCCAGGGTATAGTGGAATATTTAGCACAACTGTTGGCTACATGTTCTTCGGGGCTGTGATTTTGCCAGGAGATGCATTATCATGTTTATTCAGATATCCTGGGCATTTTATTTCATAATTATAAAAGCAGTATGTATTCATTACAGAAGAATCAAGAAAGCAAAAAGAAGATAAAAAAACAATCACACGTTCACCAGAAGCAACCACTATTAACACCTTACCGAGTAGCTTTCTAAAAAGTCTCTTATAAACACATATTTATAATATGTTTAATAAAGTTGGGGATATAACATACTGTTTTATAAGGTACTTTTTGTATTTAATGTATTATGGATAATAGTCTCTGTCAATAAACATTGTTCTATGATAGGATTTATAATAGCTACAGAGTTGGTGACAGTATTCTTAAGGTTTACCCAGCCTTCTGGAGTGATGAACTTTGCCTTCCATGTCAGAGATTGTTTTCCTGTAACTGAGAATACTGTCTGGACATTATGGGCATCATCAGGGGACATGGTCATTTGTCTTTTTTTAGTCAAACTGCAGTAGCTGGGGAAAGGGCTGTATTATATCTGCAGCAAAGTTCCTGGCCATACAATTTTGGCTATATCTATGAAATTCTAATTTCAGGTGAGAGGGCTGTATAAACTTAATTTTTCTGAAGACTGCAAAGGAGAGGAATAGAGATAAATACAGTGAGTATGCTGAGTGCACACACCTGTAGTTGGGCAGGCCCAGTTGCCCAGAGCATGGCAGGTTTTCATGAGCAGAGCCACTAAGACGTTGACTGCTCAGGACCTCATTGTGGGACTTCTGGGGCACAGAAAGCCTCGGTACAAAGAGCATGTTATCCTTTTCAACTATGGCACTCTTTCCAGAGAAAGATTCTGAGCTGACAGGAGCATGAGACTGGTTAACTGTATTAATTCTTGGATTTATTCCTAAGTGACTTTCTCTCTATAGAAGTCTTCTGAATGTCTGCTTGATGGCAAGGGAAGAGAGGGGATGTTCTTTTTGTTCCATCTCTACCTGTCCTTGAATTTCTTCCCCCATCTCTACTTCATCCAATGGATTTGTCTCTACATGATGTTTTTGATACCCCTATGTTCTGTTTCCAAACACCACTCTGTACTTCACTGCAGACATTGAAGGACTCCAACTGGCATTAGAGAGTTTTTTGTTTTTGTTTTTGTTTTTTGAGACAGGGTCTTGCTCCATTCCCCAGGCTAGAGTGCAGTGGTATCCTCTTAGCTCACTGAAACCTTGAACTCCTGGGTTCAAGCAATCCTACTGCCTCAGGCTCTTGAGTAGCTGGGAATACAGGTGCACGCCACCACACCCAGCTAAGTTTTGTAATTTTTGTAGAGACGGGGTCTCACTCTGTTGCCCAGGCTGATATCAAACTCCTGGTCTCATGTGATTTTCCCTCCTCTGCCTCCCAAAGTGCTGGGATTACAGGCGTGAGCCACCTGCCTGACCAATAGAAGGTATTTAAAATCAGAGCCCACTTAGGAATTATAAAAAAGTAATATCTAACACTTATTAGACATGCTATTTTGGTATTATATATTTATAATTTCATTTAATTCTCAGAAGAACCTTGCTATTTGGCTATTATGATTATTCCCACGTTATAGATGAGAAAACTGACACTCTAAAAAGTTAGGTGAACTTGCCAAACTTCACATAGGTAGGCAGTTACAGAACTAGAATTCAAACCCAAGTCATTTAACTCCAGAGCTGTTTCTTACCCTGTTCTACTTTCTGTCTCAGTAAGTCAGGGGACTGAAAGGAACAACAACAACAAAATAAACCTAAGACCAAGAGAACTGTTGACAAGTAAGATACATCTCATTCCTTCTCTATGTTTAATGTCAATTTTTATATCTTGGTTATGAGTGCCTATTATAAAGCTATTTGCTCAAGGTTATCCTCCTACCCCACCCCCATCATCAGATGATTTTTATTTATAGCTATGTATAAACACCATGGGCAACTTTCAGACTTGCTGTGTACTGACTTTGCCATCTGAGCAAAGATTCTTTCTCAAAGCATATTTGCTTTATTCACGCTCTGGTTTTCGCCAAGAAATTAAAAGGACGATTTTTGTGGGGGTTCACTTTCAACTTTTTGCTCCAAATATTCCTTGGCTCTAGAATTGAGTCGGTCAGGTCAAATTAGTCAAGAACAGATTAATCGAAGTGAATTTTCAGATCCATTAATTATTTTGAATTCTATAGAGTAAGCAAACATTCAGGATTTCTTCTGAAGGACAAGATATTCTGATTTAGTTCTGTATTGTTTATAATCATATATGCTTTACTTCACTGTCTGAATGCTAGTAAGAGCTTCCTAGAATTCATTCCTTAACAAGTCATGGCATCTAATTATTTGGCAGGATGTTTTAAGTACATATAATTATATATTCCCTGCATTTTGTGATGGTGGTGAGCCAAGTAATCTGCATCCAGAGAATAAATAACACCCACATTGATGCTACCCACAAGGAGCTCACATTACTTTGGAAAAACTCATTATAATCTTAGCACGTAATGGGTGTTGGATATCTTTTTAATCTACCAAACTAACATCACCACCACCTTTCCAGGTAAGAGAACCCAGGCAAAGAGAAATTATATTGGTTCGGTTCCATATTTCAGTCCTCGGAAGGTCCGCTGTGTGACCACGGCTGCAGCCTTGCACGTGGGGTGTGCAGTTTTAAATCCTGACCACTACCTTGGGCAAGTCCTGTCTCCTTTCTCAGTGCCTGTCTGCTTCTCGCCCTATCAGATAGGACCAGTTCTGACACAGGTTCAGGGCAATGGTGAAGAGTGAGGTAAGACAGAACACTGGGTGATGGTTTTCCTCATTCATTCCACCATGGTCTTAATTCTTACTCCTCTATTATTTGGGAATATTAACTGCAAAACAGGGTCAGAATTTGGGCTAACAGGACTTTTTTTCCCAGTCTGGTAAATGAAGTATGTGATAAGCCTTCTTCTGGAGGAGTAGATCTGATGTACTTTCTTCTGGGCACACTAGTGGGAGGTACAAAGAGAAAGCAGAATTGAAATTTCCAGCCTGGCGAGGCCAAGCCAGTCGGCCTTGCCAAGCAGGTTGTCTTGATGAAGGAGGATTTTCACTCCCACCACTGGCTGATGGGGCCTCCAGGTTCTTCTTCAGTCTGTTGCTGGTCGGGTAATACCCTCAGAGACACAAAGTGAGCCCGTCCTCCAGTGCATCGCTGAGCAGGGTTGACTGCGAGGGAGAGTGGGGAGCCTGGAAGACAGGCGGCCAGGTTCAGCTCTTGCCTTGCCTTTTATTTAGGGTTCAATGTCCTTTGAAAAGCTTCTATCAATCTCAGATGTTGGGGCCATCATTATCTCTTTTCTGCCTATCCATCCCAAACCAAACTCGTTTTGAGCCAGTGCTGTGGGCTCAAAATGCAAACTCCAGGGCAGTGCCCCTTGTCTGTTTGGACGACCCCTCTATCCCCCAGGCATGGGTTTTGGCACATAGTTTGTGCTCTACAGAGCCAAATATTTCTGTAAACGCAGGGACAATGGAATGCGAAAACGTTTGTAAACCCCAAAGAGATTCATAACCAGACCGAGGTCCGATCCTAGAGTATCACAGCTTTCTTTAAAGCGTACGTAGATCGCGGCCGCATCTACCACCACCGGGACGCGGTCAGGACAGGTGCATCCATTTCCTACAGGCTTCCTCTCTAGAAAGTAGGCCAGGGCGGGCAGGGGTCGAGGGTCTCTCCCTCCCAGGGAGAAGTGGGCTCGGAGGAAGGCGACGACCCGCAGGGCGCGGAGGAGCGAGGCGCGGCCGGAGGCCCAAAGAAAAGCCTAAGCTTCGCCCCCGCCCCCGCCGAGACACCTAGGCCCAGGTCCAGGTGTGTGCGGGGGAGTCAGGCGCACCGCGCGGCACTCCCCCAGTGGGCACACCCTCCTCCGCCTACGAGTGACCTAACTACAAGGTGCGGGCGGCGCCCAGAGGTGGGAGTGGTCACTCTAACCGGGCTGTCGCTCGATGCCCACTCCTGCCCCCAGAGACGCGGGAACCCCACACGATTCCAGCGTTGTTGCACCACAGAGAGCCCCAGCGTCGCAATTCTCGTTTCTGCAACCCGGCTGCCCGTCCCGGGTGAAGAACTAGGCGTATCAGCAGCGGTGCGCTCCCGCGGGGACAGCCGCGGACAGCCGGGAGCCCCGCTCTGCCCCGGCCCGCGCCTGCGCCGGGCCTCGCGGGGCGTGGTGCTCGGCGGTCAGCCCCGTTCGCCGCGGCGAGCACAGCGCTCGCGAGGACCGCGTCCTTCCCCCTCCCGTGGACCCCCGTCCTTTCCGGAGACCACGCCCTAAAAGCGAAGGCGCCTCAGTTGCCCGCCGGGCACGCTGCGCCTGCGCCTTGGCCCCTGGTTTGCGCCCGACTCCGGTCGCGCCGCCGGCCGGGTCTGCCCTGCGGCTGCGCAGCTCGCGCCCCGGCCCGCCTCCCCGCAGCGCCCGCCTCCTGACGCCGGGCGTGACGTCACCACGCCGGGCGGCCGCCATTACAGAGAGCCGCGCTCCGGAGCTAGGGCGAGCGGAGGAGGCGCAGCGGCCGGCGGCCGAGCACTGCGTACGGAGCCAGCGGGCCGGCGCCGAGCAACCGCCAGTGGCCACAGAAGTCCCTCGGGAGCCGGCGGCGGCGTGTGCGTGTGGCCCGTGTGCGGGCGGCGGCGCGGGAGGAGTGAGGAGCGGCAGCCGGTTCGGGCGGGCGGCATCATGGACGAGAAGGTGTTCACCAAGGAGCTGGACCAGTGGATCGAGCAGCTGAACGAGTGCAAGCAGCTGTCCGAGTCCCAGGTCAAGAGCCTCTGCGAGAAGGTGAGCCGCAGTCTGGCTGCGGCAGCCGCCGCGGGGCCGAGCCCGCCGGGAAGGAGGCGGCCGTGGGGAGGGTGCAACATGGCGGAGACCGCCGGCCGGGGCCCCCTAGCCTCCCAGCCCGGCGCCCGGCCCGGCCGGCGGCCGCTTCCGAGCGACCCGGCGCCCCCTGCCTCCCGCGCGGGGATTGGTTGTCGCCGCCACCGCCGCCTAAAATGGCGCCGTTACCCCGACTCCGGGGCTTTTGAGTCTCCCGGCCCTGGCGCCGGGCGCGGTGGCAGGGGCCGCGGGGACCCTGCGGAGCAGGGTCGGGGACGGTTTTGAGATCCAGGCGAGGGGGCTTGGGTTCTGTGGCTTGGGAGTGGGGCCCGGGCCGCCCCAGTGGGGTGACAGGCTTTTCACTTGTGCTCAGGCCTTATCCTTATGTCCGGCGCTGCCCGGAGGGTCCCCGCGAAGGCAGGCTCGTATGCCGGCTACCAGACCCTGTCTGAAGGTCGCAGCGCTATGCCGTCCTGTACAGTTTCATTACACTCACCAAGCCATCTTCTGCAGAGACCTATTTAAAGGGTATCTTCAGGAATTTTAAAATTAATCTCTAACCTAATTTCTACGAAGGTCATGATGGTAGTTATAAGGGAGGAGTATAACTTAGTTTCATAGATGGAAGAAATGGAGAATATGGTGAGTCATACTACATGAGGAGCTTTTGGATTGGAAATCAAGTGTTAGTTTAATCT
The DNA here is from genome assembly GCF_000956105.1 of Propithecus coquereli. Lineage (NCBI taxonomy): Eukaryota > Metazoa > Chordata > Mammalia > Primates > Indriidae > Propithecus > Propithecus coquereli. The sequence goes on from NW_012149208.1 coordinate 1,445,158, forward strand.
ATGATTTACATGGTGACTCAAATTGGGTACTGTGGAACCTTTCTGTAAGCTTAACACACTTGGCCTGTTGCCATTGTTTTTTAAAATGAGCATCATAGACTAGAAGAGCAGCACATTTTGTATCCTCTGTGTTGAAAAAGTTGCTTGATTGTATTTTATGGCTGCAAGTAGTAGTAGTAGTAATAACTGGCGACTGAGCTCTTAGCATAGCCCAGACATTGTGCTTAGGGTTTATCTCACAGATGTTGAAAATGGAATGTTGTAGTCCACTTAATAACGCTAACCTTTGAATTTTTTATTAACCGAATCCGGTTTGGTCCCCCCCCAAAACAGGTGAATCTCTTTAGCTATTAGCTGTGCATTGTATTTTAAAAGTCTTATAACTTCGTTTTCTGAAGTATGCAAAATGTTGATCGCCACTGTAAAAATTTTAACTTCCCTTTTCAAAGTTAACTTTGCAGGGTGTCATTTTAGTACAGAATAGTGGAATATCATATTAGCATTTCATAGTAGTAAAAACAGTTATTTGTTTGTAGTGCGATGTGAAAATTAGGCTCAGGAGTTTGATGTATATGTTCTTAAGACAGACTTTTTCAGAAACCATGCTGTGAACAGTTGGAATTTAAGTAAGTCCAATTTAGATTTATTTATCCCGAGCATGAACAGAACTCCACTGTGGGTTGATGAGGTGGTGTATCATCTGTTGCAGCTGAATTTTAATGGTAGCAATGTATTGCATCTCCTGTTTCTTGACCCTGTAAGACTTTGAGTGAATAATTGGCTAGTTGACTAGTCATTTATGAAGAAAACATTGAAAGGGAAGTGATGGTGTGATTGGAAGACCACTCAACTTTGAGTTAGACCTGGACACTAATCATCTTTCTGCTCCTATGTGAGTAATTGTGACAGACTTTGGAGCAACCATTTCACTTGGTCCTTGTTTTCCTGTCTGTAAAATAAAGAGTGAAAACATTGAGATTACTTTTAATCTTCTGAGATTATACAATCAATTCTATTTTAAATTAGTACTTTGTGTTTAAATATTGAACACCTATTGAATATCCAAGATTTCATACTCCTATGAGGGGAATGAAAAGCAGTGAAGAATAAGTATGCGTATTCTGAAGAAGCTTTGAATCTGGTAGGAAAAACAAGCGTGGTATGGAAATGAGTGGGAGATGAGCTCGAGGTAGAGTTTATGTTGGAGATTGTAGAGGGTAATACTGGGTGTGAAGGTGTGACTGAAGCTTAGTGGATCCAGTGTTGATTGTTTTCCCCATCTTTGGAAAGCTAACGTGTAGTGACATAAATCAACTTACTAGATTTCCGCTGCTCATTCAGCATGCACAGATTTTACTTCTTAGAGCCAAAAAGACACGAATAATATTAGAAGCTAGGTATCTCAAAAGTTTCCATGGAATGGATCCTCTTTGGTGGATATCATCATCCAGTCTTCATACTGTTTTTAACTTGTAAATATTTCAACTCTGGAACTATATTAAACTTCCAAACTAAATTAATTTGAAGTCAGGAATGTGGGATGCATGACTTGATATCTTTTGTACAAGTCTTTCTAGTAAAACGAAAGTTCTCTTTTCATTGTTAATATTTGTGGCCAGTGGCATCTCTAGGTGGAAGCTACATACGCTCTTTGGTGTGATTGCCTTCTAAACAGTAATTTTGAAAATATTAAGGGTTAAATTTTTTCGTTAGTATATAATAATACTTAAAAAAAAACTTGTTAGAGATAACTGTGTGGTAATAATTTGTAATTTCTTTAATTACAAGAAGGAATAATGTAAAAGCCTTCCGTCTACCCACCTGAAGATGCCTGATCTGAAATAGTTAAAGTTAGGTAGTAAAGATAGATGTATACCATATGGGATTACTGTGATTAAAAAATCGCGAGACTGTTATTAATGATATCTCACTAACAATTAGTAGTGGGTGTCAAAAATGGGGAGAATCCAAGTGTGCATTTATAGACAAGGGTGAACATGGTTTTTACGTTGTAAGATGTGATTGGGATTTATATCAAAGCTAATGTTACGTGTGCAGTATACTTTGTCATTTTGGGGATCATAATTGATAGTTTAAAAATTGGGCGTGTAGTTTTGTCTTAGGCATTGTTCTATAAGTCAGTGGCGTTACTACATCTGTATAACTGGCCTGGTATGTTTCCATCTGCAGACTGAGAAGAGTAAATAGTATCAACTTGTTTTTGCATTAGCTCCAGTAAACAGTCTTCTTACGTGATTTCACCTTTGGTTTAGCTTAGGTATGATTTTTGGCTTTGTGCTTTCAGGTCTTACCAAACGTGTGGAGAATGTTGTTTGATAGCCAGATTCCACTCCCCCCCCCAAAGAGTCCTTTACCTAGGTATGCTTTTTTCCATTGCTCTGCAAGCACTATAAATAAAAAGCAGTCATTAAGGCTTCACTTAGTGGTTTTCTTTTTTTTTTTTTTTTGAACCAGTCTCACTGTCACTCGGGTTAGAGTGCAATGGCATCATCAAAGCTCACTTCAGCCTCAAACTTCTTGGCTCAAGCGATCCTCCTGCCTCAGCCTCCTAAGTAGCTGGGACTAGAGCTGTGTGCCACCATGCCTGGCTAATTTTTCTGTTTTTAGTAGAGACTGAGTCTCACTGTTACTCAGGCTGGTCTCGAGCTCCTGAGCTCAAGCGATCCTCCCGCCTCAGCCTCCCAGACAGTGCTAGGATTGCAGGCTTGAGCCACTGGGACTGGCCCAAGGCTTCACTTAGTTTTAATATTTGTTACATGAATATGGGAAAAGCAAACAGCTTCCTACTAATTAGATGAGCTGAAAAATATTTGGCCAAGATTACATTCATATATGAAGTGGGTAATGCATTTGTTTGAGTGTGTATGTGTGTTTAATTTAAAAGGCGGTTTGGCTCATTTCCACAGAAGTGATTTGAATATTGAGAGCAAACAGGTGGAGGAAGCATGTTACAGAACATTATTCTCACCATACTTTCACACACATAATTCTCTTAACAAGTTTATGAGGTAGTGTTTGTTCCTGGTTATAGATACAAACCAAAGGCACAGAAAGGCAAAGTGACTTCGCTGTGGGGGCTGACGTTGAGATTCCCTAGACTTACGGATTCTGAGCCTGATGTTCCACTGTCGCTTCACAAATCAGTTAATAACCAGCGATGGAGGTGAGGGGCCGGACTGAATTGTGGAATCAACAATTTTGTAAAAGGAAGCGCTATTTTTATTCTCATTGCTTGGAAGCTTTGTATTCATGTCACATACTACTGTCCTACTTTGTCCTGGAAACCATAATTATTCTTCAGTTTTGGATGTGGCTAACTATATTTGCTCCTTAAGTAAGATTGGTGAGATGAAAATCCCTGATCATTTTCCATGTATTCTCAGGTAGTATAAATCATGATCCAGAGAGTGAGCTTGAAAATATTCTAAGCTGACTTTTATATTGTTCATCGCAGCTTATAAAACGCCATTCTTTTCATCCTCATAGCTTCCACAGTCCAGCACGCGTGCTTGTGTGTGTTTCACGATCTCCCAGGCTTGAAGCAGTAATGCAGTTTTGTGTTGATTTAATGAGGAAATACGGAAAAGGTGAACAGTTGTATTCAGATATACAGGTTCCTCCCTGTTTTCTCTCCGTTGGGGCCAGAATTCTTTGTCTTCAAAAAAGTGGCAGTAGGGCTAAGGTGAAACTCGCGTTGTAGGAAGGATGATGGATCCTGGAGGAGAATATGGGATAACATTTGTATTATGAGTCTCGTGTTTCCCTGTTTGATGACAGCAGATATTTTCTGTATCTCAATGCAAGTTAAGTTTGTCAGAGTTACCTGTGAGGTATCCTTTGTTTAGTTTGGAGGAAATAAGCCAGGAAAACCCAGAGCCTTTGAGTTTGGCTTGAGGTGGTGGGGTCTTTTTTGAGGGTACCGAGGAAAGACAGGCAAAGTTGTGTGTGACAGGGAAACACTATTTACTCTTCTTTCTACTTTGACCCATTTCTCTTATTTCTACTTTTTTTAAAAAAATTTACTCGTTTTTTGTTACCATCCTTGTCTGAAAAAGCCCTCAACCTGCACTCTCATATGCAAGCAAGATCTTAATTGGACTAGAACTATAAAGGGGAAAGATTTTTGTTTATTTTTTTGTTGTTTTAAATGGCTTTCTGTTTCTGGAGCAAAAGTAGTAGAATAGGCTGAAGAAGAGAGAGGTCTCTAGCTGACAATAAATGGCTGGGAGATGGAGTCTGAAAGAACAGTAAAGAACGATCTGGGATTGACTTTAATTTCTTCACAATGCAGTGTTATTGCCTGTTTATGTGTTGTTCTGTTGTGGAGTGTGGTTTGGAGTGGATGAGCAGGGCAGGGGCGGCTGTGTGTGTGAATGAATCTGGGTGTCTCTGAACTGTACGTGATCAGCCGGCCAGTCGCGCTCGCACTGCCTGGCTCCACCTCAGTCATTTGGTTGCTAGTGCAGATGAGAACGTTTACCCTCCTGGTGTTGGGGCCGAAAGAAGGTTGCAAACCTTTGCTCTATACTGTGCCTGAGAGACAAACAGTAGAATTTGTTTACCTGGCTAAAGGCATGCAGAGTTTAAGTTCACAAAGCTTATAGAGTGTTGGTGATACTGTTAACTGAGCGACCGTGTACATTTGTTTTTGGAATGCATTCAACCAGTATTTACTAAGCTCCCATTATATGCCTTATTTTCACTATTTAGCTTTGTCTAAATAGCATTGTCTTATTTTAGTGTATAAGGATTTGTTAGTTTGGTTTTGCTCTAATTAATAGCACACTTGCAGATTTTTCAGCAGGTTGACCTTGTAGTTAACTCTAGATAAGAAATGTTTTAGAATGTGGTGATCAAGTAACTTTTATTTTTCTGCCACCCATCATCTGTAAAGGAGCCGTAATGCCTGCTGTCTATTTATTTTGGGTGGCTTTAACTTAATAAAAGAGACAAGTGCTTTAGGATAGAATGGAATTTTAGTGATGGAAAGAATCTTCCAGACCATCTATTATAGGTTAAGTCACCTTTTATAGATGAGGGAGGAAATGGAGACCCAGAGTGGTTGAATCTTGTTCTTGATGGATTGTTGTGAGAATTTTTAAAACAACTGCATATATAGCAACATTTCTCAGTTGTTAGTAGATTAACCTTTTTCCCACGCAGGAACAATGGAGAATGTTTAATTCATGCACATATGTAGGTTAGTTGTTAAAGATTGAGGTCAGTCTTGTGTGTGAGACATACGACTTTTTTTTCCTTTTCTTTTTTCGTTTATTACTTTGCTAGCAAAGAGACATATGACTTTAAAGAAAATGCTTGTTCCTTTTGGTCAGAGGTCAAGGTGATTATATGACATAAACAGATGAAAAACCAACAGATTTCATATATTTTTTTTAGAGTTATCACTCACTGCCAACATTTTTCTTTCAGTTAGGTCCAAAGCCTTAAAGACACATAAACACTAGCCCCTAGAACATTACAGGGAGGGTTATAATACTTTTAAAGTATAACCATACATATTTTGATCTAAGAAAATTGAAATATTCTGTAGAATATTAGAGACATCTGTTCAGTGTATTAATGAAAGACAAGTACAGTCGTGCTACATAATGACATTTTGGTCAACAGTGGACTGCATATATGACGGTGGTCCCATAAGATTATAAAATTTACTTGAACTAGAGTAACTATTAGAATTAATAATTAGCAGCTTTTTGATAGTAAAAATGACTTTCAAAAAATGAAGATTCCTTTGTCAAATAGTACTATTAGTAATACTAAGATTGTAAAGAATAATTTGTGTCTGGTTTTGAGTTTGATCCCACATAGAAGACACATGAAGGCCAGCATTGGCTTCTTCCTTAAAGAGATTGCTGGTTAG
>NW_012149208.1:1455709-1457003 GCF_000956105.1 Propithecus coquereli
CACCCCAAAGCAATTGCAATAGTGACATCAAGGGTCATTGATTGCAGATCACCGTAACAAATATATAATAATGATGACAGTTTGAATATTGAGAGAATGACCAATATGTGACACAGATACGAAGTGAGCACATGTTGTTGGGAAAATGGTGCCAGTAGACTTGCTTGATGCAGGGTTGCCACAGTCTTCAGTTTGTTTAAAAAAAAAAGAAAAGAAAACACAGTATCTGTGAAGTGCAGTAAAGCAAAACTCAATAAAATCAGGTATGCTTGTAGTTACTGTGTGCCCTTAAGGAAATTATAAATAAGTGGTTGGTGAATCTGTTGTTGGTTCATGTATTTTTCTCTTTTAATTATCTTCCTTGAAGAATCTTGGCGTGGATGATTTGTGAAGTCTAGTTTAAGCCTGCTTGTTTGTAATTTCATGTTACCGTGTGGTTATCATGGCCCATATTCAAGAATGTCAAACAAGTCCATAGGTCATTTGACTTACAGGTGATTGTTTTATAGTTGGTTGAAAATAAAGAGGTGAGGTTGCTGAATCCAAACCCCAAGTGCTGAGAGAACATTGGTGTAATAAGATAGTGTCCCCAAAGATTGCTTTGCTTTAAGTCGAAATAAATGTCCAAAGTGTTTGGATTCTAAGACAGTATAAAATGTTAGCTTCACACATTCACTAGTGATAAGGTTTTCATTGTTGTAGTCATTGCTGTTTTGAGATAGAATCTCACTCTGTGGCCCAGGCTGGAGTGCGGTGCTGTGATTATAGCTCACTGCAACCTCCAACTCTTGAGCTCAAGCAATTCTCTTGCCCTCAGGCTCCCAGGTACCTAGAACTACAGGTGCATACCACCACGCCTAGCTAAGTTTTCTATTTTTTTGTAGGGATGGGGTCTTGCTATGTTGTTCAGGCTGGTCTTGAACTCTTGACCTCAAGCAATCCTCCTTCAGTCTCACAAAGTGCTGTGATTACAGGCATGAGCCACCATGCTTGGCTGTGATAAGGTCTTATTAATAGAATAGCCTATTTCCAATTTTAACCTTGTTCTAGGAAGTTTATATTGAATCTTTTTTGCTTGAATTCATTCATTCCAGTCTATACCATTTGACTGAATTTCAGAGGGGTTCTGATATGTTAGAATCAACATGGTGCTAATTACATTATTTTTGAAACTTTTCTTGATTCCTCCCGCTCCCCCCCCAAATATTGATTATGTTAGCTGGGAAATTTGAAGGCCTGGAAAAAAGTTTTAGGGGAAACAGAAAAGGTTTGGTATGTATGTTTCGCTTTAACT
>NW_012149208.1:1457053-1465022 GCF_000956105.1 Propithecus coquereli
CAGAATCAGTACTGCTATGGGAATAAGTGTTTTTGAGACTGAGAAAAATATTGCTGCGGATCAGTGGAATTATTTTGAAAATTGTACTTGGGTGTTTTCCCTGGAGTATGGCAGGAGTGCTGTCCTATCCAGCAGAGCCACGTGATACTCTCAGGTGGCCTTGCCGTTGGCTGGCATGATCGGTTTGCTTGGAGTACCAGAGCCCTAAAGACTTGATGGATAAGGGTCGTTACCTCAATCTCATCTTTTCTTTGAGAAAGTACTTGTTTGGAAAACGGTATCTGTTTCAGTAGTGAAGGGAGTGAGAGTCTGGTTAGGAGTTACCACATATTTTAAACATTGATGACTGGTTTTTTAAAAATTGGAAAAGTACTTCTAAAACTCTAGATCCCAATTCGGTGATTCTTTGATTCAGGATTCCAAAATACTTAAAGGTCATTATCAAACCTTTTTTAAAGTTACTTAATGTTATAATGTTTTTTATTGTATTCAGGTTTAAGGTGCCAATATGAAAAGAAGCTTAAGTAGTTGTCATGTAATCCTAGGATTGAAGTATAAATGCTAAAAAGAAAAACCATTAGAAAATGGTACGATGATAACTTTTCTTTTTAGCAACTGGAGAAAAATTACAAAGCAAAAATGGGCATAGAAAGTTTCTGACTACATATTTTAAAAATAGGAGAAAGAAAATGCCAAGTTAATAACAGCTTAAAACATAATTTGTATGAATACATAAGAACATTTAGTCTTCAATGATTAGATGCTCAAAACCACATGTGGACAGTTTGTGCAAGAGGAGAAATAGCTGATAGTAAATAAACATGGAATAAAAAGTTTGAATTCGAAATGAAAAATGCAAATCGGTGAGATAACATTTTATGTCTTAAGTAGCCAAGGATTGGTACATTCTTTTATTTATTATTGCATAACAAGTTGGCATAATCCAGTTTTGTAGTACATATGAAACCAAAAAAAGGGCCAGGTGCGTTGGCTCATGCCTGTAATCCCAGCACTTTAGGAGGCCAAGGCAGGTGAATTGCTTGAGGCCAGGAGTTGGAGACCAGTCTGAGCAACATATTGAGACCCTGTCTCTACAAAAAATAGAAAAATTTGCTGGGTGTGGTGGCATGCCTGTAGTCCCAGCTACTCGGTGGGTGTATCGTTTAAGCCTAGGAGTTTGAGGTTGTAGCAAGCTATGCTGCTGCTGCTGTTGTACTCCAGCCCAGGCAGTAGAGCGAGACCCTGTCGCCCCGCCAAAGAAGTTCATACTGTTTTGCTCTGTAATCCCACAATTGAAAACTCTTCGGAGGGAAATAATTCAAGTAAGCAATAATATTGTACATGTATTGATCTGTTCGGGAAGGTATTAATTATATAGTAGTGGTTTTAAATGATCACTATAATCTTGTTGAAGCCTGAGCTAATGAATACAAAACTTCAGGACACAATGAGACACTGACCGATTATAAATAAGAGAGATCTCTGTGTGGGTAAAACAGAAATGAGAATAGTTGTTTTTTTTTTGAGACAGAGTCTTACTGTGTCACCGGACTAGGGTGCAGGGGCGTCTTCATAGCTCACAGCAACCTCAGACTCCTGTGCTCGAGTGATCCTCCTGCCTCAGCCTCCTGAGTAGCTGTGACTACAGACATGGTGTGCCCGCTAACTTACTTACTTTATTTTTTTGGTAGAGAGGGAGGGGCTTGCTATGTTACTTAGGCCTCAGCCTCCCAAAGTGTGGCTATTACAGGTGTGAGCCAGAGAATAGTTTTTGTTGGTAGGAATAAGACAGATAACGATAAATTACAATTTTACCACTGAAATAAAAATCTCTTAGTATTTTAATGTTTTTTTCAGCTTTTTTAATACAAAGAGTTTATGATTGTAATCATTTTGTGCTTGTAAATGTTTGCTTGATTTAATATAAAAATACATAAAAATGTGGCTTTTTTTTTACACTATTAGTTAACTATAAATGATATACAAGCATAGGCATGTCTAAGAGATATTTGGGGGGTTCCTTTCAGACCACCACAATAAAGCAAGTGCATATAAAAATTACACTATACTGTAGTCTATAAAATGTGTAATACATAATAGCATTATGTCTTTTAAAAAACCAACGTGCATACATACCTTAATTTAAATATACTTTGTTGTTGAAAAGCGCTGATTAATGATCATCTAAGCCTTCAGCCAGTTGTAATCTTTTTGCTGGTGGACAGTATTGCTTGGTGTTGGTGGCTGCTGACTGATTAGGGTGGTGGTTGGGGTGCCCGTGACAATTTCTTAAGACCACAGTGAAGTTTACCACATTGGTTAACTCTTTATTTCATGAAAAGGTAGCATGTGATGCTGTTTGATAGCGTTTTATCCACAGAACTTCTTTCAAAATTGGAGTCAGTCCTCTCAAACCTTGCAGTTAGTTTATCTAAGTTTTTGGAATATTCTAAATCCTTTATTGTTATTTCAACAGTGTTCACAGCATCTTTACCAGGTGTAGATTCCTTTTTAAGAAACCACTTTCTTTGCTTATAAGAAGCAACTCATCTGTTCAAGTTTTATCATGAGATTGCAGCAATTCAGTCACATCCTCATTTCTAATTCTAGTTCTCTTGCTATTTCCACCACATCTGCAGTTCCTCCACTGAAGTCTTGAACGCCCCCCACCCCCAAAGTCGTCCGTTAGGATTGGAATCAACTTCCCCCAAACTCCTGTTACTATTAGTACTTTGACCTCCTCCTGTGAGACATGTTCTTAATGGCACCTTTTCAGATGGTTTTCAATTTATTTTGCCCAGATCTAGTAGAGGAATCACTATTCATGGCGCCTATTAGCCTTATGAAGTGTATTTAAGTCATAAGACTTGAAAGTCAAAGCAACGTTAATCTCCATGTATATCTCCATCAGAGCTCTTGGGTGGTCAGGTACATTGTCCATGAGCAGTAATATTTTGAAAGGGATCTTTTCTAGGTTTCAACAGTGGGCTTACAAGAAAACCATACTGTAAACAGATATGCTGTCATCCAGGTTTTGTTGTTCCATTTCTAGAGCACAGGCAGAGCAGATTTGGTATAATTCTTAAGGGTCCTAGGATTTTCAGAATGGTCCTAGGATTTTCAGAATAAAGTCACAGCTGCATTAGCCCCTAACAAGAGAGTCAGCCCATCCTTTGAAGCTTCAAAGCCGGTTATTGACTTCTCAAGTTAGGAATGTCCTAGGTGGCATCTTCTTCCAGTTTAAGGCCATTTTTCTGCATTGAAAATCTGTGGTTGAGTGTAGCCACCTTCATCAGTTATCTTAGCTAGATCTTCTGAGTAACTTGCTGCAACTTCTCTGTCAGAACTTGCTGCTTCGCCGTGTATTTTTCTGTTATGGAGATGGCTTTTTTCCTTAAATCTCATGAACCAACCTCTGCCAGCTTTCAACTTTTCTTCCTCATATCTCTCAGCCTTCATGGAATTGAAGAGAATAGGGCCTTGCTCTGGATTAGGCTTTGGTTTAAGGGAATGTTGTGGCTGGTTTAGTCTTCTATCCAGACCACCAAAACCTTTTCCGTATAAGCAGTAAGGCTGTTTGGCTTTCTTATCATTCATGTGTTCCCTGGAGTTGCACTTTTAATTTCCTTCAAGAACTCTTCCTTTGCATTCACAACTCGGCTTTGGTGCAAGAGGCCTAGCTTTTGAAAGACTTAATCTCAGCCTTCAGCATACCTTCCTGACTAAGCTTAATCGTTTTTAGCTTACGTTTTAAAGGGAAAGATGTGCCACTCCTTTTACTTGAATACTTAGAGGCCATTGTAGGGTTATTAATTGGTGTAATTTCCATATGTTGTGTCTCAGGGAACAGGGAGCCCAAGGAGAGTGAGAGAGATGGGGAATGGCCAGTGGATTAGTCAGAAGACAGACATTTATCGATTAAATTTGCCTTCTTTACATGTACACATTTTGTGGCACCCCAAAGCAATTGCAATAGTGACATCAAGGGTCATTGATCGCAGATCACCGTAACAAATATATAATAATGACGACAGTTTGAATATTGAGAGAATGACCAATATGTGACACAGATACGAAGTGAGCACATGTTGTTGGGAAAATGGTGCCAGTAGACTTGCTTGATGCAGGGTTGCCACAGTCTTCAGTTTGTTTAAAAAAAAAAGAAAAGAAAACACAGTATCTGTGAAGTGCAGTAAAGCAAAACTCAATAAAATCAGGTATGCTTGTAGTTACTGTGTGCCCTTAAGGAAATTATAAATAAGTGGTTGGTGAATCTGTTGTTGGTTCATGTATTTTTCTCTTTTAATTATCTTCCTTGAAGAATCTTGGCGTGGATGATTTGTGAAGTCTAGTTTAAGCCTGCTTGTTTGTAATTTCATGTTACCGTGTGGTTATCATGGCCCATATTCAAGAATGTCAAACAAGTCCATAGGTCATTTGACTTACAGGTGATTGTTTTATAGTTGGTTGAAAATAAAGAGGTGAGGTTGCTGAATCCAAACCCCAAGTGCTGAGAGAACATTGGTGTAATAAGATAGTGTCCCCAAAGATTGCTTTAAGTCGAAATAAATGTCCAAAGTGTTTGGATTCTAAGACAGTATAAAATGTTAGCTTCACACATTCACTAGTGATAAGGTTTTCGTTGTTGTAGTCACTGCTGTTTTGAGATAGAATCTCACTCTGTGGCCCAGGCTGGAGTGCGGTGCTGTGATTATAGCTCACTGCAACCTCCAACTCTTGAGCTCAAGCAATTCTCTTGCCCTCAGGCTCCCAGGTACCTAGAACTACAGGTGCATACCACCACGCCTAGCTAAGTTTTCTATTTTTTTGTAGGGATGGGGTCTTGCTATGTTGTTCAGGCTGGTCTTGAACTCTTGGCCTCAAGCAATCCTCCTTCAGTCTCACAAAGTGCTGTGATTACAGGCATGAGCCACCATGCTTGGCTGTGATAAGGTCTTATTAATAGAATAGCCTATTTCCAATTTTAACCTTGTTCTAGGAAGTTTATATTGAATCTTTTTTGCTTGAATTCATTCATTCCAGTCTATACCATTTGACTGAATTTCAGAGGGGTTCTGATATGTTAGAATCAACATGGTGCTAATTACATTATTTTTGAAACTTTTCTTGATTCCTCCCGCTCCCCCCCCAAATATTGATTATGTTAGCTGGGAAATTTGAAGGCCTGGAAAAAAGTTTTAGGGGAAACAGAAAAGGTTTGGTATGTATGTTTCGCTTTAACTTTTGCTTCAGTGCATAATTCAGGTGACACAAGGCTTTAAATTACAGAAGTCAAAATGTCAGAGAGTGAAAAGATGGTTATTTAAAAATTAAAAATGTTAAATTATTTTGAAAATGTGGTTTTGCCATTTACTTTTATCCATCTTTGAAAGTGATGGTTGATGAAGGCCCAGAGTCTCTAGAGGTGACCCAGTAGAGGTTCCGTTAGGTGACCTGTAAAGATACTCCATTAGGTACTCCTAGGATTTACAACATAAGCATTATGAGTTCAAAATACCAGGAGTCAAAGACACATTTTCAGCTTAGGATAGTTGTGATGGGTCTATCCTCATCCTAAGGAGCATCTGTACATGAAAATGGCTATTGGTGGTTATTTTGCCCTAGGGGAGTGGGATTGTGGAGAAAGGTCAAAGGGGGCACTTTGAGTTATATGTGTGACAAAACTTCATACAAGAATGTGTCACTATGTAACTTGTATGACTTTAAAAATAGATACAGTATTTGACATTGTGATTTGCCTAAATAAAAGGAAGAAATAGCATTTAAGCTTAATTTTCCTTTAGTGATTTAAATAGAAATTTTAAGTAGGTTGTAATAAGGAACTTCAGGCAGTCCTTACCTGAAGGCAACATTTTGTCATTCATATAGAGAATAGCCTTGTAGATCAGCAAGTGTTGAGAGATATATGTTGAAATTTAACTTCTGATAGAATTGTGAAAATTACATCACAGCAAGATTTACATGGTGTATGAGATCATCTGTTTTATGTCATGTCCTTTAAAAACTTCTGAATACCTTTTGCAAATTTCTTCGAAGTTTAGGACTTCTTATTTTATTCTCAGCTATTTTCATTAGTACGTACTGGGTGCTAAAAACACTAGATATGGTGTTAATGCCATACAGACTTAGTAATGGAATATGCCTGGTGAACTTTTGCTTCTTAAGAATAATCGGGGGAAGTTGGAATTACTCTGGAGAGAAAAATTTCGAAAGTAGAATTTGATAATATTGGTTATACATATTTCCTTTAGGAAATACCTCTTTTTGAGGTACAGTAGAGATTCTAAACTCAGTGAAATATTAGATCAAATTAATAACTATTTTGGGGTGTATTTTTTGGGTGTTTGGTTGGTGAGTATCCTGAAATAGACTCCCCCAAGTGTTCGAAAATAATGGTTCTTAACCTTCGTTGCACCTAGGGAAACACTGATGGAGGGAAGGGGAGACTTAAAAAACTGTTGATGCTTGGATTCTGCTCCCAAAGATTCTGAGTTAATTCGGGGAGGAGAACCTGGGCATTGGGATTTTTAGTGTGCACTTAAGATTGTATACCACTGCCCTATACCCAGTCCTTGTCGTCCGTGGTTATTACGGCTCATTAGCAACAATTCTCTATGGTAATTTGTTTTGATATCTTATTTAAAGTGGTCTCCCAGTCGTTTGAGTCCAGGAGTCAGAGGCTGCAGTGAGTTGTGATCTTGCCATTGCATTCCCTGCACAAGACCCTGTCTCTAAACAAATAAACGGACAAACAAAGTAAAGTGGTCTCCCTCAGTTGCCCTCTGCCTTTCCTTCATGGCACTTAACACAGCCTGTGCTTTTTTTTTTACTTGGTTACTTGTTTGTGGTCTCCCCCACATTGCAGTGAGAATGGCCTGACCGTTCACCACCGTATCTCTAGTTGTTAGCACTAGGCTGGCACATAGTAGTCAGTCAGATGGTCGAGCACATGATTTGCTCCCAGTGTACTTTATGGTTTTTAGCATGTAATAAATAATAAATGTTCATCGAATGAATGAATAATAGGGTTTCTACTGAATGAAATATTACTTTGCCCTTAAAAGTAACATTTGACACCTCAAATTGTGCATTTGGTTACACCATGTGTGGGAAAGTTGATTTTAAACACTTCTAGGTTGTAAGCTCCACGAGGACAGAGGTGGGGTCCTAGGTATTTGTATGTGTGTATTTTGAATTTGTGATTATATGGGAGAATGCGTATGCTGCCAAGTAATTTTCTAAAAGCATGTATATTGAATAGTCCAATTGTAATGCAAAAAGTTTGTATTTTGGTATAAAGAATATAAAGAAATACATCAAAATACAGGCAAAATGTGAATGTCCTTCAAAAAATGTTTTTGAAAAGTCAAACAGGACTTAAAAACCTCACATAGCCTGTAATCCTGGAGTGCTGGCATTACCGTCAGAACCCTAAAGCTAAGGAAGGAGATACCTGAATGTCCTGCTCCATTTTCATCGATCTTGTATAGCTGCCAATAATGATCTCTTTACTATTTAGTTAGATGGCAATTGATAGGTTTAAAAACTCCTGGTGTTGAAGATGGGAATAGGGATATGCATCTTGACACACATTTTTTTTTCTAGGTACCAGGGGTGAGATAGCTAATGGGTAGACTCTGGCCATATCTTCCTTATTTTAATGGGATCATAAAACAATTTCATATACTGAATCTGCCCCTTAAGCTACGTGAAGTGTAAGTAAACATGTCTTTGTTAATGTTTAATAAAATATTGCTTTGTTTTTTCTCCATCTATAGGCTAAAGAAATCCTGACAAAAGAATCCAACGTGCAGGAGGTTCGCTGTCCGGTCACTGTCTGTGGAGACGTGCACGGGCAATTTCATGATCTCATGGAACTGTTTAGAATTGGTGGCAAATCACCAGATACGAATTACTTGTTTATGGGAGATTATGTTGACAGAGGATA
>NW_012149208.1:1467057-1500488 GCF_000956105.1 Propithecus coquereli
AGATAATTTAAAAATGGACAAAATATTTGAATAGATATTTCACCTAAGAAAATATGGGAATGCTCAGTGAGCACATAGAAAGATGTCTGTATCATTAGTCAATCAGGGAAATGCAAATTAAAGTCACATTGAGATACCACTCCACACCTGTTAGAATGGCTATGCATTAGTAAAGTGGATAATACCAAGTGTTGGTGAGTATGAGAGAGTAGAATTTTTATGCATTGCTGGTAGGAATGTAAAATGATCCAGGTCTTTGAAAAACAGTTTGGTAGTTTTTCAAAATGTTAAACATAAACCTACCATATGACCCAGCAGTTATATTCCTAGGAATCTGCCCAAGAGAAATGAAAGCATATGTCCATATGAAAACTGCTGTGCAAATGATTATAGCAACATTATTCATGATAGCCCCCCAAAAAACTGGAAAAAATCACCAGTTCATCCTGGACAAAGTGCTGTGCAGCTATAAAAGGGAACACACCACTGATCCATGCTGCAGCATGGATGAGCCTCAAAACATATTCTAAGTGATATTTAGCACAAGAGACTACATTTTGTATTCCATTTATATGAAATTTCTAGAAAAGGCAATCTTAAGAGACAGTAAATCAGTGGTTGCCAGGAGCTGGGAGTGGGAGTGGGGAGTGACTACAGATAGGCAGGAGGGATCTTTCTGGAGTAATGGAAAGGTTCTAAAACTGGGTTGTGGTGCTTGTTGCATAAGTTTATTGAACTGTAAAAAAAGAAAAGAATTCCTATATGGGATTTTATATCCCATGGTTATGCTTGGTGTAAAGCTGGTGGTAGAGGAGTCTGATTTTAGTTGGGATGGGGTTGACAGGTATCCATGGGCATTTAAAAATGTTTGTAGATTTGTGGTTTTAGCTCAGTGTGATGGGGTTTGTGATATTTTTTCAACAAAATTGTAACTCTGGATTTTTTCTGTAGAAAGTTTCCTGAGCGGGGTGAGGGATAACAACTTACCTATCCTGTGCAGTGTACACTCTTCTGGTGATGGCACACTAAAAGCCGTACAGTCCATCCATGTAACCAAAACACTTGGACCCCCTTGATATTCTGAAATTTAAAAAAGTTTCCTGAGGGGACGGGTATATGCATACACAAAGAGTGCAATGCGCACCACCCGAAGGATGGACATATTTGAAACTTGGACTTAGGGAAGGGGGAGGGCAAGGGCAACATACGTAACCTAAACATCTGTACCCCCATAATATGCTGGAAAAAAAAAGGTTTCCTGAATTGACATTTGATTTTTGAATGTGCTAGCTGTTTATGCTTTCCATTTTGTTGTTTTAGGTTCGTTACCGTGAACGCATCACCATTCTTCGAGGGAATCATGAGAGCAGACAGATCACACAAGTTTATGGTTTCTATGATGAGTGTTTAAGAAAATATGGAAATGCAAATGTTTGGAAATATTTTACAGATCTTTTTGACTATCTTCCTCTCACTGCCTTGGTGGATGGGCAGGTAATGTGGGTCTTAAAACTCCTGTTGCTGACTGTTTTCAAGAATCTGCTTTCTTAATGTTCAGACCTAAGACTTTTTCCCCACCCCCACATCCCTTTGTGGATATTTTTGGTAGTTATTGATAGCATTCGTTCAGTTTTTTTTAATTTTAATTTTTTAATTGATGATAATTCTGTCAAACTTAAGTGCCTTCTCTGTATCAGGCATTGAAATGTATGATGGAGTCACAGGGTTGTACACTGTAGCCCATTCATGCTCTTAGGCTGTTTCTGAAAAAGTCTGGGAGATGTTAGCTTATTAGCTGTTCACTGGTCTAAGTAGAGGTGTAGACAGGAGAACTAGCAAGAAAATTCTATTAGTATGAAGATAGTCGCCTCTCGGGGGGGCAGGACTATCAGAGAAACATTTTCTCAAAGGAGCTGATCGGGGTGCAGTCTGGATGCGGTAGCAGAGGAAAGGGAGTGTATTCAGAAGTTCAGAGTGGGCTGGATCGACAGTGGCCCCTACAGAGTCGAGCCTTGTTCAGGCAGAGCACAGAAACACCCGTGGGGCCAAGTGCTGGGAGCTCTTTCCCGCAGCTTAGTCCAGAATATTTAAAGTTACTTGTAGGTGAGGCTAACATTTTATACCACTCTTTTCAGATCTTCTGTCTACATGGTGGCCTCTCTCCGTCCATAGATACACTGGATCACATCAGAGCACTCGATCGCCTACAAGAAGTTCCCCATGAGGTATGACTGTTCATAATAAGATATTTTCATAAAACTTCTTAGGGAGAGGAGAAATTTAATTATTTATGTGTAGTCTCTCATTTAATTCTCAAAAAGAGCCCCATTAGGTGTGAGCACTCTTATCTATCCCATTGTTCAGAAGAAGCTGACATTAAAAACCTGCCAGGATCACAACAGCTGTGGAACTGGGCCTATTAGGACCTAGGTTGTCTGTCTTCAGAGCCTCTGCCTGACGTTGAAATGTGCGTGTTGCAGGCAGGTTGGTTAGTTAGGGCACACTGCTGTTGAGGCCACTGATGTCAGCTGTGCCTCATTAAGACTCCTGCAAAATCTTAGTTGACATAGATATTCGACCTGAACTGCAGAACCTACCACCATTTTCAGAAAACACTACTAAAAAAGTGTGACTTCGTAGGGTGCTGCTTCTGATGAATTATTCAAGTTATATGTTAACCATTTTTGTAAAAGGCAGTTAATAACTTTTAACTTTTAACTAATAACTTGAACCTGCTTTTTAGGGTCCAATGTGTGACTTGCTGTGGTCAGATCCAGATGACCGTGGTGGTTGGGGTATATCTCCTCGAGGAGCTGGTTACACCTTTGGGCAAGATATTTCTGAGACATTTAATCATGCCAATGGCCTCACATTGGTGTCTAGAGCTCACCAGTTGGTGATGGAGGTATGTTCTGTTCTTTGAAACATGATTTGCTGTTTAGTAAACTTTAGGAAAAGAGATATTAGGGAGTTTTAAATTAATGATATTAGTGAGAAGTTTCATGTATTCCTTCTGATGAGTTTGCCATTATATTCTGAGCCTTTTCAATAGATGAACACTGGAATTAAAATCTCAAGATTTTGATCACAGTGAAAAATAGAGTTGACATGTTTTCAGAGAATTCTTAATTAATGGAAAGAAATATACCAAAATGTGTTGAACTGGTCCTTCAAATGGTAGGATTACAGGTGATTTAAAGAAGATAAAGTGGAAATAGGCTAAGTATAGCATAGAACCTTGATTAGCATACCTTTAAAATTAACGGTCTATTTAGATTAATACTAATACACCTGTGATAGCAATAAGATCCGACTTTGCTAAAGGTAGAGAAAGAAGAAATTTGTGAACAATACTAAACAACAAAAAGTAACTAAAGTAGCTCATGCATGGGGGTGGGCTTTGAGGGAGCGAGGCCAGAGATCCTGAAGGCACGTCTCATTTGTACCCTGGTGGTGAGCAACTTAGGGGCCTTCACCTATGACTGAGGAGAAAAGTTAAAAAGTTCTGGTCTCCAGGAATAGATATCTGCCTCTTTAGGGAATGGGGAATGGCTATATAAATACTCACTCTTGGGTGGGTTGAGGGAGAGGGAGAGGCAGGGTCTAGCTCTGTTGGCCTGGGATAGAGTGCAGTGGTGTGGTCATTGCTCACTGCCGCTTTAACTTAGTGGGCTCAAGTGATCCTCCCTCCTCAGCCTCCCAAAGTACTGGGTTTACAGGTGTGAGCCAATGAGCCCGGCCTAAGTACTCATTCTTAAGTCATGTTTAAGGCCACTACAGTAAGAGAGGCTGATGAGACACTGCCATTTACAGAAGGCCAGACATATAAGAATCAGTTTATTTTTTGGTTATTGGTGCTGTTTTTTTAAAGGTTTTTTTCTTTCTAAAATTTAAAAAAACTAGTTTTGAAGTTTGGGTGAAAATAAATGTGTATTTTGTGGGTTGTGCAAAGTACAGAAAATTATTAAAATCTTCCAGAAAGAAAGCATTAACATTTCTTAAGCCTCTTGAGGGGGCAGCAGAGACCTTATTTTCTCTCTGGAGTGGAGTCACATTTTGTTTTGTGAATACAGAGTAAATGGAGTAGATTTTCATATCCTTTCTTTTCCTTGTAGGGATATAACTGGTGCCATGACCGAAACGTAGTAACAATTTTCAGTGCTCCAAACTATTGTTATCGTTGTGGTAACCAAGCTGCAATCATGGAACTTGATGATACTCTAAAATACTCTTTGTAAGTATTTATACCGAGCATTTGGTTGCCATTACTGAATAGTTTTTTTTTCTTTTGATAACATTGGTAGCAACAAAAATAGTTTTAATAGGAGGTTTAAGAGCCCAAAAGCTCATGCTAAATCAGATTCCAACTTGATTTTTAAGTTTTCTTTGAAATGGACCTGTGACACGTTGAAACATACCAATGGAAGCTAACATATAGACCCTAATGTGAATTATTAGGTTTTTAACTTTTAAACCCATGTTTTTATTATGGAATTAATAAAGTATATCCTGTGTGTGAGATTAGAGATACCGTACATTAGGCTCTTAAAAGATTTATTTAGTGGAACCCTTCTTTCAAACTATTTAGAAGAAAGGAACTCCAGGAGATAAAAAAGCCTAGCCTCTCTGGCTGAAGCTGCCGTGGCTCTTTCAGGGGGAGCGCCGATAAAAGACCCTCATTGTTAGTGTTTGTTCCATTCAAGCAAGCTGAAATTGGATGGGAAAAAAATGTAAACTTTGAAGGAATACAGTTCTTTATGTTGATTGTCAATACAAAGATGTCCTGGAACGTAAACGATGAATCCGTCTTGTTTTTCAGCTTGCAGTTTGACCCAGCACCCCGTAGAGGCGAGCCACATGTCACTCGTCGTACTCCAGACTACTTCCTGTAATGAAAGTTTAAACTTGTACAGTATCACCATGAACCATATATTGACCTAATGGAAACGGGAAGAGCAACAGTAACTCCAAAGTGTCAGAAAATAGTAAACATTCAAAAAACTTGTTTTCACACGGACCAAAAGATGTGCCATATAAAAATACAAAGCCTCTTGTCATCAACAGCCGTGACCACTTTAGAATGAACCAGTTCATTGCATGCTGAAGCGACATTGTTGGTCAAGAAACCAGTTTCTGGCATAGCGCTATTTGTAGTTACTTTTGCTTTCTCTGAGAGACTGCAGATAATAGGATGTAAACATTAACACCTCGTGAATACAATTTAACTTCCATTTAGCTATAGCTTTACTCAGCATGACTGTAGATAAGGATAGCAGCAAACAATCATTGGAGCTTAATGAACATTTTTAAAATAAGTACCAAGGCCTCCCCTCTACTTGTGAGTTTTGAAATCGTTTTGTTTCTTTTCAGGGATACCGTTTAATTTAATTATATGATTTGTCTGCACTCAGTTTATTCCCTTCTCAAATCTCAGCCCCATGTTGTTCTTTGTTACTGTCAGAACCCGGTGAGTTGTTTTGAACAGAACTGTTTTCCCTCCTGTAAGATGATGTTACTGCACAAGAGCACCGCAGTGTTTTTCATAATAAACTCGTGAACTGAGAGCTGAGAAAATCACATTTTAATTGTATCAATGGGTAAGACTGGTGCTGTTTATTTAAAAAGTTAAATCAGTTGATGAAATTTTAGAATTTGTAGACTCCTAGGTAAAGAAAAATAAAAATCAAGGCCACTACATAATCTCTGGTAACTCCTTGACATTCTTCAGATGAACTTCAAGATATATGTGTATTCCATGCAGTAGTTTGTCAGATTGCTGGTGTGCTCTTTGTGGGTTCTTCTGCTCATTAACTTGTTTGTAAGAAAGAAAATCTGTGCTGCTTTAGTAAGATTTAAGTTCGAAACCTTATATATAACTTGAGATTTAAGTCTTTGGGATTTTGTTTTAATAAAACAGCATGTTTTCAGGTAGAGCTTAACAAACGAAATGATGTGTCTGCTTACACCACTCAGTGTAGTTTCTGGTCATAAATATTGTTGTGTATATTACATGGACTCTTGAAAATAATTAACAGATTGGCAAGTTTTTAACAAACATTTGTACATTACTTGTCATGTGGCCTAAGAGTTAAATTTGTCTTGGATAAGAAAGCTGTTAAAGCATTGTGTTAAGTTTTTTTAATGATACCAGTGAAAACTATTGTTGGATCATTTAGTGTTGTGTACATTCGCCCAGAGACAAAAGTGGCACTGAAGTGGCGGGGTTCAGCGTTTGATGAGTTTTTTTAGCCCCCGCCCCCCCTTAATTCTTTTAATAAGATTAGAAGTTTCAGAAGTTCTACTGTGGGAATGAATAATTTGATATCTTAAGCTATAAGGGTAAACTTCAGAACACTTAATCATACTTGTATAGTAAATAAACATTTCCTTGCTTTGTACTGTGTTGGGTTTGGTAGCTACAAGGAGTTAATAGGATTTCTCTTTTTAAGATGCTCGAGATAACGTACTTACAGACACTTGGCTCTCTTTTTTTTTGAGACAGTCTCACTCTGTTGCCTGGGCTAGAGTGCCCCCTGGCGTCAGCCTAGCTCACAGCAACCTCAAACTCCTGGGCTCAAGCGATCCTCCTGCCTCAGCCTCCAGGTAGCTGGAACTACAGGCATGTGCCACCATGCCTGGCTAATTTTTTTTATTTTTAGTTGTTTGTCCAATTTCTTTCTATTTTTAGTAGAGACGGGGTCTCGCTCTTGCTCAGGCTGGTCTCGAACTCCTGAGCTCAAGCAATCCTCCTGCCTCAGCCTCCCAGAGTGCTAGGATTACAGGTGTGAGCCACCGTGCCTGGCCGACACTTCTCTCTTGTCTGATCTAATTGATAGTTTTTTGGTGGCTTGTGGAGTTGACTGTCCAAAGCAAAAAAAAGCTCTTAGTGTTTCTACATTTCATTTCATTCTTTTTTGCTTTTACAAAAAATGCATTCTTTTTGTTTTTATTTTTTTGCTTTGTCACTTTATGTCCTTTCTCTCTGACTAAACAAATAGCTTATCTATGTGCAGTTGTTTTAATCCAATGCCCAAGTAATGTAGACACCAAGCAGCAGTTTTTCAGGTCCTGCAATATCAGACTTGACTCTAAGGAACGCATGTCTTATAATTGGCATGCGGTGCTGTTCATCCAGTTACAAATTGTCTAAATCTTGTGGTCAGCAGAACGGGGCTTGTGGCAAGAATGGCTTGGTTTTAGAATGATTACTAGGGTTTTAAATAGTTATCTAAATGTAGAGAATTACTGGGGTTTGGCCATCTAAACTGGAAACTGTTAGTACCCTACGTTCTTATGAAATGAGTGAGGAAAATGTGTTGGTAAGTATAGTAATTTTCTTTAAAAATATATAATTGTGGTTGGATGGGAATCACTAGTTGGGTGTTATTGTTGATTTCTCAATTAGTAACAGAGTGAAAGAATTTTCAAATTTTTAGAAAGCTTATTCTAAGAACAAGCTTGCCATAGGACAGGGTTCTGAGTCTCTATACTGAGGGCTTGCAGAAGTTTGCTTTGGGACTTTTTAAGGGTAAAATGATTTGTAAAATTATGTGCTCATTTCTTAACGTTGAATATTCTAAGCAGACATGATTTCTTTGCTGCATATTAAACATTTGTTGGTTGTAGCCAGTGTTATTTAAGTGGAAGTATAACATGTCAGTATTTTCCAGAAAGACTTAGTAGGAAAAGGATAGTTATTCCTGTGGTTCTCAACCTTGATGCCTACAGAGATTCTGATTTAAATTGTTTGGAGGAGGGCCCAGGCATAGGTATTTTTAGGTTTCTCAAGTGATTTACATCTTGGGTTAAAAACCCACTGCTGTTTCCTAACTAAAAACTTAAGAAAATTGGGTTATATGGTGATGGGTGGTGCTTCATCAGTTTTGGTAAATAAGATATCCCATGTGACCCTTTGTTTCAGTAGTTGAACTTTACCAGTCCTGTAGGTATTCCCTTACTGTCAGCCATAAGTGTGTTGCTAGAAATGGGCCTAAAATTTAGTAGTAAATAATAGGCTTGTTTGTTTTGAGATGGGTTTTGTTTCCATGAGCTAAAGCTGTTTTTCATTAAAGCCTTAATCTGTTCCCGTATTCTTTGACTTGTATCTAGCCTTTATACATTTTTCTGGTTAATTTTAGGTTTTTTTCCCTTCACAGTTTAATTCTAGTTTAGTGAATAATCTTATGACAATTGTAGTTGTATTATTTTGGGCAGGCCTGATGATCTCCATATTTCAGTTATAGTGTAAACTTTATGTTTCAGGGCTGTAAGTACATTTTATTTCTTTTTATGATACACATATTAATAGGACAGTTATTGCTGTCTAAACAAAAAAACGGTGTTGCTAAAACAGAATCGTTGGCTTACAGCTAGTGCTGTCCTGTAAATAGGTTGAAATGTATTTTTGTCAGCTGCTCTGTAAATTTGAGGGCAGGAAAATGTGGATTATGTTTGAGTTGTTTAAAAGTTGAGCATACAAAGATCAGTGATAACTAAGTGGAGGAGTAGGCAGTAGACCCCAGGTTGATGGGGTTCCCTGTCATGCCTGCACCAGAATTCCTCTCTTCCAAAAGGTGAAAGAGGAAATAATTATAACTAAAGATTGAATGGTGGGAAAAGATCTTACACTATTTTTAAGGAAAAACACCCTCGTGGCTGAAGTTGGATTGTAAGTATAGTCATCTTTGTACCCAAGGGTTCAACAAACCACAGACTACTGGGGAGAAGGGGATAAAAGGTAACAACACAAAAGTAAAAATAATGCAAATTAAAAAACAATACAGTGTAACAACTATTTATGTAACATTTACATCGTATTAGGTATTATAAGTAATCTAGAGGTGGATTAAAGTGCAGTCAGCTCTCAGCATCGGCCAGTTTTTCATCCTAGTATTCGACAGACTCAGCCGTCCCCGGACTGAAGACACGAATTCGCATTGAGGAAGGAGGCGTCCTGGAACCAGCGCCCTGTCGTTGCCAAGGGATATTGGTTTGTGTGCTCAGCAGGCTTGTGAGTGGGATGTTAAAGTTTCTATGCCTACAGTGCTGCTGATGCCACTGCTTGTGGCTTATTTTACTACTTAGACCCTTGGGAATCTCTTTTTTAAGTTTTAAAAGTGAGGTCCTTTACTTAGGCAGAATCGAGTTCACCTTTGCCATATATATGCTCAACAGTAATATTTATGAGTATTCTGTAAAACACATCTTCAGGACAGTCAGAAGAATGGGATTCAAGAATGATCTTTGCTACTAGGTACCCAAGTATGAAAAAAAATGACCTTTGTAAATTAAAGCACAGTTTATAAAGTTGTCTTGGTTGTAAAATAGATCATCTAGTAGAATTAATGTGTTCTAAGACTGACCTGCTTGCAGAACTAAGTCCTATCTCTGTAGAATATGTGAACCAGGATTAAGGACTTGCTCTTTGGTGTGAGCACTCTGACCACGTTTCAGCCCAGGGCTAGTAGAGAGAAAAACTATTGTAAATAATGAATGGAATTCTACAGAAGTTCTCTGGGGCCAGCTCAGCCACAGCGCAGAGGCACAAAGTTCTCAGATAACTATTCCTGTAGATATTGGGACCATCTGAAAACTCACCCTTGCTACCACCCTGAAAGGGACCAAAAAAGCAAAAACCTCTATTCTGTATATATCAGTGGTCACATACTCAAGTACTCCTTATCCACCTGGAAAACTTCACAGATTCTTTGAAGCACCAGACCTTAAGTTCATCAGCATCCAAGTCGTGTGCCGTGGCCCCAAAGGGGGAAATCTCTCTTGAGACAGCCTCAGCCATGGCGTGGTCAGAGGGAAGGACGAATGAATGTGTCTCCAAGAGATGACGGGGTGGTTCTTAGTGCAGCGGCAGGCTGTGGCCACGAGCAAGTGCAGTTTTCACGCGTGGAAGCCAAAGACCAGAAACTTGTTGATGGCCAAGGGAGTTAAGAGTGCTCCTTGCTCTGCAACACTGGGAAGACCGAAGTGAAAGTTCTGATTAAAGGTACTGGGAATGCCCAAGGCTGCCGAATGCGTCTGTATCAAGGCTTAGCATACCTCTGACTGCAGGGAGACTCTGGTCTTATTTGGTTCAGGCTTTTGCAGTAGTTCCAGAACTGCTCCAGGTGAGGTAGTAGAACCTGAGGGGCAGGGGTGAAGGCTCTTAGCTGTGTAGGTCTGGTCAAGGATGGGCCTCAAGGTCAAATATATCCAAATGTGTCTTAGGGAAAAGCCTGGTTGTAAGGTATGGCGAAATGTACCAGATGTAGAATCTGTAGAATGTGCTCCGGCTATTGACTCCAGCTTTCCCTTCGAGGCGAGTCCCTCTACAGTGAAGGTCTGGGGTATGTATTGAGCTCAGCTGGCAGAGGAGTAGTAGACGCTGTATAATGTATTTGGTCTTCAGCATTCTTTCCCAGAACCACTTTGATCTTTGCCTTGGTCAAAATACGTAAAACTACCGTTCTTGTTTTAATCCCATCAGTGATCTGTGACTAAAATTAGAACACAAAGACAAACCCAAGGCCCAGCCCACTGCTTCCTCCTGCAGCCACACTGGAACTTGGACAGTAAAGGGTTAGGGAGACAGGCAATTCAAATATGAGTCGAGATATTTGGGATGGCAGCATGATGGCTCTAATGACCTCTGGAAAGGTCAAGGTGATGTGAGGCCTGGTGTGGCCTCTGCCTGGAGCCACTGCACGCTTTTTCCCTTTCTTTTCCCCTTGGTTCTGGGTTTCTTTAAAATAGAATATTAGGCCGGGCGCTGTGGCTCATGCCTGTAATCCTAGCACTCTGGGAGGCCGAGGCAGGAAGATCACTCGAGGTCAGGAGTTCGAGACCAGCTTGAACAAGAGTGAGACCCCGTCTCTACTAAAAATAGAAAGAAATTAGCTGGACCAACTAAAATTAAATATATTTAAAAACTTTACATAGGCAAGGTGCTGTGGCTCATGCCTGTAATCCTAGCACTGTGGGAGGCTGAGGCAGGAAGATCACTCGAGGTCAGGAGTTTGAGACCAGCCTGATCAAGAGCGAGACCCCGTCTCTACTAAACATAGAAAGAAATTAGCCAGGCATGGTGGCACACACCTGTAGTCCCAGCTACTAGGGAGGCTGAGGCAGGAGGATCGCTTGAGCCCAGGAGTTGGAGACTGCTGTGAGCTAGGATGATGCCACGGCACTCTAGCCCGGGCAACACAGTGAGACTCTGTCTCAAAAAAAAAAAAGAGAGAGTTGGCTGAGGTTCAGCTTCACCACCACAGCCTAACAATTGCTCCTGAAGATAAAAGAACTTTCACAGCGGACCTGGATTAACACATATTAGGTCATTAAATATGAAGTGTCCAATTTCGAATCAAAAGTGTAATTTGTATCTCAATCAAGAAGCAGTACAATTAATCAAAGCATGCACTGGAACTATCGACAGTTTTGCCATCTTAACAGTAGCTTGTTTACGCCAGCATCGAAGAAGCCTGGGGAGCAAGTGGTGATGAAATTATGAAAGGCGTTTTCCACAGCTTGTTGAGAATTGAATATGTTTCCTTGCAAGAAGTGGTCCAAAGCCTGGAAGAAGTCGTAGTTAGTTGATGCAAGGTCTGGTCAATGTAGTGGATGACAGTTTCCAAGTCCAGCTTCTGTAGTTTGAGCAGCAGCGTTGTTTGTATGACGTGATTGATTGTTGTCTTGCAAGAGGATTGTCCTGTCTCTATTGACCAGTCTTGGCTGCTTAATTGCAAGCATCCTCATCATTTCGTCCAATTGGCTGCAGTAGACATCCGCTGTAATCGGTTGACCAGGCTTCATGAAGCTGTAATGGATAATACCAGCGCTGGACCACCAAACGGACACCATTAGCTTTTTTCGATGAATATTCGATTTTGGTCTGTGTTTTGGCACTTCATCTTTTAAGCCAATCATTGTGCCAAACACTTGCCATTGTCAAAAAGAACCCATTTTTCATCACACGTAAAAATATGGTGTAGAAATGGTTCACCTTTATGTCATGACAGCAAAGAAGGGCAAGCTTCAAGATGATTTCTCTTCTGCAGCTCGTTTAACTCATGCAGAACCCATCTATCCAGCTTTCCCTTGCTGATTTGTTTCAAATGGTCCAATATTGGACTAGTAACATCAAACCTTGCTGCTAATTCATGCATAGGTTGAGATGGATTTGCTTCCAGTACAGCTTTCAGCTCATTATCCACCTTGGTCTCAGGTCGCCCACATGGCTCATTTTCAAGATTAAAATCACCAGAACTTCTCAAACCATGGACATACTGTGCATTCATTAGCCACATCCTTCCCAAACACTTCGTTGATATTTCGAGCTGTCTGTGCTGCATTGGTTCCACAATGGAACTCATATTTGGAAATAACACGATTTTTTTTACTTATCCATGGTTTAAAAAAATTGCTCTAGGGCTGGGCGCGGTGGCTCACACCTGTAATCCTAGCACTCTGGGAGGCCGAGGCGGGTGGATTGTTTTTAGCTCAAGAGTTCGAGACCCCGTCTCTACTAAAAAAATAGAAAGAAATTAATTGGACAGCTAAAAATATATAGAAAAAATTAGCCGGGCATGGTGGTGCATGCCTGTAGTCCCAGCTACTTGGGAGGCTGAGGCAGGAGGATTGCTTGAGCCCAGGAGTTTGAGGTTGCTGTGAGCTAGGCTGACGCCACGGCACTCTAGCCGGGGCAACAGAGTGAGACTCTGTCTCAAAAAAAAAAAAAAAAATTGCTCTAAAAAAAAATTTTGAAAGATAATCACAAGCCAAACCATGTGTTTGAAATGCTGAGGATGTACCTTCACGATAAACATAAAACAGTAAATGTCAAAGTGAAATGTCAAGAGATATCAACTGTCAAACTTAGTACTTAGAGAATTCAGACATTTCATACTTAATAACCTGATATATTGAAGGAAAACCCTTGGTTTCTTTAAGGTTTATGTGGAGTAGGGCACCCTATCCCCAACTTTTAAAAATTCATCTGAGTGAAATAATTCCTCCATTCCCCCTCTGAATTCCCAGTTGGCTTGAGGGTATTCTTGTAACTGAGGAACGACCTAAGTTTTGAGACTCTAATAAACTTCTGGGATTATGTACAAGAGTGTTGGAAACTAGTCAGCACTTGAGGCTGACAAGGATAACAATGAAATCTCACGCCAGCCCGCCAGCCCCTGACCACCTTCCCACCCTTCTCAAGACCCTACCTTACCTGGTGATCATCGAGAGGAGCCAGAAGCCAAGACCAACTTAACTTGCTCTTGTCTGGTGTCCTAGTGCTCAGGTAACCTTGACCCCACAAACACCGCCCATCTCTAATCTGTGTGGGTGCTCAGTCTTAGAAAATCGATCTTTTCTGCTTTTATTATTGTATATACTTGTAGTAAAGCAGCAGAAATGTGTACCAAGAAAGCCGTCTGCCTCCCAGCCTTACTCCTGTGAGGCAGTTACTGGTACGGTTGTGAATTCCTTCGCAGTCATGCCAGCACCTACAGGTGTGCCTGTTCGCAGGGTGGCTGTGCTTCATCGTGCTTCCTTCGTGATCACCACGTAAGTTAAATTGCTCTCTGGGAGCACTTGAGTTACTTTTGCAAGGATCAGCACGTAGGTACTGAGTACTGTACTCCTCGCCCTTTTAAAACACAAATGTAACAGACCCTATTCTGCACTTTGCATTTTTTAGTTTCACATCTCGGGTATTTTGTCAGCCAGTATGAGCTTTTCATTATTTTACGAGTAACAGTAGCGGGTTGGTGGAAGTATGCCGGGTCCCTGAAGATGCTGAACAAGGAGGCGAAACTAAGCGAACTCACCGTTTGGTTCATGTGTGGCCATGGTTGGACACAGCTCGATATAAGGTGACCCTTCGACCCAGTTTGCCTGGAGTTTTGGGGTTTTCCAGGAAGCAGAGCTTTCAATTAGACCAGGGCCGTTGGTCACCTCAGTAATGGGATTCTGTGCCTACATCTAATAGGCACAGAAAGAGCCGTTGGCACCCTCAGCAACTTGACTGCATCCAGGCTCTGCTTTGGCTCTCAGCTGGGGTCCTGGCGGGGGACGTGGCGACGGATGAATTTACTCAGACTGGAGCCTAGAAGACCATCTGTTGCTTGGCCTGGAGTGTTGGGTCAGCAGGAACCAGTCTTTGCGTTAAAAGACTGGGACCTCACTGCCAACACTCCAAGCCTTGTACTGCACGCTCTTGTTCATCTGTGAGACTTTCGAGGCTTTTCCGGACTTAAGGCAAAAGACAGAGACACAGAAATCTAAGGAGGAGAACAGAGGTGAGAATAAATTGGCAAGGACAGGAAGAAAGGGGAAGGGGTATGGGATTCTAGCAAGAGGCCTGAGTTCCCAGTAGCCAGGGCGCAGTGAGGGGTCGCTGCCACCGGGGAGAGCGCAGCAAGCTAGCTGGGCAGGAAGAGGTGTCGCTCCAAGGAGCGAGCGAGCCACCGCCAGGCATCAGCTGAGTTAGGTGGTGCTCATTCCTCTGCTGTGCGCCACATGTTAGACACAGAATAAATGCAGGGGTATACAAGACCGAGCGCCCTTGTGAAGCTTGCACTCATGAGAGAAAAAGTCAGATAGGAATCCTGTGCTATGAAGAAAAACCAGGATAGGAGACAAGAGGGTGAAAAGAGGTACCCTGTTAGCCAAAGCTTGTACGTAGTGTGTGTGCGCACGTTGTCTACTGCACAACCCAATAAGCTTGTGAATTATGACAGTTTTTCTGGCTGATGGCAGCAGTATGTCTTGATGTGGCTTTTAAATTTTTTAATTCTTTTTTTTGAGACAGAGTTATGCTCTTCTTTTTTTTTTTTTGAGAGAGGGTCTCCCAGGCTAGAGTGCAGTGGCACCATCATGGCTCACTGCAACCTCAAACTCCGGGGCTCAAGCGATCCTCCTGCCTCAGCCTCTGAAAGTGCTAGGATTACAGGTGTGAGCTACCACACCCTGCCTCTGTCTCTCCTAAGTGATCTTATCTAGTGCCATCTATGTGCTGAAGAGTCCCAGTTTATATACTTAGCCCAGCATCTCCCCTGAGCTCCAGTTATATAGTCAACGGCCTACTTGAGATGACTCAAATGTCTAACGTGCATCTCAAACTGAATTTTTGATCTTCCACCTAAACTCCTGGTTTTCCCATCAGTACACCGTACCACCACTCATGCAGTTATCGTGATGCCGGTTCTCTCATCCTCCACGTCGTCCGTTAACTATACCTCCAAATACATCTTTCTCTTTTATCTCCACTGGCCCTGCCATAGTCCAGGCCTCCTAAAAGGTCTCGCTACTTCCCTTCCTCCCCCCACTACAATCCACACTCCACACACTCACAAGAGGGATCTTTCTACACTGTAGATAAGATCATGCCACGTGCTACGTGCCTTCCAAATGGAATGAAATCCAACTGTCTTATGATACCCTACAGAGCTCTTCACGATTTGGTCCTTACCTGCTTCTCTGCCGTAATCTGTTTTCACTCTCTCCCCGTTAAGCTCTAGCGACGCTGGCTTGCTGTTCCTGGCACCTACGACACCTGTTCGTAGAGCCTTTGCACACACTCTACTTGAACCCTTCTCACCACTCTCCCTGTGGCTGGGGCCTTTTCATGCAGGTTTCTGCTGAAATGTATTGCCCTCCTCTCGCTTCCTAACCCCTTTGTATTCACACTATTTATCTACCCAGCGTTCTCCTGTTTATATCACATCTAAGCCACTAGACGGTAAGCTCCCTGAAGGTAGAAGCCCTTTTTTCTCTCCTGTTTGCCACTGACAATTATCCCCAGCATTAGGGGAGAGGGTGCTAGGCAAATACCATGAACGCTGGCAGAGTGTGCGCCGCTGGGCCTGGACGCAGAGAGTCTCCTGAGAAATCCCTGTCACTCAGTAGTTCCTTGGCAGACAGGCCTTCCTGATGGTCACTCAGCAGTCACAAGCCGGCACTTGCCTTGTGGGACACATTCAGGTCACACTTGACTTCACTGATATAGCCCCCAGTCTGGCTTCTGGGATGCTCTGTGGCGGCCGGCTGGGCTGCAGACTTGATCGTCCTCTCTGGTGGTCTTTGCCCCGGTGTGCTGGCTCTAGACCACATGCTGGTGCTGGGGTCCTCTGGGCCCCCAGAGAGGGAGAGGGGTAGGGGGATACAGTTGGTGAGACAGGTCATGCCCGTCGTCGTTTTCTGATCTGTGAAGGAGCCCCTGATGCACTGTACTGCCCTGCCCTGCTGCACCCACCTGCCCCTGCTGCCAGAACCTGCTGTGAACCTTCATGTCACAGGAGGACACCGGCCCAGAGGGCTGGAGGCTACTTCTGGGGTGACACCGTGGACACGGGCTCAAGCTGCACTGGCATTCAGCCTCCGATGGTTAAACCAGGGTTCTGGACAGGACTTGGTCCTGGAGAGGAGAGAAGGCAGCCTTTGGAGGCAGCTCGGCGAAGGGGCCGGGCCAGGAGGGCAAGCGTGGGAGAGGCAGGCTTAGTGGAGATGCACCCTGGGGACAGCCGTCTGTCCCTCTGGCCCCATCTGCTGGCCAGAGCCAATCAGTGCGGTAGTTCTTGGGGGCTGAATAGGACCAGACGGTAGAGCAGTCCCATCCTTGTCCCTGCCTTTGTCTGGGCCCAGTGTGGCCACTCTGAGCACACGAGGGACACTCATGTATCTCTATAGCCTTTCCCCCTTGGGAGGGGTAGAATGACGTGTGGCCTGTGCTACTCTGTGAAGCTCTGACTTATCTGTGGGGAGTGAGTTAGCCAGACCAGGTTCAGAGCCCATCCCCCACCGGCCTGCTGTGTCGTCCAGGACGGATTGTTTAACCCATCTCAGCCTTGCAGTGTCTTCTGTGAAGGGGGAATGATAGTGAACCTCCTAGAGCGGTTGTGAGATTGTAAGAACATCCAGGAAGAGCTCAGCTCGGCGCCCTGGCGGGGCGTGCTCCAGAAATGTCAGCTGCTGTGCTCTCAGTCCTGCTGACTCGGGCACTGTCACTGCTCAGTCCCAGCCTCATGGGTAGGCCCACTTTGGCGTAACAAGACCCTCCAATCCAGCCTGGGCCCAGGGGGAGCCTGGGGTTCGTAAGCTCTGAGGGTGCAGGGTACAGAGGTGGGTCAAGAAGTCTTCTCCTCCACACTTCTGCCTGGAGCTTCTGTGGTGGCTTCCCAAGGGTGGGTCCAGAGCCCACCAGGGAAGGCATTGTACTGGCTGTCTCAGGTAGAGGCAAGGAAGCTGACAAATGGCCCTTTCTGTAGCTTCGTCCAAGGTCTCAGTTGGACTCTTGGGCCATGGGCAGATAAGTCCTCTCTGGGTACAGGGGCCTTGCAGAAACTCCCCACCTTCCCTCCCAGCATCTCCCATTACTCACCCAGCCTTGGCTGCGAGTGACTGAGCAGCCATGTGAAGGACGTTACAGGGGCTCAAAGTTCCTTCAGGAATTGATGCTGGCACCATGCTAAGCGTGTTACATGCATTATCACATCGTCACTTTTCCCCCTTTTCTACTGAGTTATGATTTATATGCAGTAAAGTACACAAACATAATTGTAGCTCAGTGAATTTTTATATATGCATACACCTGGGAAGCCACTACCTGGATGGATCAAGATAGGAAATGTCTAGGATCCCAGAAACTTCCCTCATCAATATCTGCCACCTGCCAAAAGTAAACTTTGTTCTTTCTGCTCTCAGATTAGTTTTTGCCTGGGCTTTTTGGGGGGGCCTTTGTTTAAATGGACTCATACAGTAAGTACTCTTGTGCTTGGCTTCTTTATTCAACGTTGTGAGATTCATCCATGTTATTGTTATATCAGTAGTTTCTCTTTCATTGCTGCTTAGTATTATATGAATACACTACAGTTTCATTCTATAGTTGATGGATTTATTCTTTCTAGTTTTTGCCTCTTGTGCATAAAGCGCCTATGAACATTCTTAAATATATTTTTAGTGGACATAAACACTTATTTCTGCTGATCCAGAACTGGAATTGCTGGAACACTCGGTACGTGTGTGTTTAGCTTTAGTAGACAGTAGATACTGCCAGTTTTCTGAAGTGTACCAGTTTGTGCTCTCACCAGCAATGTATGATAGTTCCCGTTGTTCCACATCCTTACCAACACTTGGTATTGTCATTCTTTTTTTTTTTTGAGACAGAGTCTCGCTCTGTTGCCTGGGCTACAGTGCAGTGGCATCATTGTAGCTCACTGCAACCTCCAACTCCTGGGCTCAAGGGATCCTCCTGAGTAGCTGGGACTACAGGTGTGCACTACCACCCAGCTAATTTTTCTCTCTTTCTTTTCTTTTTTCTTTCTTTTTTTTTATTTTTGTAGAGACAGGGATCTCACTCTTGCTCAGGCTAGTCTTGAACTGCTGACCTCAAGCAATCCTCCCGCCTTGGCCTCCCAGAGTGTTAGGATTACAGTTGTAAGCCACCACACCTGGCCTGTCATTTTTTTAAGTTTGGCCATTCTGGTGACTAAAATCATTAATTTTCACAAAAATCCTATGATGTTTCAGTATTGCTATAAGTCCCACTTTACAGACAAGGAGACTGAGGCTCAGCGAGGGGAAGCCACTCAGCCCGGATCACACAGGATGTTAGCAGCACGTGGGCAACAACAGGTGTGCGTGATTCCTGTGCACCTGTGGCTGTACGAAATTTTAAAGTCAGAACACTTGTGTGTGCCCAAAATGGTAGCTCTCTTATTTTCCTAATTCCTTTCTACAGCTCTTACTTCCATTTGAAGGCGGAAATGATCTGGTCACTTCCTGGAGAATCCAGTCAAGTAGGTGATCACTCAGTCATTCCGGGGGACACTCAGTCAAGTGGAGGGTTCTGCCCGCCTCCTCCCATCCAGCATCGCAGTTACGTTCCGCAGGGCTTACGTGGTCATGGCGCGGAGTGGGAGGTGAGGGGGCTGAAGGCTGTCTGGTCCCTGGTCATCAGCGTCTTCCTCTACTGCTCGGGGAGGCAGACAGACCTCACTCCCTGCCAGTTGTGCGTTGCCATCATTGGTTTCTTCTGTGCCCACAGATGCCTGCATTTACGCCCGCGTCTCTGGCCTGGATTGTCTAGGTTCATCTGCTTCAGTGCTCCCTTTATTACATCCCAGAAGGCCCTGCCTGGCCCCGTGCCCCGCTTCTTTTAGCAACTTCCATGCTGCGCTAGGGCCTCAGGACATGCTCTGATGCTCCTTTGGATCCCAACACGTTGGGCACAGGCCCGAGGTGCGCCCAGGTCCACCCGCCTCAGCACACGCAGCCGCCATTTCTGTTTGACCGCCACCACGCGTTCTCGTCATGGGGGATTATCTGGACCCTACCCAGAGACCAAGGCAGAGATTCTCCCCTCTCTCCCAAACCCATATGGGGCTCCTAATCTCTCCCTGTCCCTAGGTTGAGGGGATGGAGGGGTGGGGGAGAGCCCCTTTCCAGAGACCCACGCTGGTAGCTAACTGCAGCGTTCTCCGCTCTGGCTCAATTCTTCTCCCACCCCAAGCCTTTTGGAAAGTTGGCTCTAGCATCAACATACTTTCTTTCCAGCTCTTTCAACAGGCTCAGAGAGGTGAAGTGACTCACCCAAGGTCACATGACAGAGGCCAGAGTCTGACTCCAGAGTGGCTACGCTTACGACTCTATCAGGAGAACAAGACTGAGTTGACGCACGAGCAGGATGCGGCCAGGAGACCGTTGACCTTGTGAACTGAATTACTTCCTGGCTCATGTGCTGTCCCGCGGGATGGAACACAGGTCCAGAGTCCAGAGTCTGCCCCGTGGGTGGGTGCTCGAGAAAGGGAGCGTGAACCGAATTCTGAGCTGCAAAGTCCCGTTCCAGATGCACTGAGAGGGCTGCTCCTCACGGGAACCTCCTGTGAGTGGTTTACGGCAGTGGAGACTCCAGTGAAGACTTAAAAGGGAGATCATCCGGAAATGAATTCACCCTAAAAACTGGATTTTCCCATCTGCACTACTTGAATTCAAGGACTTCAGTTCTTCCCTGCATGTAGCATGCTGGGAATAGTTGTAAAATAGAGAACGTTCCTGGCATTTGAGGGATGGGGCTAAGATTCACTATCCGGGCCACGATGGCAAAAACATGGCTGGGGCCGGAGCCTCAGCCCTGCTCTTCAGTGGCCGTGTGACACTGGAAAAGTCCCTTTTTGGATTTGTTTCCTTCCTCTGTAGAACAAGGGGCTGTGATTATGTGGCGTGCGGAGTTACCGAAGTAAGGGTGAGGCCCCAGTCTCCTCAGGGCCAGCCCTGGATGCGCCAGCCTCCCCTCACACCCACACCCATATCCAGACACGCCAAGGAACTGTGGGGACCAGCCCTTTCCCACCTGGGCTGTGGCTGAGGATAAATGAGCGGGGATGCGTCATTCCCAGCGTGCCCTACAGTCCTGCCGCTACCTTGGCTCTCCCGAGTGGAGGTGTTTGCGGGAGGTAGGGTGGATCCAGAAAGTGTGGAGCTGAGCCAGCTAGAGAACTTGTGTAAAGGGCAGAAAAATCTGCCCCCAGGGAGTTTGATTCATTAGATAGAGAGTGGACCCAGGAATCTGCATTTTTCTTGACTTGAGCCAGTTTTTTCTTTTTTTTTGAGACAGAATCTTGCTCTGTCGCCCCGGGTAGCATGCAGTGGCATCATTGTAGCTCACTGCAACCTCCAACTCCTGGGCTCAAGTGATCCTCCCGCCTCAGCCTCCTGAGTATCTGGGACTACAGGCATGTGCCACCACACCCGACTAATTTTTCTATTTTTAGTAGAGACGGGGTCTCACTTTTGCTCAGGCTGGTCTTGAACTCCTAGCTCAAGTGATCCTCCTACCTCAGGCTCCCAGAGTGCTAGGATTACAGGGTGAGCCACCACCCACCATTGAAATAAGAAAACTTTGAATATGTAATACATTCACGTGGATTGATATCCAAAAAGTAGAAAAGCTTATAAAGTGAAAAATCATGCCAACCCCTGCTCCCCAGCCACCTAGTTCTCTTGCCCCGAAACAACCTATTTCTTGTGTATCTTTCCTGAGATAATCTAACTATGCCACGCACAACAGCATACACAAGTAAATGACATCTCCCTTTTTTTTTTTTTTTTTTTTTGAGACAGAGTCTCACCGTGTTGCCCAGGATAGAGTGCCATGGCGTCAGCCTCGCTCACAGCAACCTCAAACTCCTGGGCTCAAGCGATCCTCCTGCCTCAGCCTCCCCAGTAGCTGGGACTACAGGCATGCGCCACCATGCCCGGCCGACATCTCCCATTTTTAAAACAAGCACCTCTTGGTGATTCTGATATTGGACTTCGCACACCTATATGGAAAAACGCATCCCTACTCTACGCCAGGCCCTGTGCTGGGCCCTGGGGCCAGCTGTGCGACCTGGCCCCGCACAGTCCCACCTGGGATGCTCAGCGAGTTTATAAGGTGCCACCATGAGTGCCACAGGCCAGGGAGCCAAGGGGCTCGCGCTGGCCTGGCCTGGGGGGCCTGCAGCCGGAGCTGCGGCGGCAGGGCTGTGCTGCGGAGAAGCGTGAGAGCTGCAGGCCTTTCACCTTCTGTCATCAGCTGTGGCACCTGGCAGACACCGGATACCGCAGCTTGTGGACAAAGACCTGGTAACCCAAGGAGCTACCTGGCCTCCCTGCCCAGTCCCATCCCGGAGGAGCTGCGGATCTCGGGTTTCCGCAGCGGGCCCCGTGTGGAAGCATCTTTTGTCCTCCCGGTGTCAGCAGGGCCATCACGTGCGTGCTGGTCAGGCGAGCCTGGCGCCCGAGTCTCCAGGGAGCAGTGCGAGGCCGGGGGCTTGGGGACGCGTCCCTTTCCCTTGGAGTTGGCGTCCTCCCGCCGACGTCCCGCGCTCCGGGGTTCTGTCCGGGCCAGGCCCTGGCCGCCCGGTCACCGCACACCCCCAGCGCTGCGCCCCACACGCAGGCCCCGGTGGTGTTCGCCGAAGGAGCGGGTACTTCCTGCTAGGGGGAGCCTGCTCCCTGGACGCGGTTTCCCGGCAACAGCGGCTATGTGGGGTCCCCTCCTCAGAAGCCGGTGGAGGAAATAAGGTTTAAGAGCACCCAAAGGTGGAGTACGGTCCAAAACCTGTGCCACTTAGCCGTCCTGAACTCGGTCCCTCACTGTAAAGGGGCAGAAAATCTAAATACTTCTCCCCATGGGGTTATCGCGGGGACTGAGGACACGCCGGGCGCCGCCAGCTCCGTGAAAAACACACCCCCAGCCCACGTTTTGTTGTTTCCAGGCTTTCCAGACTGGGGTCTTTCACTCAGCCTAGGACAGCCCCTGCCTGAAAAACCTTTCCAGGCCACGGAGGCACCCCAGCCGGCGCCCGGCGCCCGCTTTGAGGAGAAGGAGCGGCGCTTTCAAGGGTGGCGGTGAGGCGAAAGCCCCTCCCCTGGCCGGCCGCTCCCGCCGG
The DNA here is from genome assembly GCF_000956105.1 of Propithecus coquereli. Classification (NCBI taxonomy): domain Eukaryota; kingdom Metazoa; phylum Chordata; class Mammalia; order Primates; family Indriidae; genus Propithecus; species Propithecus coquereli. Next base: position 1,489,476 of record NW_012149208.1, read on the forward strand.
CGCCCTGGGCCCGCCCCGCCGTCCGCGGCCTGCCATCAGGCGATCTCGGCGGCCAGCCCGGCCAGCTGTGTGACGACGCGGGCCCCGGGGTCCTCGGCGCCCGCGCCCGCTCCTATAAAGGCCGACGCCGCGCCGCGCCGCCGTAGTGGCCTCGTCCTCCGCGTTCCTCTTATTGTGCGGACGCCGCCCGGCTCTCGTCAGCCTCCGGCCGTCAGTCCTTTGAGACCGAACACCGTGAGTAGCCGCCCACGGAGCCGCGAGGGGCTGCGGCGCTCGGATGGAGGGCTGGGTGGCGGCGCTGCTGCGGTTTGGGCCCGCGGCGGCGGGCGGCAGCTGGGCCTGGTCTTCCCTCAGGCCCGGTGGAACCCGTTGCCGACCGCGTTCTCCGGGAGGCACCGGGTCACCCACTCCGCCCCCGACCCGTGAGGCCTCTTCTGCCCGCGCGTCCTCACGGCGCCCCGGGAGTGTGAGCCGAACCCCGCGTTGGGCCTTCCCTGCGCCGGGCGGGCGTCAGCCGGCGCGGAGCTCGGCGGCAAGGCCGCGGCCCGGGCCTCCCTTGGCGTTAAGCCTGCCGGCGGGACCGGGGCGGGGGGTGGTGGAGCTTTGAATGGGGGGTCCCTTGGCTGTCGTGAGCGTGGGCCTGTGTCCGTTTCGGCGTTTGTTGTCGTCGGGAGGGAGAGTGGCCATGGTGGCCCGTGACCGCCGGAGTCTTGGCTCCCATCCTTTCTCCCCCCCGTGTCTGGCGTCGCCGGCCACCAGTCCTGGCCGGGTCTGCGGGTGCGGGTCTCTGCAGGTGGTCGCCTGCTCCTCCTAAACGTGTCTCTGCGTTATTTTGCCCCAGCTTGGAGTCGCTGAAATAACGATTGTGATAGCAGATACCCTCGTCATCGCGGTGTGACTTCTAGCAGCCCTGTCTGTGTCAAACTTCAGGTGTCTGGCTTTTAAAGGGGCAGGACATTCACCTACTTTGGTTCATTTTTTAGTGGAAACTTCAGGTTTGGGTTTTGGGGGCATGCATATTTCATCAGAGCGTCACCGTAGAATGTTATCTGTGCCATAGAACAATGCAGTCTCCTCCACTGTGCAGCCTAAAAAGAGGTGTCAGAATTTCGGGTCACTTAAAATGCAGGATTTTTTATTCCTTTATGATGCGATGGAACCCATTTCATGCCAGCCCTGGAGGGTTATTTAATTTACAAGTACAGGAGCCTAAAGCATGTCCATTTGAAATTTCATCTATTATCACTTAAACGTTTTACACGTAATTCTAGTATCACTAAGGGTTCTTTAAGTCTAGGATTGCAAAGTGCATCCAGTTACGGGTTAACCCATTGCCTTCCTGCTACGTAAGGAGATCTCAGCTCCCATAGGGGTAACCTAATAGACGAATTTGAATATGACTAAGCACATCTTGCTGTTTATCATGAGTTATTTGAAAGAAATAGGAAATGGTCGTCTTGCTTTAATTTTATCAACTGCATTGTTAGACTTGTGATTCTGTCCTGTTCATTCCAGTACTGTGTAATAGAAAAAGAACATTAAATGTTGTGTAATTAAAAATTGGGCTCACTGTTAAAATATTTTCTTTAGGGGATACCCTTTGTTGTTGCCTTGTCACAGGGAGGGTCCTCTGGGCCTTTCTCCACTGAGCAGGACAACTGCGTTATTGGCAAGCACCGAGCAACATGGAGAAGCAGACATGTTTGTGAACTGAAAGTGAAATCTGATTCTCTCCAACTATGGATGAGTGAGAGCAGGATATTTCAGTGGCTGGGTTAAAACATGCTTTACTTTTTTGCTCTCTTCTACCAGCTCGTCTGCTTAGGGGGTCGGGGACAATTGTCTCAGAAAAGCCGAATGGGTATTTTAACTTACGGAGTGGATCTTAAGATCCTCTCTGAACCTAAAACAGGTGCAATGTATGTTTGAAATGCCAAATTCTACACTTTTTTGGAAATTGACAGAATTTTTAATACAACACACCTAGAAGGCTTCAGAGATGCTTTAAGTTATAAGTAGTGATGTCACAGGATTATGAATACCTCAGAGGCATGGACCATTTAAAAGCTACATATGAACTTCATGAGGTTTTGAATTAATCTTGATAGGTATTGTTGCTTCCCTCCCACCCCCCTTATGTTTTTATTTTGTATGTTTTCTTTTTTAAAGAATCTGAAGATAATAAGAGATGGCTGGCTTACAACTTTCAAAAGCTTTTTTTTTTTTCCTTGCTAGAACTCAAGTCTTTTGAAGTTATTTGCTTAATTAACTTTTACATAAGAGGTGTCTTTTTCCTAATGACTCATAATTAATCTGAGTTAATATATTTTTGGAGCAAATAATAGGTTATTATGGAGATTTTGCCAGAAGATCTCCAAGTTGTACACCTGGACAGTTATGAAAGATAAAAAGGAATTCGAAATTTAAGCTCCTTAGTAGGTTTAGGGAATTTTGTTGACATACTTATGTTTAAGTCATTTTATTCTCTTGATATGTGGTCTTGCATTGGTTCAGACACAAATGAGCATATCCTGATCTACTCTTTGGATCTGAACTAATTTTTCACTGGAAGGGTCTCGCTGTGGGGAAATTACGATCTTGTATGGTAGCTTTATTTATGTTGGGTTGACCTGCCTCAGGTTTGCAGGTGGTTAATTATGGCAATTAACTATTCAAATGGAGTAGTCTGTATTTACTGGGAGACAAAAGGCAGACAAAAAGCAAATAAGTTTGTTTGATTTTAGACATATTTTGCATCAAAAGTATAGACTGTAACTCTTAAATTTATACCAATAGTGAGTTCAGTGGGGCAGACCTTAAAAGCTTCTATTCCTTGTAGTTACACTTTGAAAAAAATTTTGTAGAAATGCCTGTACGCTAACCTGTGAATAACTACTTACAACAGTGTTTTGTAGGGTTATGTACTATAGGTCGTTGGGATTTTATGGTTAATAAGTTAGAGGCTTCTGACATACTATAGTTGATGAAATGTCACATAGAACTAATATCTGTTAAATTTTGCATTCAATATACCTTTTTTAGATGCCTTCAATTAAGTTGCAGAGTTCTGATGGAGAGATATTTGAAGTTGATGTGGAAATTGCCAAACAGTCTGTGACTATCAAGACCATGTTGGAAGGTAAGTTTATTAGAAAACCTGGATGGGAAGAAATGTGTAATTCGAGATAATTTGTGAATATCAAATTTATGTGAGCAGCAATCTGTTATGAGGTATTCCAGAGTATGAAGGGATAAAATTTCCTTTTTTCTGTCTTTAAAGTATAATCTGCATTGTTCTGATACAGGCCATTTTTTTCTTTGTTGTCTGAATTAGTGAGGTTTTTTCCCTTATTAAATGGATAAGACGATAAATTAGCAAATATTGATTTCTAAGCCTCAGACAGTGGTCCATTTCTGTTTCAAGTATATTTGGATTCACAAGTTATAATGACAAAAACTAAAGCCTTTGGAAAAGAGAGAACTTCCTATATGGTAGCTAAATAGAGCACTTTGAGGGCAGGGAGTAAACTCTGTAGATGGCTGTGTAGGTTTTTTTTGTTGTTTTTTTTTAAACAAGCTTTCTCTTTTGTCTACTTTGTCATTCCTCTGAAACTGTAGCAAAGTATATGTGCAGCACAACAAAATGAGGGAAAAAAACAGGCCTTGAAACTTTGAAACTTTTACAAGTTAATGTGGATCTCTTAGTATTACCAGTGGGTTGGTACAAATCAATGTCTAGAATTGATGGGGGGAAAAAAAACTAAGAGTGTTCTTTGGTACTTAAATGTCAGAAGTTTGTGTGTTTTTTGTTTTTTTGTTTTTGAGACAGAGTCTTACTCTGTCGCCCTGGGTAGAGTACAGTGGCATTATCGTAGCTCACTGCAACCTCAAACTCCTGGGCTCGGGATTCTCCTGCTTCAGCCTCCGGAGTAACTGGGACTGTAGGCCCATGCCACAACGCCTGGCTAATTTTTCTATTTTAGTAGAGATGGAGTCTTGCTCAGGTTGGTCTTGAACTCCTGAACTCAAGCGATCCTCCCTCTTTGGCCTCCCAGAGGGTTAGGATTACAGGCGTGAGCCACTGCACCTGGCCAAATGTCAGAAGTTTTTATGTAGGGAAGATCTGCAGCTTATAAATATTTAAATGAAGGGAAGGGTTATGTGCTAAGCACTAGCTGTGTGCTGGTGAAAAGAAGGTGAGTTAGACATGGTCTTTGCTGTTGAAGAATTTGTAAACTAGGAGGGGAGCCAGACACAAAACAAGACAAACTGTCACATGGTGTATTTAGCGCATTAATAATAAAGTTGTTTGCCAAGTGGTGCTCTTGGAACATCTAGGTTGGTGTTCAGGCTTTTGGAGAGACTACAGTATGTAGTACTAGGAAGGTGATATTTTAAATCTAAGTAAAATTAGGACGTTTGGGGATATCATTCCTAGGTAAAGTAGATAGGGTGTATTAGGGAAAAGTAAAATTTAGGTTTCTAGTTCCGGTGGGTTGGAATTGTGATACTATAGTTGGTAGAGCTGAAAGTGGGTTTGAGAAGAAAATGACTTTGAATTTGAACTGTGTTTGAGATTCCTTCAAAAGATCTGTGTAGCAATCTACCAGGCAATTGAGCATGTAAATCTTGGCCCCTGAATTATAGATGACTAGAGATAAAAAAAAAAAAAAACAAAAAAACCTTACCTCATGTTGAGTTAAGGGAGTATATAACTCTATGGAAGAAGATGGTGTTGGGGTGGGGCCGGAGTGTTAAGAGTTTAGAAATTAGAAGTGGAGAATCAGTGGAAGCCAAGGGAAAAGGGATCATTTCTAGGTGACTAGAGTGATTGCCAGATTCATACACTGTAGACTGGTCACTTAAGATTTCATCGTTAATAAGTTAGAGGACTTTCAGCAGCATGTATTTAGGTATGGTGTAGAGGCGGAAGCTGAATTGCAGAGGGTGTGTCTTCTGTTTTCTAAGTGGATGACTTCTGTTTTCTCATAAAAGCTGAATATACAATTCTTGGTAATTGGTGCCAATCACGTGGCACTTACAGTCCTGTATCCTGGTAACTTACATACGTAGATCACTTCTATTAAGTTGTAAACCCCTTGGTACATCCCACAGTCACTGTTCATCAAGTACCTGTTGAATGAAGAAGTATGCTATGGTCACTAATAAAGAGTGTGAAAGCAATCCAAGTGTCCCTAAAAGGCAGGTGAGTAAGGCTTTGTTTAGAAGATGTAGAAACTGATACCAAAATTGCTGCCTAAATACTTGCTTTGGCAATGAAAGCGTTCTTTATCTTGGTGTCTGACACACTAATCTGTCCAGTGTTGCTTCAAAGAAGCATTTGCCAATTTTAAGAACATAAGTCTCCTTGAAGGTTTTCCACACCAACTTTGATCACTAAAGCAAGTAGACTGATAGCAACAGTTAAGTGATTCTTTCCCTCCATAGCTTTTGGGGATTGGAGGTGAGTGGTTTTGAGTACCAGTGGCTTATGTAAGATTCTAGCCTCTTGAGGACTCTGGAGTCTTTTCAATTTGGCAACTTACTGCTTTTCTTGTTTTCCATCTCTGGATATGGGTGACTTAGAAAAACAACATATGACTTAGAAAAACAACAATGAAACCTTGTAATCACAGGACAATCAGAAGTGAGAATCTTGGCATGTGTACATGTGGATTGGCTGATTAATTCAGGTCCAGGTTGTGGTATCAGGATACAGGTGTCCTTTAGAAGTCCTTGAAACCTAATAGCTTAAAGGAGTGACTGTTGCTACTTGGGCATTTAGTTTGTTTATTTTAATTTTTTTTTCTTTTTTCGTGTCATCCTTGCACAAGGGCCATGCTAATCTCTCTGTATCGTTCCAATTTTAGTATATGTGCTGCTGACGCAAGCACGGGCATTTAGTTTAAAAGCAAAAAAAGTACATGTCCTTGGTTTAAATGGTAGAGAAGTGATCCTTTACAACCATAAAGGCCTTATTTTTAATGTGACTTAAGCTTTCTTCCAAATAACATTTGGGTCTAAACAAGCTGGTCTTCTGTGTTATGTTTCCTCTAATATCTTAATTTCCCAAATACATTTTACAGTGTATAACTTCTTTTTCTTGCCTGATTAAAAATATTTCATACTTGTTTAGAAAAAACATAAGTGACTTGATCCAAATAGAACTTCACATGAGACATTGTTATTTTATAGTTTTACTCTAACTTGAGGTGCCATCAGGGAGAGGCATTGGTGGCAAGGAGGAGAGGGAAGATGAGTGAATCCATCCATTCAGGATAACATGAGTTGAATTCTTTCTGAATCTGCTCTTGCCTTCACTACTCCACTGGAACTGCCAGTTCAGCTTAGTGAACTCCATGTGCTCAACCGCATTGCCTGTTTTCAGTTCTCATCTAGACATGTTTGACAGCGTTTGATGCTTGATTACTCCCTCCTTCCCTTGGCTTCCGAGAGACTTCACTTACTACTTACCTCACTCACAGCCTCTGTCTTCGCATCTTTAAAGCCTGCAGTTCCCCAGAGCTTAATCCTTGGACCACTGCACTGTATGTATACGCAACTTGTTCGGTTGGTCAGAGTCTCATAGCATTATGAACCATCTATATGCCAATTGCTAAACTTACCTACAGGTCTCATCTCTTCTGTTGATTTCTAGACTTACATATACAACTGCCCTTAGCTCTCCAATACTTTAAATTTATGAACTAGAGCTCTTGATCCTGTCTTGCTAAAAATAACAGTTCCTCTGATAGCCTTCCCCTTATCAGTTGATGGCAACTCCATCCTTCTCATGCCATAAACCTGTGTCTTCCCTGGCTGCTCTCACATTCTGCTTCCTTTCTGTTGGCAAATTCTTTTGGCTCTACCTTCAAAATACATACAGAAGGCGAGGTGTGGTGGCTCATGCTTGTAATCCCAGCGCTTTTGGAGGCTAAGGCTGGAGGATTGCTTGGGGCTGGGAGTTTGAGACCAGCCTGAGCAACATAGTGAGACCCTGTTTCTACAAAAAATAAAATTTTAAATTTTATTTTAAATTTTAAAATTTTTAAAAATGCATACAGAATTAGACCATTTCCTTTTTGCTCCTCAGGACCAAACCTTGTCCAAGCTACCATCTTGTGTCTGGATTATTGTCAGCCCCAATAACTGTGTCCCTCAACCTATGTTTTTCTTTAACTTCCTCATACGTGATACTGTTAATAGTTCCTTATGTATCCTTTTGGGGATATTTAAAATATATATAAGCATATTCCCATTTTTATTCATATAACATTTATCTTTTTATATCATTTATCTTTTCATATCTAGCTTTTAAAAACTTTAATCTTGAGATCATACCAATATGTATGAAGCTGCCTGCCTTGTTTTTGTCAGTGGCTGCATGATCTGTTGAGTGTATATACACATCTTTGGGCTTCAGATTTGAATAGATTGAGATTCTATTACTTGTAATATTTTCCATTGTTTCACTTTTTAAAATATAGTCCTATCTAGAGAATTTGGTATAAAGAGTAAGAATAAGGATTCATCTTTTTTTTACCAGATGGCGCCCGGTCATTCAGCCTCACTATTAAATCACTTTTCCTCCTAATTAAGAACTTTATATATGGTATTTCTGTTTCTCCTCTCATACAACTGTATAAAGTTTCAGGTGGTTCATGGACTCCATTGTTAGGAACCACCGATTTTAAATGTGATTTTAAGAGAACTGTTCTGTACAACCTCCCACTCCAAATTTGACTGGCTTAAAAAGAAGAGAGGGACTTGTTCTTAGTAGAGTACTTTTTATATTCTTTCAGATAGCATGTCTTGCAAATTACAGTTGTCCCTCAGTATCCATGGGGGATTGGTTTCAGGACTGCCTCCCCCCACGTGAATACCAAAATCCAAGGATGCTCAAGTCCCTTATATAAAATGCAGATAATATTTGCATATATCCTGTGTACATCTTTTCATACTTTAAATCATTTCTAGGTTACTTATATAATGTAAATGCTATGTAAATGGTTGTTATACTATATTAGAGAATAATGACAAGAAAAAAGTCTACATGTTTTGTACAGATGTGGCCAACTTTTTTTTTTCTTTTTTTTTTTGAGACAGAGTCTGGCTCTGTTGCCCTGGCTAGAGTGCCGTGGCGTCAGCCTAGCTAACAGCAGCCTCAAACTTCTGGGCTCAAGCGATCCTACTGCCTCAGCCTCCTAGTAGCTGGGACTACAGGCATGTGCCACCATGCCCGGCTAATTTTTTCTATATATTTTTAGCTGTCCAATTAATTTTTCTATTTTTGGTAGAGATGGGGTCTTGCTCTTGCTCAGGCTGGTCTCGAACTCCTGACCTTGAGTGATCCACCCGCCTCGGTCTCCCAGAGTGCTAGGATTACAGACGTGAGCTACTGCGCCCGGCCTGTTTTTTTTTTTTTAATTGATCACCTTACCTTGTGCCTAAGCAAAACAGTTCCCACATTGAATAGGATGTTAGTCTTGGGGCACGTGCTCATTAACACAATGAGCTATTCAACTGGATGTTCAATCTAAAGAAACAGCAGCCTTTTTCCACATTGGGGTAAAAACTGGCTAGACTTAGAGATGAGGATATTCAGCTCTGTTGGCTCCTTCCTGTGAGATTTTTTAAAAGGTCACTGACAATATGCAGTTGGGATGCAGCCTCACTGCATATTTTTCCATACTCTTACCACATTGGCTATTATAAGTCTTTTTAAATCTCCCTAGACTAGGTAAAAAGTGAATCTAAAACCAAACTTTTTATGTGCGTGGCCATTTATATTTTCTGCGTTATCTGTTTTCATTTCCCCATTTTTCTAATGGGCTTAAGAAAATAGTGGTGAAATGTATGTACATATTATAAAACTTACCATTTTAACTTTTGTTAAGTATACTATTTAGTGATGTTAAGTACATTCATAGCAACCATCACCACTAACCATCTTCAGAACTTTTTCATCATCTCACACTAAAACTCTTTGCCCGTTAAATGATAAATCCGCATTCCTGCACCCTTCCTCCCCAACAGCCGCTGGTAACCACTATTCTACTTTCTGTCTCTATGAATTTGGCTATTTTGGGTACATCATACATGGAATTGTATAATATTTGTCCTTTGTGTCTGGCTTATTTCACTTTGCATAGTGTTTTCAAGGTTCATCCATGTTGTAGTCCAAAGGGCCTTTTTCACAAAATCTGTGGTAAAATACACATAACATAAAATTTATCATCTTAGGCATTTTTAAGTGTGCAGTTCAGTGGTATTATCTAATGGGCTTTTTATAAGAGTTGTTTAGACCGGGCACGGTGGCTCACGCCTGTAATCCTAGCACTGTGGCAGGCCTAGGTGGGAGGATTGCTTGAGGTTGGGAGTTTGAGACCAGGCTGAACAAGAGCGAGACCCCGTCTCTACTAAAAATAGAAAAATTAGCTGGGTGTGGTGGCATATGCCTGTAGTCCCAGCTACTTGGGAAGCTGAAGCAGGAGGATCACTTGAGCCCAGGAGTTTGAGGTTGCCGTGAACTAGGCTGATGCCATGACAACAGAGCAAGACTGTCTCAAAAAAAAAAAAAAAAAAAGTGTTGTTTAAGGTTTCTACCAGTTTGCTTATCTTATGTCAGTTTATGTTATGATTTAGAAGTTATTTAGTTAGATGTCATTCTTTCTGACTTTTGAGTATTGTCTTGCAATTAATATTCTGTGTTATACTAATGTGAAATGTTTTTAAAAGGACTTTTGCTTGCATTCATTCAAATGCCAGGTGCTTTTTAGGTGCTGGGGTCATAGCAGTGAACCACCTCTGCCCTTATGGAGTTTACATTCTAAAGAGGTAGGGAAACACACAGCATAAGACATATGTCAAATGGAAAAGCTATGGAGCATAAAGAAGGGAAGGGAGAGTATAAGGAGATTGGTAGGCGGAGAGTTAGCTATTTTTAAAATAAGCATGATCAGGAGATGCCTTCCTGAGAAGATATTCTTTAAACAAAGACATGTGAATATGTGGGGTAAAAGAATTCTGGGATTTAGGAGCAAGTGTAGTGACCCTGAGACAGGAGCACGCCCTGCCTTTTGAGGAGAGGCAGGGAGAAGGTTAGTGTGGGAGCTACGGCAAGTGACCATGCAAGGAAGGAGTAGATGAGGTCAAGGTTAATGAGCTGGGTGATGCAGGGCCACTTCCCAGAGTAGGGCTTCTTTTTATCCCACTTTGCATCAAATATATTTCATATTCTGAATAATAATCACATGATCCCCAAACTATGAAAGTATACAATATAATTTCCCATCCTTGTCTCTCATCTGACCAGAAACTGCCCCGCCACCAAGTAATAATTGGCGTTAGTTTCTTACATACCCTTTTAAGAGTTTTGAAAATGCCTTTTTAGTCAAATACTAATTGCTGTTTCTTTTCTTATGTAATTGGAATACTTTTTTTCTGAGGGTCTTGCTCTGTCTCCTGGGCTAGAATACAGTGGCGTTATTGTAGCTCACTGCAACCTCAAACTCCTGGGCTCAAGCAATCCTCCTGCCTCAGCCTCCCGAGTAGCTGCGAGTACAGGTGTGCGCCACCACACCTGGCTAATTCTTCTTTTTCATTTTTTGTAAAGACGAGGTTTTGCTCTTGCTCAGGCTGGTCTCGAACTCCTGGCCTCAAGCAATCCTCCCACCTCAGCCTCCCAAAGTGCTAGGATTATAGGCATAAGCCACTGTGTGGCCTAGGATCCTTCTTAAAAAGCTATTTTATTTTATTAAAACCCTTTTTGCTTGGCTTTTCCTTCTTTTTTTTTTTCTTGAGGCAGAGTCTCACTCCCTTGCCTGGGGCGAGTGCCGTGGCGTCAGCCTAGCTCACAGCAACCTCAAACTCCTGGGCTCAAGCAATCCTACTGTCTCAGCCTCCTGAGTAGCTGGGACCACAGGCATGTGCCACCATGCCCGGCTAATTTTTTCTACATATATTTTTAGCTGTCCAATTAATTTCTTTCCATTTTTTGGTAGAGATGGGGTC
>NW_012149208.1:1500788-1542890 GCF_000956105.1 Propithecus coquereli
ATCAACCTAGTTCACAGCAACCCCAAACTCCTAGGCTCAAGCTATCCTCCTGCCTCAGCCTTCCAAGTAGCTAGAAATACAGGCGCATTCTACCACACCCGGCTAATTTCTTCTATTTTTAGTATAGATGGGGTCTCACTCTTGCTCGGGCTGGTCTCGAACTCCTGAGCTCAAGTGATCCTCCTGCCTTGGTCTCCCAGAGTGCTGGGATTATAGGCATGAGCCACTGCTCTTGGACATACATCCTGGCAATATAATTTCTTGGCTTTTCCATTTTCTCTCAGCATTGTTTATTCCCCCAACATTTTACTATGAAAAAATTTTAAACATACAGAAAAATTGAAAGAATTATACACTTATGTACCCACCACCTAGATTCTGCAACTTCACATTTTCAATGTTGATTTTGGTCTTTATGCTGATACATATAGTCTGGTTAATCAACTTCCTGAAGCTTTATGATGTATTCATTCTCCTACTAAGAGAACTTCAGGTTAGGTTTTTCCTCCTTTGTTGCTATACCTAATAGTCTTACACATGTGTCTGGGGTATTTGAAATTTCTTGGTTATAGTGTATGTATATATTCAGCTTTACTGGGTAGTGCTAGATTAGTTTTCAAAGTGTTTATATACCAATTTACACTCTCCAGTAGAAGAGTTTGTGTTTCCTTCCCACTATTGCCAACATTTAGTATTAGCACATTCTTTATTTTTTATTTTTTTGCAATCTAGAATAGGATCTCTGACTATAATGTTGGTTTTGCATCTAGTGAAGTTGAGCATTTCCTCATGTTTGATTGTTCAGATTTCTTTTGTTAATTGTACATGTCATTAACCCATTTCTCTGTAGTGATTTTTAAGATTTTATATTCTATGGACTAATCCATTGTTGTACATGTTGTTAGGTATCTTCTAGTCATTGTCTTGTCTAACTTTGATTTTTCACAGAAGCTTTTTATGTGAGCAGATACAGCTCTCTGTGTTCATGGTTCGCTTTTATCTAGTAAAATTTTCAACCCTCTAGGCTTGTAAAGATTCTTTAAGCTTCACTTTTGCTTTTCAAGTTTGGCTATTAACTTACTTGATCAAGTCAGCATCTAGCTAGTTCTTATCTCAGTGTAGAAATAATGTTGCCCCAGTAGTGGAATGAGTACCTTGTGACAAAATGCCACAGAAGAATGAACTTTTATTGTTGTAGGTCATTCAGTGGTGCACCCACCACAAGGATGACCCTCCTCCTCCTGAGGATGATGAGAACAAAGAAAAGCGAACAGATGATATCCCTGTTTGGGACCAAGAATTCCTGAAAGTTGACCAAGGAACACTTTTTGAACTTATTCTGGTATGTTTTTAATGTATAAGTGGTTTTATTCCAGAGCCTTTTGCACTTCTTGTAGAGTTAAATTTGCCAAATTCATTGATACTGAATTTTTAATACTCTGAACTCGTATGTAATGCTATATGTAAAGCCACATACCAGTAATCATAATAAATGTAAACAGTCTAAACACCATAGTTAAAAGACAAAGATTGTCAGATCAGTTAAAAAAGACTCAGCTATGTTGTCTGTCAGAAACCCACTTTAAATACAAAGACACAACTAGGTTTAAAGGATGGAAGAAGATACACTATGCTATCGCTAATGAAAAGAAAGTGGAAGTGACTATGTTAAAGTAGATTTTGGAGCAAAGAATATCACCTCTGTTAAAGAGGGTTGTTTTATAATGGTAAGGGGATCAATTCATTAAGAAGACATACAATCATAAACATTCATCTACCTCGAAGCAGAATTTCCAAAAAGTGAAACAAAAACCAGTAGAAGTCAAAGGGGAAATCCACAGATCCACAGTCATAGTTAGATTTCAACACCTGTCTCAATAATTAATAGAACAAGTAGCTGGAAAATCAGTAAGAATATAGACGACTTGAATAACACTGTCAACCTGCTTGTCTTAATGGACATTATAGAACATTACATCTAATGACAGTGGAATACACATTCTTTTCAAGTCTCTATTACCAAGATAGACCATATCTTGGGCTGTAAAACATCTCAAATTTAAAAGGATTCAAATCATACAAAGTGTTCTTTGACTGCAATGAAATTAAGTTAGAAATCACTAACAGAAATGTACCTGAAAAAATCTGAAAATATTTGAAAACTAACACATTTCCAAATAACGTATGGATCAGTGAAAAAAAAATTAGAGAACTATTTTGAACTGAATAGAGATAAGACATATGAAAAGTCTGCGGGATACAGCTAAAGCAATACTTAGAGGGCAATTGATAGCATTAAACACCTATATTAGGAAAGAAGAAAAGTTTTAAACCAATAAACTTCGACCTTAAGAAACTAGTGAAAGATGAAATTAAAGTAAGCAGAAGAATGAGAATGTTAAAGAGCAGAAATCAATAAAATAGAAAATAACAGAGAAAATTAATGGAACCAAAAGCTGGGTTTTTGAGATTAATAAAATGTAATGCTGTAACTGCTTATGTTTGAACTTTTTAAGCATGGATAAATATTTTTGCCAAGACCTGACATGTAGTGCTTGCAGACACACATAAACACACACAACACCCAGTAGAGGCTGTGTTAGATATAAGATACTAAGCTTAATTAGATATGGATTTAATTTAAAACATCAAATATACCTTAATGAAAACAACCATCACTTTGCAGGCTGCAAACTACTTAGACATCAAAGGTTTGCTTGATGTTACGTGCAAGACTGTTGCTAATATGATCAAGGGGAAGACTCCTGAGGAGATTCGCAAGACCTTCAATATCAAAAATGACTTTACTGAAGAGGAGGAAGCCCAGGTAGGTAACACACAATTTTGTCCTTGATCACATGCTTCTTAAGAGACTAAACCTGTAACATGCCAGAATAAGAGGTGCCTGTATCAAGTAGTCTTGATACTTGAGGATGATAAGTACCTTCTGTGTCTAAACATACTCTTACTGGCCTGTCTCTAAGTCTAAACACTTAGATGATTCTGCTCTTTTATAAGCATAAGAACAATTAGTTTTCAACCAAGGGAACTCTTTCATATTCATTTATTAGTAGTTACTAGTTTTGGCACCTGGGACATTTTGTATAGATCATAGATATTTGACTTCAGAAAAGCAGCTCTGTGGAGAAGTGTATGCTAGGATACTTCAGAGGAACTTAGTGAATGGGAAGGAAATGAATGAATAGATCAGAATGATTTGTTGACACGGCTACAAACTGAAATCATGTGAATGAACTGATTGAATTTGCTCTGTCAGCTGTGGCAAATTGCCATTGCCTTTACTTTTCTGGTCATTTCAGCAGGGCAAGATAAAAACCTGGGGAGGCAAAGGGAGGAAATCAGGAAGTTTATTCTTAACTTGGTGTTTTTCCAGTTTTCCTTCTGACTCACCTCACTGGCTATTGACGAATCAGGTAGTATTTACAAGTCTTAAGAAAGACTCAGGGTACTTCCTTATAGCTCTCTCTTCTTCTAGGTGCGCAAAGAGAACCAGTGGTGTGAAGAGAAGTGAAATGTGCTGACACTGTAACACTGTAAGGATTGTTTCAAATACTAGTTGCACTGCTCTGTTTATAATTGTTAATATTAGACAAACAGTAGACAACTGCAGCAGCAAATCCACTGTATTAGCAGAATATTGTCCTCACCGCATGTGTAGTTTGAGTACAGATTCCAAACCTATGGTTGACTTTCTTCTAGTATGATCGAAAGTTTCTTTTTTCTTTGCTCTGAATAAAACTGAACTGTGGGTTCTCTATATAGAAAGTGGCATTTGGGGCTTTCCCTCTTTTTTGTAAAGTGATTTCTGCCTAGTTTATTGTCCAGTTAATGTTAGTGACCTTTTAAAAGTTGACATTATATATAAAACAACTTGCAAAGAATTTTCTGAAATAGAATTAAGAAAATACTATCTTAATGCATGAGTTGGAAACTGGAGAAAGGCTACTTGAAGTAAGTGTTCTGAGTAGGGTTATTAGGATGCCTTCCGGCCTCCTAGAGTCAGGGAGTACCACTGGTATTGATTCGCCTGTATGTAGCAGGGCTCCCTTAATTGGATCTGAGGACTTTTTTTTTTTTTATTTTTAATTCTCTTAGCTTTGAATATATTGCCTAGACTAGAGACATAGTTACCTACCCAATTTGTGGTTTTCTTTTGGAGAAATGTAACTGGACAGTTTGTTAGCTTTTCAATTAAAAAAGACACTTAACCCATGTGGTATGTCATCTTTTTATCATTGTTCCTATGTGGGGAAAACTCACACTACTGCATGTAAAAAATAACCTTTAACATTAAAATATATGGCAAAATCCAGAAAATATCCATCATGAATGCAAGATACTTTCAATAAAAAGTAAGTTATATAGTAGGTAGTTAACAGTTTGCTTTTGTGGACTTAAATGTGTCTCTTCACTTAATAAATGGGTTAAATTTGTGTACATTTGTTTAGCTTGAGAAGTCTTTTAGGCAGTTCATGTCCTGGTTCACTGGAGGCTGCTGACGTAACCATAGGATACTGATAGACTTCTGTCTCTTCTAATTGTCGTTCATGTGGTTAACTGGAGCCAGTGCTTCAGTTCTTAACGCAAAACCACACTGCCATTGTTCCCAGCTTCCCCCTGTAGTAGAATGAAGTTTTTTTCCAGTGGCTTAAGATGGCTCATACCTTTTTTCCCCCACTCCTTGTGCTCTTTTTTCTCCTTTCTTTCACAGTTAACATCATCTGCATTCACATGTAATCTTACTGTATTCTTTTCACATATACTGTGAGCTGTTCAGGCTCAGATTATCACTTGACAGTGGTTTGCCTTTCCTTCACCTCTCATTTGTCCCAAATTCACCTTATTTAATAAAGTCTCACACGTCATTTCACATAATTCCCATGTGTTGTCTGTACCAGAGGTACTAAACTACAACATTGTGTGAGTCCAATCAGGCCTGTAGCATGTTTTTGCAGTCTTGAAGCTAAAAATGGTTTTTATGTTTTAAAGGGTTGGTTTTTGCTTTTTTTAAAAAATAAGGTGGAATCTTGCTGGTTGCCCAGGCCGGATCTTGAACTCCTGGGCTTACTCGATCCTCCTGCCTCAGCCTCCCGAGTAGCTGAGATTACAGGCACGTGCCACTGCCCGGCTACATTAAAGGGTTGTTTAAAAAAATATATACAGCAGAGACTATATTTAATCAAAAAGCCTAAAATATTTACTATCTGGCATTTTATAGAAAAAGTTTGCCAACCCCTGTGACCACTTCTGGATCTG
The DNA here is from genome assembly GCF_000956105.1 of Propithecus coquereli. NCBI lineage: Eukaryota > Metazoa > Chordata > Mammalia > Primates > Indriidae > Propithecus > Propithecus coquereli. Next base: position 1,506,066 of record NW_012149208.1, read on the forward strand.
TTTCCCTTTACTCTCAGGAAATAAGCTTGTTTTCCATTTGTCCTGGTTTTAGTTGGGGAAGATAGCAGAGTCCAGTCTAGCTGAATGTCTCATCTACCAATTCCTGCTATAATTAATGATCAACTTCTGCAAAAAACTTGTCCATTTCAAGTATCTCTAGCAATATCATGATAAACACAAATTTTCACTGTAGGTCCAGGATCACTAACATATGCCATGTTTAATTTGTAAAGGAAGTATCAGCTTCTAGGAAATAGGAGCCTATTATTAACTCTTGATCTGTATAACACTCGAGTAGTTAGAATTTCAGGAATAAATAACATCACTACCCATATTTAAAGGATACTGTGATCTTTCAGAAAGATTCAGTGGACAGACAATAGTAGTTTCAGTTTCCTCTTCTTGATTTTCTATAGGCCTTAGTCTTTAAACATACAATCCTGGTAATCTTAAACTCTAATGGAGATCTGACAGCTCATCCATGAGAAAATAGTCCATTTGTGGCCATTGCGTACCAGATAAACCATAGGCATGGTGTTAAGCCCTTTTCAAGCTGGCTGCAGCATTCTTTTCCCTGTTCCCTATTATATGCCTATTATTTCTTCAGGAATCTCAAGAGTTTTCCAGGCTCTCACCTGTAGTGAGTGGTCATCTCTCATTATCCATAACAGCCAAACCTCAATCTTCAGCAGTAAGTTCATTCCTGCCCTACCCTCTTACTTCCTAGCTATTCTTCTAAACTAATATTGTGACACGAAGTCATGCCTTGAGGCTGAAGTTTTAGCGCCTGCATGGCCCTGGGCAAGTTGGAAATAGTAGCTACTATGCTTTCACAGACCTAGCGCAGTCTGCTTTATAGCTGTGTCAAGACTCAGGCCACTTGATGGCAGGACTTGTATTTAGCAGCACTGCTCCATAAATTTCTGTGTAAGAAACACGAGTGAAAGATTCTTGTGAAGTGCAGGTACAAGTCATGATAAAAATAAGAGCAGTGGGTTTTTTTTTTTTTTTTTTATGGAGACAGTCTTTGCTGTGTCACTCTGGGTAGAGTGCAGTGGTGTCATCATCGCTCATAGCAACCCCAAACTCCTGGGCTCAAGCGATCCTCCTGCCTCAGCCTCCTGAGTAGCTGGGACTACAGGCATGCCACGGTGCCTGGCTAATGTTTCTATTTTTTAGTAGAGATGGGGTCTCGCTCTTGTTCAGGCTGGTCTCCAGCTCCTGAGCCCAAGCAATCTTCCCACCTTAGCCTCCCAGAGTGCTAGGATTTATAAGTGTGAGCCACCATGCCCGGCCCAAGAAGAGGAGTTTTAATGCATGGGAGGGGAGAAGTAGTGATACTCTTAGTTTGGAAAGTGGTTACTAATGATGAATTATGAAGACTTCCTTTAATTACTATATACATAGGAGGGGGAAGGAAACCGTTCCTGATTAACCTCAGGGCTTAATTAGGAAATGCCCTTTATTTCAGCAGGAAACAGAGGAAGAAGGGATTAGGCAGATTTGGATGATTGCCAGCTAGGACTGAGGAACTTTTGTCAGTTGCCTCTGTAGGCAGGGAAAATGCATAGCTGTTGCCTGCAGTATGTTGCTTTTAGTGATAAAGACACCTGTGACAATCCTTTCGCTTCTCAGCTTTTCATTGACTGTGTCATTTGTGATCTAAAAGTAAACCAAACCCTTTCAGAATGTTAGCCTCTTTCTTTCCTTCCCTCCTTCCTCCCCCCTCTCTCCCTCCTTCCCTTTTTCTTTTCTTTTTTTTTTTTTTGAGATAGGGTCTCTGTTGCCTGGGCTGGAGTGCAGTGGCATCATCATAGCTCACTGCAACTTCAAACTCCTGGGCTCAAGCAATCCTCCTGCCTCAGCCTCCCAAGTAGCTGGGATTATAGGTGCATGCCACCATGCCTAGCTAACTTTTCTATTTTTTGTAGAGATGGGGGTCTTGCTCTTGCTCAAGCTGGTCTCAAACTCCCAGCTTCATGCAGTTCTCCCGCCTCGGCCTCCCAAAATTGAGGATTACAGGTGTGAGCCACTGCACCTGGCCAGCTTATTACTTTCTCCCTAACATTGTCATGGGCTAAGGATATTCCCCCCAGACAAATTCTAATTCTCACATTGTGGCAGCAAGTTATCTATTTTGAAGTGCTGTTGTATTTTATTAGCTCACCTTTATAAATCTCTTAATGTGCAAAGTAGGTATTACTTTGCAAGTTTTGTATTTTTCCAAGGATTCACAGAATCATCCCTTGAAGTTGCAGCTCCTTAAGTGGCATTTGTTTACAGCTGTCACAACACACTAGCTCCTGGAGTTAAGCAAGAGCTATAATGTGACTTGGAGGATGGATAGATAACTGCAGCCTGCTAATATGTTGTCATTGTGATGCTGAGCTTATGCTAGAACTGGCTAGAGAGGGAGGAGAGTAGCAGTGAGTCATGACCGGCATCTGACTTAGGGCAGGCAGATATTCCAGACCACATAAGCTTTCAGTTTACCTAAAAATTGGCCAATACTAGGTTCTGTTTTCTGATCCCAATATAAATTTTTAAAAATTATGTAAGTTGCCTAGGCTCTCAGTGAGGCAGTTTGGGGATAGGAAGTGGTTTCCACCAGCAAGGAGAGAGGATTGAAAGAGAAGCACACCTTTTGCTCTGAGCATCCTTTACCTTATCCATGGCTTTTGGAATCTTGCTCATCTTTGGAACCTTAACTTTTGCTTGCCACCATTTCCATTTCAAGATCTTTCTGATTTTTCTCTTTCTAAAGCTCAGTATAGCCATGCATGGTGGGTCATAACTCTAATCCTAGCACTTTGGGAGTCTGAGGCTGGAGGATTGCTTGAGCCCAGGACTTTGAGGTTGCTGTGTGCTATGATGACACCACTGCAATCTAGCCTGGTGACAGAGCTAGACTCCGTCTCCAAAAAAAAAAAAAAAACCAGTATGTATTCAGGTAGGAAGGAATCAACCAAATAAATATTCTCCCTACAAAGTTGTTTGAGCATTTAAAAAAATAATCTTCAGTTATCTGATTTGTGTAACTGATTTCCAGTGAAGAAAGAAGTAGAGAAAAAGGGAGACAATTTCAAGTAAAGGGAAAGCTTATGAGATGGTTGAATCCCTGAAGTATGGTCCTGGCTTCTCTTACTTTGTAGGAAACAAAAGACATGGTTTCCCTCTTTGTAGCTTTTGGTGTAGTTCAGGAGACAAAGCATAAATATTGCTAGGAAGGAGTGAATAATTTTAATAAAAATATTCCTGGACAGAGCAAGGTTAATGAGCAAATGGGGGCTACAGGGCTGGAAGAGTCTAGGGAAGATTCTGTGAAATGAATTTGGTTTCAGAAGTCAAGTTGGATTTGGTTGGGGGTGGAGGGAGTGCCAAGGGAAGGAGGAAAGCCGTGCTAGGTCTAGAACTAGCAGCAGAGAAGGTCGGGTATCGGTAGATTTCCCAGAGAATATAGACTGGAAAGAGAAATTAGGGCCAGATCGGCGATAGTACTTTGACACTCTAGGAACTAGAGTGTTTCATTAGAGTATTCATCAGACCCGCATCACGAAGGGCAGTTTTTGAGCATTTGAACTAAACCTTTCTTGGTGTTGAACTGATTTCTTTTGAATGCTGGGGGTTTTAAAACTAGAGTCCTCATAACTTAATGTTGTTTACCATTAAACATCACTATCTCCAATGGGTAAAGGGAACGAGTAAGAACTAGATGTGCCTATCAAGATGAGGTATGGTGTAAGCAGTAGTTTAGAACATGTCCCTTGGCCCAAGATTGAGCTATTTGGACACACAAGCAGGATTTGGTGAATGTTACCCTTCCTGCTGAGCTGTCGGTGGAGAAGAGCATTGTTGGTGGCGTAAAGTTGTTGAAGGAGCTCTTGCTTGATATATTTCCAATGTGGGATTTAGTTTGAGTGACAGTTGGTGAATTCACGGGTGACATACTTACTGCCTTGCGGTATTATACACTGTCGGCTACCTCTGGTCTGTGCGTCAGCATTGAGAGAGGCATTTTGTGGGAGAAATGTAGTTGCTGATGACAGTGTCTGCTTCCACATCTGTACTTTTCGTGACCTTTTAACATCTCTCAACTTTAAATTTTCAGAAAGTATGTACTGAACACCTGGCTTGCCATATGCCACCCTCCGGTTCCGCACTGAGGGTCAGCTTATTTCATAAAAGTGCTTCACTTTTAATACCTCCCACCCATTTGGTGAAAATTTGTATTTCTCCTTTCTGTCCTGAGTATGCCACTTCACAACCTCTCTTACCTGCTTCGATCGCTTTGCAAATTTTTCTGTCCCAAGAAGCTTACTGAAAAGGGGTGGGAATGCAGAGGTTTTCAGCGTAGCTTTTTTGGGGGGTGGGGGGAGTAGGGGTGAGTAGAGCCTAGCTCCTCCTCCTTCCTATTCCCCACTCCACCCTGTGCATCCTGACATTGCCTGCATATGCCTTGCCTGAAAGAAAAAGGCTTCGGATGAGAGAATGAGAGAACACCTCGGTGAACAAGGAAGATCTGGTCCAGAGCCTCCGTTGAATGTGACAGAAGTGTGGACCTGGACTAGCAACTGTCTCCCATGTAAGTCACAGCTGCTGTCTCAGGGTCAGAAGTGAAACTTCCCCTACCTTGTATTGCTGGTGGTCTGACTCATGAAGACTGCCAGGGACAGGATGGCCCCCACCCCCAGGACAGTTTGCCTTTCCCAGTTAACTCTGTGCCCAGTCTGTTGCTATCTTTCACAGCTTGAAAATCCTTCCTTGACCTGAGCTAGGCTTTTATTTATGGGCCTGACTATGGGAACATCCCCACCATCTACATTCTTCTCTGTTTTAAAACTCCCTGCCATTTGAGTAAATGAAGTTAGGGCTCTTTTCAGATGCCCGCTGCCAGTTGTGGACAAGAAGACCAGTAAAGTTCTGTTAGCTGCTCTGGACCATTAGAGAGCTCAAAAGCTTGAGTTTAAAAAAAAGAAATAAAGCCTACTGGGTAATTTGAGATTTGGAACAAGAAGGTGATTGTAATAGTTGTGATTAGGGGAGTTAATACAACCAGGGTCTGCTTGGGTGGGCAGCTCTGTTTCAAAGACCCTTAGTAAACTCTTAAAGCCCTGAAGAGCTTTAAGAAAGCTCTAAAGAGACCTGAGAGTCATCGCTAAAGCTGCCTTCCTAAACTTCAAAGAAAAGCCAACTTAGCTTTTAATGTAATTAGTTTTGAGTCTTTAATTCTTCTACTTTGATATATAGGCCTGGCAAGTAGGAGTTGGACATGGCCTTGTTACCCTTGCCCCTTCTGTTCTGTGTTTGTTTTCCTAGAAATGGATGTAAACAACCAGAGTGTAACATGAATATAAACAGTTGATGTAAAGAACCATTCTGATTCCATCTACTTGTGGCCTTCCTAGCCAGGCTTACCATACCCTGTGTAGAGCAAGGCAGCCGTGCTTCTGCGTCAGCTTAGGCCGCCACAGCCAAGAGGAACTTGAGATCGTAGGAGCCATTCAAAAGATAGCTGCATGTCAGAAGAGAGCCTAGCCACAGGGCTCTTGAGAAAGGAAACACCTTCAAATGGAGACATGGGAAGGCCCTGCTGTCTTGCTGGGCTGAGGCCTCCCCGTGTACACTGAGAACAGGCTGGGGAGCAGCACGGGCGGGTGGGGAGGAGGGATCAAGATCTGTATTTCAAGCAAATTGAAAGTCGACCAGTTGTCTGGGAATGTATAAGGGAGCCTGGCGTATCTATCCTGTGATGTCTCAGAAAATAGGGTTTGTTCTTTGCTGGCGGCGAGGGGGCTTGGTGTGGTATTTGAAGTTGAACTTGAGGTTGCAATCTTGTCACCCTCTGGCCTCATAGGAATGTGCCAGTGTGATTTGGGAGGATTTGAATTTCCTTTTTGAAGTAGGTGTGTTTTGTTTCTTAAAGGCTGGTCTGATTTAAACAAAGTTGCCAAGTACCCCTCTCTACTTTCACATTCAGAGGGCGCCTTGTTCTCGTCCCTGGTGTACTCTAACGGAGACACCGAATCAGATGCAGCAATCCGGTCTTGCATAGGCCCCGACTAGAATGTAGTCTTTTTAAACCAGGTCGCCAGAGCAGAACTCTTTTAAATGGGCCAGATGTCAAGAATGGCTGGTGTCCTCCAGCACCCTCCCAGGAAGAAGCACATCTGGGGTTTCAACCTGTGGTGGCCTACTTTAAATAGGCGCTACTCTGCAAGATGAATGTATTTATAAATATTTTTAAACATAAAATACTTGGATGTGGTAGAAATTGCCATGTAAAAAGTAGGTTGTGGATTTCTCAAACATCAGAGGTCTTGTGTGAAATTATTAAAAATACTTCCTAAGACTGTCTTAGCAGATAGTCTTGAGGGGGTAAGGGTGCTATCAAAATATCCTTTATTTATGTTGGGATCTGGATTTTAATTTTGAAAAAATATTCTTTAGGATTTTATGGCGATACCAGGTTATAAAAGACTCTTGATTTCTTTGAAATAAGACATAACATTTGTGGAATGTTTTGTCTTTTCTCTCTGCCCTCAGAGGATAATGGAGCCTTGTGGCCATGTGTACCTATTTCAGGTTGGATTGTCTTCTCAAGATTTATGGATGGCAGTTTCCAATCATTTATTCTCAAGAGCACTGGGAAGCAGGCTGGCCTGCATCAGTTATGCGGTCAGATGATTGGGGGGTTAAGAGCAAGGCTTGAATGGGAGTATGGGCCCAACTCTCAGGGGTGGGGCATGGCCCCAAGCCCCTTTAGGGGAGGTGACAAAGATTAATCTCTGGCTTCTGCAAGTTGGAAGTTTTGGAACACGTGTACCCTAATAGGGAGTAAACTCCAAGTGTCGTGACTGCAGAAAAGAAAAGTGTGTCATGCTCTGTTGCTGAAACAGCTTATTCCTCAGGGTCAGGCTTTGAAAAACAAACCCAGTAAAAAGTATCTTTATTCTCATGTTTAAAAAAGTTTTTCTATGATGATTAACAATACAAAAATACTTTAACACTACAATGGTCCTTGTTTGTCAAGATTTCTTGCAACGTTAGACTAGAGTATGTGATCTTTGGATTCTGGGACACCAGTGGCCACAGTAGGAACTAAAGGCTTTCTTGAGGGATGTGTGCGAGTACACAACCCTTTTTCTTTGGATTCAGGCTCTGTACAGTAAAGAGGTGGCAGAAAACAAAGTTAAACTTGTTTTTCAAGGCTCAGGGTTGAAGCTTGGCTCAAAAATAGGTTAAAGTAGGCTGTGGTGAAAACCTGTTCACCACCACTAGAGGTTTTCTGGGCTCCTCTAGTTGTAACGCTCTTCCTTCCTGCAGTCGCACAGGGAAACTGAAGCCAGCCTGGTTTGAATGTCGGAAGACAGGCTCTAGCCTGAGGTTTGGGGTTTGCCCTCTCTTGCAGCTGCCTGAGAGCTGGCTCGGCTGCCATGGGTGAGCTGGAAATGCAACTGTGAAGTCTCAGGCAATGAGGCGGGATGCACACTAGATTGGGGCCATGACTATTTTCACCTGTTGACTGTAGCTGCTACTGACAAGCCTGAGGCCTTGGTATCAGGGCTTCTTAGGCTGATGAGTTTCTCAGGAAACATTTCCAAGTAATTTCAACTAGAGCCAGACCCCCCCCCCCCCCGCTTCACCCACACTTGCTTCACAGGGTAGTGTCAGGTCATTCCTGTTGCCTAGGTTGCTGGGCCTAAACTTATTAACCTATTGCATTCCTCACCCCAGCGTCTTGCAAGCGCCTCAGAACATGGTAAGAGGCTTATGAATAGCAGCTGGTTCTCTGTAGAGCTCTGGTTCTCTCCAGAGCTTCTCCATTCCGTTAAGAGAGAAGCACTGTCACCTTGAGCTTTCTGGTTGTGACCATGCTCACCTGTTGTCTGAAGTGTCTGGTAAGGGGAGGTGTGGCAGTGGGAGATAGGGAAGGCAGGGGCAGAGAAGGTGGCTTGGGCTTAGTCTAGCCCCTCTATGACCTGTAGCAGAAAAGCAAGGAGGCAGAGGCTTCTGGCCAGTAAGACAGATGGTAAAAACAGATGCAGGCTGCCACAGGTACAAGAGATGCCCTTAATGAGATGACACGTCAACACAGGTCTGATCCCCACCACTCAGAGCATTCTGAATTGATGGCCTCAGGTTCAGGCAGAAGTTGTGCAGCCTCTGAAATCTTCAGGGTCTGGACACTGAGATGCAGTCAACAGGACCCCTAGCTGGTTTCCACGTTTGGAGCTCTGTTGCTTCCTCCTGGGTGGTGGGCCCCTGGAGGAAGCCAGCTGTCCTGTGCCTGCTAGGCTGCCTGTCTCTGAGATTCTTGTTGCTGTGCCTGTGTACTCTGCAGGGCGCTGCAGGGCACCTGTGGGGACACCGGGGCGGGGAGGCTGAGAGCAGTAGATAGACCTGGGGATGTAGGTGCCAGCTCTGCAGGGCTAGCAAACAGTTCTGTGGGCACGCGGGGCAGCAGAAGATATGAGGGCAAGTCCTGGGGAGCTGGGGACCCAAGGCAGCCTAGAGCACTGTCATCGGAAGGAATGGGGCTGGGGCAGCGGCCTTCTCCGGGTAAGTACCGAATGCATTTCTTTTTCCTCCTAGGAATAGTGAAGAGAGTTATCTGTAAACAGAGGGTGAATTCATAGTCATACACCACAACCAAAAACTTCTGTCTTTGCACAGGCCGGCTGAGCTTACCACCCCCTCCCCATGACTGGGGTGATATGTCAATGCCCCCTGACCTGAATCAACACTGCTTAGACTATGCATGGCCCGGCCCAGACCTAGTGCGAGTGCAGTTCCCAGAACAGCCACAGGATGGCTCAGGGACCTTTTGGTTTCCACAGGAGCCATCTCCCAGCCCCGGCCTTCGAGCTGCTGCACGTGTGTCTGTGGCGCTCGTATCTGCATTAAGGCAGGGCTGCAGGGCCTGTGGCTTCGGTGCTGAGCAGTCCCAGTCCTCAGAGCTGGGATGGGGGAAGAAGTGGTGAACAGTGTACTTTTCTCCGGTGTTACCAGACTAGAGTTCTCTGAGTAGCATGGAATGGAGGGAACAGGCCCTCCTCCGAGAACAGGGTTGTTTCCCACTGTGCATGCACATGTGGGCATCCCCCGCCCCTGCCAATATTCCTCTTTGCCCTTGGACAGGGAATGTGGGATACACTGAGGGGCTGGACAGGTGTTCCTTAGAGCCAGTGACCTTACTGCCTGGAGTACCCTTGGTCTTGGCTCTGCCAGGCCTGGCTTAAACCTAAATGAGGCAATTCGAACCACTGGGTGAGTAAATCTTTTCATGCCCACAAGTATTTCTCTGTTGTATGATGGAACACACAGGCTCAGTGCCACAGGGCCCTTAGCCAGCCCAGTGGTACCCCTGGTCCTCTCCAGCCCTCTGGTCTCAGTAGGTACAAGACAGCACGTCACGAGGCTGCCTGGCAACCAGGTTATTCAGGTAGTTCGTCAGTTTGTTTTTCTCAGATGTAAGGGCTCAGGGTGGTATAGGCAGGGACCCTATAGGCAGAAGCAAGGTGGCTAGTCAGGGTGGTGTGTGAGAGATTTGTCTGTTGAGGACCAGCTAGGCCTGGCCAGCACTAGAGCCACCTCCTTGAGTCTGCCTTTTAGAACATTCTCTTTTCCTCCCCTCCTCCTCCCACTTAGACCCAAGTGATCTCCACAATCTGTGTTCAGTGTTTACTTCCATTCTTAGTGGGTACGGGTTCCCCACTCTGGGTATGCTAGGGGGCTGAGGGGCCAAAGGAGTGGGCTGCAGGCCCAGCAGAACATGTACAGAGTCAGGGAAGCAGCTTGAAGCAAAAGGAGAATGATGGTGGGGACAAACCCACCTGCACGGACCACACCAATCCGTCTGCTGGTTGAGGCCAAAGCGAGCACGGCATTTCTTAGGCGAGCCAGGGTCTGTGCACAGGCATGCCAGAGGGGCATGAGCAGGGCAGAGGGCGAGCAGGCAGGCAGCAGGGCAGAGCAGGGCCCAGAAAGAAGAGGTAACATCAATGTTAGCCAGTTACAGATACCCCACAGCCCCCACAGGCAGAGTGGGCGTCTCCATGGCACAGCCAGCCCAAGAGCCCAGAGCAAGGTATCAGTAAAGGTGAGTACCCAGCTGGGCAGTGGGAAGGATGGTGGGGTGGGGAGGGGGCTCCTTACAGCACGTCGAGGCTGCAGAAGGGCCCAGGGAAGCCCATGAGGATCCAGTCTCTTCTGCCTTAGGGGTGCCCATTCCCCTCTCCAACTCCCTACCCATTTTATCCAGCTTTTCTTCATTCTTGCCAATGCCCAATCTGGCTGACCCATATTCCCTCAAGGGATAGGGCTAAGACCATAGTTTATGCCTGTCCTACACATTTCCAGATGGCAAGGGCCCATTCCTCACCTCAGAACAGGCTGGGGACTCTGCTCTGTCCTGTCCCTGTCCTATCCTCCAGCTTCCCTGTGTTAGGGCGGCACAGCTGAATGGATATGGAATCTGAGTTATCAGAGTTGGCAGGAATTCACCCACAGGAAGGAGGCCTGCAGCAGGGTGTTAGACCTCCTCTCCATAGAGCACTCTGCATGGCTATGAAAAATGGGGGTGGGAGGGGGACAAGTTGCCAGGCTTCAGCCAGCAGGCTGCGTGACTGCTGGGCCTAGGCATGGGGCCTGACTCAGCCTGTACTGGAAAGCCTGCTCCTGGTCCCAGCAGAACCAGCCAGGATGTGTTGTTGGGGTTGAGCATTGACCTGTACAGGCCGTTCCTCGCTAGCTTCCCTGGGGGAGGCTGGCTGCGAGCAGGGCTAGCGAGGGTGGGGGGTGGGGGCCAGGGCAGGGGAACATACCGCCTGCTACATGAACTGGCTTCCGCTGGGCTTCCCTGGGACTTAGTATAGCTGTTTCTTGCATGGGGCTTTGACTTGTGAGATGCAAGCCTTGTTTCCAGAGGGCCTAGGCCCTAAAGGCTCCTGGGCTGCCTCTCCCTCTGGGCCAGAGCAGGGCTGCTCTTGAAATGAGGGCATGGAGGAGAACCTGCTACTGCCGAGGAAGGCCTCACCTGTGGTGGATTCTTGGTGCTTTTCCCGCGACCGCCTTTTCTTCTTCCCCTGCAGGGAACAAAAGGAGGGATGCTCAGATCTGGGAGGTGGACACTAGGATATGTGTGGCCTGCTTCTTAGCCTGGCTGGAAGCCAGTTCATGTAGCAGGCGGTATGTTCCCCTGCCCTGGCCCCCACCCCCCACCCTCGCTAGCCCTGCTCGCAGCCAGCCTCCCCCAGGGAAGCTAGCGAGGAACGGCCTGTACAGGTCAATGCTCAACCCCAACAACACATCCTATAGACCCCTCCTACTGTCAGGCCCTGGTGTTCTTTGATTGTAGTTGTTGCCAGGCTGCTGTGGGGTGCATTTTAGGGGCTCCTCCCTCTCCCAATCTGGTCTCCAATTTGAATGAAGGGAGATGACTTCCAAGCCCCTCCTCCCCTTCTGCTCACGTAGCCCAAATACTGGGCAGCAGCCCCTCAGGTGTGAGTGCCTTATGGAGTGAAGAACAGGATGCGGGCTTGCCTTCAGGGGGCCGTTCCTCAGGCGTGGCCTTTCCTGAGCAAGCCACAGGAGGCCTTGGACCCTCCATGTCCTTCCTCATCTGTGCCGTCAAGACAGTTCTGCCTTCCCTGCTGAGGTTGTGCCCTGGCACATGTCATCTCAAAGGTTCCCCTACCCACCCCTGCTGTGTGTCACTGGCCACTCACGTAGTTGTCCCGTGCCGACCAGCCTGGGTACAGCTGCATGTGCAGCTGCCTTTCCTTGCGGGCCAGCTCATAGTACTTGGCCTGCTCTTCTCGCGACAGCGCGTGCCACTGCAGTAGAGAAGGAGGGTAGATGGGTGCGTCAGGGAGTCAGCAGGTTGCACCGGGGTGAAGGAGGTCAGGGGCCATCCGTGCCAGCCCACTTGCCCATGGCCTTACCCTGCGGCCCAGGATCTGATTGATGGCGGCGCTCTCCTTAAGCGTACACTCTGCAATGACCTTGGCTCTCATCTCCTTCATGTACAGCATGAAGGCATTGAGGGGCTTCTTGATGGTTGGCTTCTTGGCCTCCTTCTCCGCCTTGGACTCTGCCTGTGTCTTCCTGAGGGGCACATATCCAGATAGCTAAGGAGCGCCCCCCACCCAGTGCCCACCTAATGGCACCACCCTCCTCTAGTGTGGGTCCAGTGTGTGCCTGAGTATATGACACTAGGGTTTGGTAAATGGAGTCTTTCTTAGCTGCCCCAAAATGGGTGAGCAGAGAGCTAAGGAACTGTTCCTGTTGGGAATACCAGCGCCAAGTGGGAAAAACGTGTCAAGTTCTTCTCAGCCCCTCCCTTCTTGGCTCAAACAAAATCCTTGTTCCCTAAGCACCTCCTTCTGAGGATCAAAACACACAGCAGTCAGTAGCCAGAGCCACAAGACAGCTTGGCCAGGGGCCTCCCGGCAGTCCTTGGGGCTGGTGGGAGGTGTGTGTATCCTGGCCAACAGCGGGTCTGCTCACCTGCCCATCCCATCCTTGCTCCCTCCCCCGAGCATCTGCCTTCTCACTCACAGGCTGCGGTCATAAGGCTGCAGCTCCTGCTTCCCTGAGGGCGGCACAATGGCCGGGTGGGGGATGGCTGCGGGGTGACCGGGTACGCTGGAGCCGAGCATCAAGGACGGGTGGGTGAACCTAAAGGCAAGAGAAGAGTTGACGCTGAGCCAGGAATTACAGGCCAGACCTTTGCACACACAGAGGCCCCTGCATGGTACACGAGGACACAGGCGAACAGATACGCCACCCCCATTGGCCTGGACACAAGTACACAGATAAATGCAAATACCTGCTTCCAATACACTGCATAGACACACTGCAGAAATCTACATGGATGCCATTTAGGTGGTTGCTAATTAAGTCCCAGGTAGCTTTTGAATCTGTCCCCTTCTCACATCCTGCCCTCACTGACCCAGCCTTAGGAGCCTGTGGCTGCCTTGTGGGCCTCCTCACACCCCTGCCTGACCCCTCCAGGCCTCCACACGATAGCCAGAGTGACTTTGACAACACCTGAACGAGTGCTCCTGGCCTGCTCTTGCTGAAAGTTGCCCACTGCCCGCAGAATAAAACCCAGGCTCCTCCCTGGGACCTGCACGGCCTGCGTAAGCATCCCTGCTGCCACGTCTAGCCCCATCGCTTCCCCTCTGCTTCCCGGCAATCCCCACTCCCAGCCAGCCTCAGTCACTGCTGCTCCCTTTGTTCTCTCAGAACATACTACCCTCTCCCTGACCCATCGGGCCTGGCTGGGTCTCCTTGGGGTTTCCCCATCACCCAGCTGGCCCGTTCAGCTGCTGCCGCCGCTGTGCCTATACCTCCTGCCCTTGGCTGAGAGTTCCAGCTGGGCTGGAAACGTCTGCTCACTCCCTTGCCGCTGCGTGCCTGGTGCGGGTTCTGTCAGCGAGGAGGGAGCCAGGTGAAAGGACACGGGCATGCACACTTCCCCCGCCACCGTCTTGCTGTTCTCTGGAGACCACTCTGCTCCTTACTGCTCACACAGGGCCGCCCCTGAAGGCCAGAGGTTGGGCATGCTCATGTGAAAGATGCTGCCTCAGCTTGGGCAGAGCTCAGGGGATGCCCAGGACAGGCCTGAGCCCCTCTTCCCCCAGCAGGGCTGCGGAACAGTGGACGCACACGGCTCTGCACAGTGTGGCCTGGGCTGAAGCCTCCTGCGCTCCCGCTAGCTTTGCTCTCAGGCACAGGGGGCTACAGAATGACAGACGGACAGATGGACAAAAGACTAACACAGGGCAAGCACTGGCCTGGGCAGGGCCTTGTGTGGGCACTGAAGCCTGGGCAACAGGAAGCAGGAGCCTGGCTGCAGGGCTGGGGACTCACCTGGGGTAGGGGGCGCCAGGGGCTGCAGTGGGGGCAGGGAAGTGCTGTCTATATCCGCAGGAAGGGGACAAGGGGTAGAGAGGAGGGCTGGGCCTGTGGTTGGGAGAGACAGCTGTTAGCAGTCTGGCTGCTGGCCAGACGTGGGGAAGGACTTCCCCCACTTGGCTTGGCCTGACCTGACCTGACCCACAGTGAGACAGATGGGTCTGTGCTGGGACCACTCCAGCGTGTGTTCTGAGGATCTGCCACCACCAGGGGGTAACCTGTGGCTGCACCTGTTTCGCTCTATAGGCTCGTGTTGGTGCTTAGGGGACGGAAAGGGCAGCTTTCTCCCAGGACCCAGCTCGGCAGGCCCCCAGAGCCCTCGAGCCTGCCTCCTAAGTTTCCTTGACCATACACGGCTGACACCTGTCCTAGGGCCTTTGTACCCACTGTTTGGTTTTCTTTCCCCCCTTTCTCTGTCTCAGCTGCTTCAATCAGAAAGTGCACCCACTGTTGACACTGGAGTGTTCTTCTGCCCCACTTTGCTTCAACTTCTGTTCATTCAGGTCTTGCTTGGCTAAGTGACAGTTTCTCCAGAAAGCCCTGAGATCCCCAAGCTGAATGAGGTGCCTCTCTGGGCTCCTACAGTCCCCAGTCAAAGCACTGCTAACAGGGCTAACAGTGCCCTGTAACTGTCTGGCTTCTTGCCTGGGTCGCGCCCTAGGTGGGCTGAGTTTTGAGAGGGCAGGGAACTAAGTATCAGTCAGCTTAAGCAGCGCTTCCCCAGTGCCCAGAACCCTGCCTGCCACACAGCAGGGCTCGGTGCATGGGGGCTAGAATAACCCCCCTTTTCTTCTCGCAGCCAGGCGCTACCTGGTGGGAGCAGAGAGCACGGGGTTCCTGAAGTCCCCTCCTGAGAGCCTCAGTAGGGAAGCGTTTGCTCTAGTCTCAGATCTTTTGGTCTGCAGAGCTTCTGGCGTACGGGATGCTTTTGACAGGCCAGCAGAGATTTGTGTCTACAGAACTCTGGTCTAGCCCCGTTAGGCTGGGCTCTGAGCACTGTCTCCCCACTTTGATCCTGGGGGTACTCATGGGGGTAGTCCTAATCTGTATTCCGAAGGGAGCTTTGTCCTAGGAGAATCTGAAAACAGAGGAGTGTACTGAACAAAAGGGGAGTGGCAGGCGGGCCTTTGGCTTGCTCTACCTCCGTGGGAAGCCAGGTTTTCTTGCTGGTGGGTGACTGCCCCGGCCCAGAGAAGCTGGAGACCTGTGCAGGTCACACTGCAGGCGACTAAAGGGCCAAGCAGCCTGCCGAGGCCCAGCTCCAGCGGAGGATGAGCCCTCTGACCCACAGTCAAGCTACTGACTCGAGGATCCAGGCTGCCTTTTCCTGGCCCAGCCTTAGTAGACTCTCCAAGCAAGCTGGCCAGGGGCCTGGGTTCAAGCAGGCACTGTAGGGAACTCCTCAAGCAACTCAGCCAGGAAAGGACCAGCGAGCAGCAGGCACTAAGGCCAGTGGGAAGTATTCCCCTGCCTACCCGGCAGCTGAGAAGCAGCAGCCTCTCTGGTGGCCACTGATGCCGTTACTTCCCTGCTAAGGCCTACCTCTTCTTCCTCACACACTTATGGCTCTGGAGGTCCCTGAACAGCCCAGAGTTCTCCCATCCAAGGGGGCCAGGAGACCACGTCTCTTGGCCACTGAGGAGAGTTCGGCTGTGGCGGGGCTGGGACCAGGAGCCTGCTCTTACCTCCACAAAGGGCGTGTATCAAGCTACCTGGGGAAGGCCCACAGGGGCCATGAGGACCCCTAGCTCAGAGCCAGGTTGGGACAGAGCTGCCGGTCAGCCCCTGGTGTCTGTGCAGAGCTGGCAGTGGGGTGCTTGGTATGGAAGGACAGAGGAGGAGGATGAAGGGCAGGTCGGCTAGTGCACAGTGTCCGCTCCCCACCGGGCCGCACTCACCAGCTCACGGTGTGGGGCAGTTGTCCCATGCTGCCTGAGGTCAGAGAGTAGAAGCCAGAGAGGTCAGGGGTCTGCAGAGGTCTGTGAACTCCTGCAGGGGAGAGAGGCCAAGTAAGTGGGCGGGCCTGACCTGGCGAGCCGCTTCCTCAGTTCCTGCATCCTAGAGCCCCGCACAGGGACCTTAAGAGCCCCCCTCCTGTTGCAAGGACCAGACCCAGACCGGTTACTCAGGACCATCTCAGTGTGATAATATCCCCCTTTGACAGGTAAGGGAGCCCAGGGCAGAGGAGTGGGTGAGTTGCCTAAGGGCACAGGCTGGCCAGCAGGCAGAGCTGAAGTCACTCCGGAGTGGCAGACCAGGCCTTGCCACTTCCTGGTCCGCTGCTGGTCTGTGACTGGGGCCTCCCTGCTGGGGGCACAGCCTGGTAGGGCAGCCTGGCCTGGGGAGCCAGGGTTCCACCTGCCCCCCAGGGGTGAAGTCAGCAGGTTTCCCACAGCTGACAGTGGCGGATTTCAGAATGACTTTGCCCGAGACTGAGGTGAATCAGCCATCACAACCACCACTTTCCATTTTCTCGGTGGGGGAGGGAAAGGCTGCAGTTTCACGGTTATCAGCAGCGCACAGCCGCCGGGCAGTAAGGGCCACCCACGGGATTTCGGCCCCTGCCTCGACCTCAAGCTTCAAAGTTTGACCAGGCACCACTTCCCCCAGTCCTCCGGTACCCTCACAGCCCCCTAGTCCATCTTTCTGGTATTTTCTTTGGGCCCTGGGTTTGCACAGCCCCAGGTTCTCTGGTTATAAAATGGACCCTGCTACCTGGTCTTAGCAGCCAGGGACTTGGCCCTCAGGCTCAGGACTCGTCGGGCCCCTCCCCATCCCAGGCTCGTACCTTGCTTCTGGCTGATGTCCGCAGGTGCAGGTGTGGGGTGTGGGCTGCTGAAATGTTCGTAGAGAGGAGAGAGTTGGGGGACACCATGGGGGGACTGACTGGCCTTGCTGTGCTGAAAAATGAGAAGGAGGGTGGGTGAACGTGGGGAGTCCTGAAGGAGGATGGCAGGGGGCGGGGCATGCAAATGGGCAGAGTCCCAGTGAGCTGTGTGGGCGACCCAGCTGTCAAAGAAAAGTGGTGGTGGTCAGACCCACAGGCCTCAGGGAAGGGGTACCGCTCAAGCCACCCTGTGTCCAGTGGCCCTGTCCTGCCCCCTACCCCCCTAGTCTCTGCCCAAGTAGCCCCACCTCCGAGAGCGCCTCTTGGTCTTCCTGGGCACTCAGTTCCAGGAGGTGCCTCTCCCCTGTCCAGGAAGCCCTTCCTGGCCCCCTGATCTCTGCCATCCCCTAGTTTCTCTGAGAACTGACAGGCTGGCTGGGGGCCGGGTGTTGCTCGTGGCCTCCACTCCCTGGTCCCAGGGCAGGGGCTGAGGACTTGGCTTAGCGCGGACAGCCTGGAGCTCTTCCCTCCTCCTCAAGCCCCCAGACTGGGGGTACTGAGTCTGACCCTGTCCCATCTCCGGCCTAACAGGACGTGCTGACACAGGGAAGGGCTCCCTCCGTCCCCTCACTCAGGGGAGGTGGGGCCGAGTGGGGCCTGGCTCCCTCCAGGGCCGACCTGCCCAGCCCCCACACTTCCTGTTCCCTCAGCACCGCAAGACTCTTACTTTTCACACCAGTCGCAGGGCTCTGTCATGAGATGACTCAGTGGGCAGGCTGGGAAGGGGCCCCCACACAGCCGGCCGCAGGGAGCCACTGCCAGGGCCAAGGCCCAGCTCCCCGGCACTCTCGGCACACACGCGCACAGGCCACAGCCCTGGAGACGCCGCCCACACCCGAGGCCCAGCTGCCCGCTCCAAAAGTCCGTGTGGGAGTGCGTGTGGGAGTGCCGCTGGCTGGGAGCACAGATACGAGATCTCTGACCCACGGCACGGACAAAACGGGGGACATCCTGGGGGCAAGACAGTAACGAAAGGTTGCGGCCTCGGCTCCTCCCCACTCTGGTGACATTCCCCACTGGTGAATTGAGCCAGACTTGTGAAGATCTTCTGGTAATGCATGGGGTTCGCGATCCCTTCACCTCCAGGTCTGGGGAAGGGCAGGGTAGCTCGTGGTGAGGTGGCCGGGCACAGGTCCCTTGGCGCTTGGCCGTTAGGGGTCCCCGGTGAGGCTAAAGGGAAGGCTGGGTGTGAGTCTCACTGCAGCCAAGGCACGAAGCTTCCGCCTGGGCACAGGCTCTTACCTCCCAGCAACGGCCCTGGCCTGCCGTGCCCCCGACCCTGCCTAAAGGCTACAGGCTGCGCTCTTCCCCTCGGGTCTTGGGGAAGGTGCTGACACTGCTGCCTGGGCCCCTGTTCACCTGTCTGCCCAGCAGGAGGAGCCTCACAGACAGGGCTGCCCAGGCTTCCTTCTGTGCTCAGGCAGACAGGAGTTGATGTCCTCATAGGTGGCTGGCAAGGGCGAAAGGAGAGGGCCGGGCAGCTGCGGGGTATGTGGACACATGTGAGACCCTCCGGATACCGAGTCCCTGCCACATGCCAGGCGCTGTGCCAAGCACTTCAGCAGCCCGGTCTCGTTCCCGTCAGGGTACCCACAGGCTGCCATCTGCAAATGCTTCCCCAGCCACCAGCTCACGTCTCGCTCCCTTTCACAGAAGCTTCAGCAGACCCGTCCCCATTGCTGCCTCTAGTTCTCAGCTCTCCTTCTCCCTTCAGCCTAGCCAGCCAGTCTCTTGCCCCGTCCCTCTACCGGATGACTCTCGTCAAGGTCCCCAGGGACTTCCACAATCCTGCACTCACTGGTCAATTCTCCGTCATCTTACCCAGCCTCTCCACAGCAGACAACTGATTTCTCCCTCCTCGGAACAGCTTCTTCACTTGGCTTCCAGAGTACCACGCTTGCCTGATTTTTCTCCAACCTCATGGGCCCTCCTTTTCGGCTCTGTTTCTGGTCCCCATCCTCTTCCTCTCACCCAGACTCCCAGCTTTAAACATCTTCATCTGATGACTCCACATTTCCATCCCTCTTCTCCTAGGATCTCCACTTTCCAAATGCCCATTCGCCTCTGCTTAGGAGTCTCACCTTACCCGCCCTCCAGCTCAGTCTATCCAGACCAGAACTTCTGACCTGCCCCAAAGCTTCCTCTCCGTCTTCCTTAGTTAATGGCAACTCCATCTCTGTAGTTGTTCAGACCAAAAACCTGGGGGTCATCCTAACTCTTCTTTCTCACACACCCCATGTCCGATTTGCCAGCAAATCCTAGCGTCCTACCTTCAAAATATATGTAGAATCCCACCATTTCTCCCTTCGTCCTCGTCCCCAGCTCAGCCCAAGCCACCGTCACTGTTCACCTAGGCAACTACAGCCGCCGCCTCCCTGGACTCCTGCTGTTCTCTTGCCCCTCAGACAGTCTTCCATCCAGCAGCCACAGGGATCAGACTGTCACTCCTCTGCCTGAAGCCTCCAGTGGCCTCCCACTGTCTGTCCTGACCTGGTGGCCCCAGCTCCCCGCTCAGCCCAGCCTCTTCTACTCTCCTTGCTCACAACGCCCAGGACTTCCCGTGGATGCCCATCCTCCAGCGTCCTTTTCCATTTACTCCAGCGATAGTTTTTAAGTGTGCCGTGATGGGAGGCAGGTTGGCAAGACCGGCTCTAGGCTTACTGACCTTTTCCCTAGAGGATCCCGGGCCAGCCTCTTCCCTGAGCCTGACGCCGTAAAATGGGGATGAGAATACCAGTCCTGCCCACCTCATTGGCCACAGATGCAAAAGTCCTGCTTTGTCCTAGACTTTTGGGGAGCAGGAGCCCAGGGCCTATTAAGGTAGGAAGTTTCCCAGAAACTCATTACGCCTCTTTATCCCGATAGGTTCCTGGGACAGTGCTAGCCAGACAGCATCAGCCCTGACCAGCCTCGTGGCAGCCGAGGGCAGGGAGCCAAAGCTTCAGGCCCACTCTTTCAGGAACACGGGACCCTGGCAGAAAGTGCTGCACCACTCACCAGCTAAGGGCACGAGTGCCTAGAGCCCCAGCCCAACAGCCGGAACGACACCCTCCACAGGTCCCTCCAGAACCAGGGGGCTTTTGAGTCTAAGCTCTTGCTTCGGAGAAGGCCCAGTCAGCCTTGGCTCTGGCTTTTCGACCCTTGGGACCGACTGGGGGCCTGGCTAGTGGAGTGGGCAGCTCTGACCCTGAGAAGCCTTAGGAGCAGAGCCCGGGAGCCAAGGTGCCAGCGCTAGGAAGGCAGTCCTGGAGTCTGCTCTGCCCAGATTGGGGGCTGGAGGTGGCATCTGCTCCAAGGCAGGCAGAGGGTGGCTCTACAGCAGGTTTCTCAGTCAACTACCCTTCCCTGGGCTGGGGGGGGCGGTACAGCTCTGGCCACGAACCCGTGTTCAGCCCTCCTGCCTAGGGGAGGGCCAGAGCTGACCCTCCTTGGCCATGCTGGGCCTGGTTCAGGTCCAGCTTTGCTGCCTGAGCCCCAGGTCACAGCACAGCTCAGGCCAAGCCTAAGAAACCTCAGAGAGAATCTGGCTCAGCCTGCAGCTGCCAGCCTGGTAGGAACACATGTGACAGGGGCAGTGTTGAGGGGGGGCCCGGTGGGCCGTGGGCTCGTCCTGTCCACCAGCCTTCCCTGGGAACTGGGGAGAAGCTCATTGAACAGGAGTCTACCCCCAAGTCACAGAGACGTGCCGGATGGGCAGGGGCGAGGCAGAGAACCCACTGGCAGCCGCAGGCCTTGCAGCGGCCAGGGCTTCAGGGCAGGGCATTGAGGGGCCTCCCCACATCCATGCAGGCTGCCTCTCAGCCTCAGTCCTCAGCTCCCTCCATGCCTGGTGGTGGCAGCCAGGGGAAACCGCGTGGCACAGGGCCCGCTGCCCCATGCCCCCTCCGCCAGTGGAACGTCCCGCTCCAGGGCCTTGGCACAAGGCTTTCCCAGGGCCAGGCTGCCCAGACAGTAGGTTGGGGTCGCCTGGGGCCTGGCGTGCGTACTGGAGCTCTCCCCTCTTCCTCCCCCCGACGGTGACAGTGCCCAGCCTCCAAGGGAAGGAGGCAGGCCTGGGTTGATCGTCCCCTCCAGGCCCTGAGCACCTCAGCAGCGCCACCTCGTCTCTTCCCTCTGAGGACAGAGAACCGAACACAGCGCTGGGCAGTGCTCAGAGGACGGCGTGATGTATAGACGCACCAATGACAGAACCAACCGAAATCCACACTCCTGGATCAGGACAACCCAGGCCCCTGTTCCATGCCTTCGTCCGAGCCCTGTCTGCCTCCCCCAGCAGCCTGTGGCACTCCGGGAAGGTCCGGGACTCAGACGCCCTGGGGCTACCCCAAGAGTCATTCCTTGTCTCCCGCCAGTGCTGGCCCAGCCTCTGGCTGATGCCCGGTGGCCGGGTTCACTCCAGCAGAGGTGTCCTTCCTGCCACTGCACTGCCCTACTGCACAGACTCCAATCTACTGTCCCAAAGGTAACTCTTGTCCTTGTGCGGTATAGAAATTCCTCACCCTGGTGCCCCAGCATGCCAGGAATGGAGCCAGGGCAGGGTCGGGCAGGAGGTGGAAGCAGGGGACTCCCGAGGTAAGTCTCCTCTGCTCTGGAGTCAAGCTGGGGCCTGGCCGGGCTGCCCCTGCCCCCACCGGCCCCCCCACTTCCTGCAGGCTCAGGTGAAAAATAAACACAGTCGGCATTTTCCCTGCAGACCGCAGCGGTCTGCTCGCAGGCTGTGTGCACGCTGAGAGCCCTCGCCGCCGCCAGCAGAGAAACTCCCTCGCCTTTGACGGTTGACTCTGAAAACCCCTAAACGCTTGAGCCCCACAACACTTTCCCAGCGAAGAAAGTTGAAAGTTTCTCTGGCCTCAAGCGTGAGGGGGTGGGGGAGGGCAAGGCCTGGCCCGTGGCAGGGGGCTATGCCAGGGGAAGCCTCCCCCCACGCACCAGTATTCTCAGTTGGTCACCATCGGCACACATTCAATCAGGGTGTATTTACTGAGCTCCTACTAAGTGCCAGGCAAAAGAACGTTTCAGGCCGAGAGAACAGAATCTGCCATCGAGAGCTTAGTGTTTACTACGTGCTAGGCGGTTCTGAGCACCTTGCAGAGTTGAACTCAGATGCTCCTAAAACAAATCTATGACACAGATACAGTTACTATCCCCGTCTGACAGATGAGCAAACCGAGGCACAAGATCGCACAGCTAGGGGCTGGGTACAGGGTCACAGCAGCACACAGGTTAGGAGGCTGGGAGGAGCTGGGGCCACTGCTTGGAGTAGGGGACATCCTACCTGGTACCTGAAACTCCTCGGCCTCCTCCCAAGCCCGGTCCTCTCCTGCCTGCAGTACTGTGGGAGTCAACATGTGGGCTGTCATTAGTTCACAGGCTGCATCTGTGCTCATCAGGAAAAGCACTCCTCCTCCTGGACAGACACCTGGGCCGTGCCAGGGCACCAGCTTGGGAAGCACGGTGCGGGCTCCCCTGCACAGCCCCAGTGGCGGCCCTACTTGAAAGGCCCCTCCAGCTCTCGCTTTTTTTCCTCATCCTGCCAGGAGCCAGGGCCTGGCATGAGCTTCCATGCTGGCCCTGATCAATTCCTGGGGCCCCTCTCCCTTCCCCACGGCTCCCTCAGGCCTCTGTGTTTAGAGCTGGGGCTCCACCGTCCAGCACCAATGGTGCCTGAGTGCCAAGAAGTCTGGCCAGTTGCTGAGGGGAGTGTTCCCCAGGGCCTGGGACCATGAGAATAAGCGTCCCAGAAGGAGGCAGACCCACCCCCACAACCTTCCAAAGGGGGCTCACCTTCACACGGGCCGGGCCGTGTAGACCCCACCTGTGCAGATGTACCCCAGCGAGGCCCAGAGCACAGAGGAGCCCCTGCTCACACCCTTTTATCCCAGCCCCCACTCTGGCCCCACTGCCCAGGGCATGGTGCTCTCCAGAGGATGGCTCGCAAGCTCCCCGCCCACGGTGTGCCGGACGCCCAGAGCCAGACACCCACCACAAAGCACAGAGCCTGGCCACGTGGCCAGCTACACCGGAAGGGCTGGGGGATGGCAAGGCCACACCTTCCTGGACCACGAGGCTTCAGTCCTGCCTGCTGGCACGGGGCTGTTGCCACGCTTGCACAAAGCCCTGCTAGGTGCCTGTGGCCAGTCCATCAGCCGCCTGGCCTTGACATCAGATCGCAGGGCCTGCTGCAGCGGAGCTGAGGACTGGAGTCCCGCATGCAACCTGAGCAAACCACAGGCCTGCTCTGGGCCCAGTCTGGCCCGAGGCACCCTCAGAGCCAGATGAGCCCCACTGAGCTGGGTGGCCTGGCCACGGCCTCTCGTGGTTTCTCTGCATGCGTTTACTTGCGCTTTCCTTCCTCCTCTTTGAGGTGAACGCCCCTTAGGACAGGATGTTTTTAGAGGAAAATATAAGCTTCCGGGAGCTGCTACAGCTGAGCTGCTGGCTGATGCTACCAACACAGTTTGGGGACTCGACGGCAGCCCTGGGGCTGGGCACCCACCCAGCCCGGGCAGTAACTC
Organism: Propithecus coquereli; assembly: GCF_000956105.1. NCBI lineage: Eukaryota > Metazoa > Chordata > Mammalia > Primates > Indriidae > Propithecus > Propithecus coquereli. The sequence continues at coordinate 1,529,388 of NW_012149208.1, forward strand.
AGCCAGCTCCTCCTCAGCGCCCAGCCCTCCGGGAGCCCACCGTGGACTGAGGCAGGACTCAACCACATGGCTCAGCCTGTCTTTGGCAGCAAGGAAAGGAAAGCAAGGCTCTGGGGAGGGAGGCCTTTGAGGAGTTCGGAGGTTTTATTTTCCTGGGGGCTTTGCAGAAAAGGCAGGGAGAAAGCCAGAGGTGCAGATTTAGAGATGGCGGCCCCCACGAGGAACAGCCTACCGAGTGCCTAGCAGTCGGCAGAGTTCCGCCCGCTGCCAGAATCCCGCCAGTCTTCCCAGCCACTATGTGCCGTGTGCGCGGATTCTGCAGATGAGGAAAGTAAAGCACAGAGAGATTAAACACCTTGCCCAGGGTCTCACAGCTAGGAGTGACAGATCTGGATCTGAATCTCGCCCTTTGGGGTTCTTTACATTCAGCAGCAGGCCTGACAGGCAGCTCTTTTGCTGGCAACACCCTGCCAAGAATCTCTCTCGGAACAAACCTGCTTGGCTGGCAGTGTGGCTCGGACCACGCTCCACGTGAAAGCACCCTGCAGGAGATGACTCTGGTTCTTAGTTGTAAAAGACTAGAAGGAACGTGGGAGGTCCTCCCTCCCACAGGGTCTGGCCTGTGCTGCCCCCACTCCACGTGCGAGAAGGAGGGAGGGGACAGCCGCTGGACGCTGGGGTGGCTCTTGCCAGGACTAGTCTACAAGGGTAAGCCTGCCCCTGGGAATGAGAGCCGGCAGAGCCCAGGCAAGGCCCAGAGAGGCAGGGCTGAGGAGGCTGACGGTCTCCAACAGCTCGAGGCTAGGAGCAAGAGAAGACTCGGAGATCTCATCCCCAGGCTCAAGGGCATTCCTGCCGGCCTCTGCAGAGCAAAGACAAAAACAGCGATCTCTTGAGTCACCTGGTCTGCTCAGCTGCCTGTCCCAGCCTCAGGAGGACAGTTCTGCCCTGAGGCCACGGACAGGAAGCTCCCTAGGGTCTAACCCCGCAGCTGCTGCCAGTTAAGGCCCTAGGGTCTGTCTGGATTCGGTCTAGTCGTTCGTCCGGAGGGAAACAAGACAAGGCATGGACAGGAGCTGCTGGAGGCTCCGGGACCCAGAGTGCTCCCCCCACGCCCCTCACCCAGACGGCTCTCTGGAAGCAGAGCCCCCTCGTGCGACTGAGCTGGGGAGGTTCCCACACCACCACCCCAAACAGCTTTCACCGATATGTACCTGGGTGTAGCAGTACAGACACGGGGAAGGGCGCGACGCCGAACTCCCGGCTGGGAGGAGAGGGAAGGCACGGGTGGCTGGGGCAGCCAGGCGGACCCAGCTGTGGCTGCGACACAGGCTACTTCCCCAGGAGGCGGCGGAGCACGGGGAGACGGCGGGTGTGCAGGGCCAGAGTCTGGGTTCTAGCCCTTGCTCCAGCGCTTCCGAGGTGCCGTCTCTCCATGCCCGGTTCCCCGTCTGTAAGTGTCAGTATCTCACGGGGCTGGGGCAAACATTAAATGAGTTATATTCGTGTTTGCTAATATTCTTTCTTAAGAACAAAATAAGGCCGGGCAGGGTGGCTCACGCCTGTGATCCTAGCATTCTGGGAGGCCAAGGCCGGAGGATCAGTTGAGGTCAGGAGTTCGAGACCAGCCTGAGCAAGGGTGAGCACCTGTCTCTACTAATGACAGAAAAAATTAGCCAGGTACGGTGGTGCACACCTGTAGTCCCACCTGCCCGGGAGACTGAGGCAGGAGGATCGCTTGAGCCCAGGAGTGTGAGGCTGCAGTGAATATGATGATGCCACTGCACTCCACCTGGGGCGACAGAGCAAGACTCTGTCTCCGAAATGAAACAAAGGGAAAAAAGGCAAAAGCAAGCATGTCTTGAGACATAAAGCTTTTCAGGAAAGCCGGCTTTGTGCCAGGTCAGGGCCGCTGGCCCTCGAGTTCCTTTGGACTAATGCCCGATTCTCATCAGGCCAGACTGCTGAGCTCCTGCCTGGCCTGCGACGCCACAGTGAGGGGGAGGGGTGGGGGCAGTGCTAGGAGAAACAACTGCCCTCACAGGCCCCAGTGGGGCTGGCAGGTGGCTCCGGTTCCCAAGCAGATTTCCCGTGGGGGAACAGGGGGTGGGTACATCCATGCCCTGGGACTCCCTCCAGCCTCCTCAGTCCAGCCTCTCCCAGTGACTCAGGGCCTAGGAAACCCTCGAGCCCAATCCTGGGCCACACAGAGGGCACCTGGCCCAGAGACGTCCGACAGTGGGCTCTGAGCTGCATCAGGACCAAAGCTAGAAAGAGGAAAGAATCCTATAAACAGTTCTTAACCATCCTTCCATCATGCACCAAACCTGAATCAATCCTAAATGTCATTTCGGACACTTGTCCAGGTCACATTTAAGAAATGCAACACTTTTGGCCCAGGGAACCATGACCTTGCCGGGTGTCCTAGGAGGAAAGGGACCAGCCCTGAGCGAGGCCCTGACCCAGGCCCTCCAGGAGAGGCAGTGCGAGGCCAAGTCTTTGCTTGGGGCCTGAGGATACCAGCGGGGTCCACCTCATAAACCCAACGAGTGTGGGGGTGACAGTCGGCTTCTCGGCCTGCAATGTCCCATCTCTCCACGTTCTAGAGCAGACGGGCTGGAGCAGCAAAGAGCATGGGCTTTGGGGTGAAACAGACCTGAGTCCAAACACTGACTCTGCCAGGTATCAGCACATTCTGACCCTCTCTGAGCCTCGGTTTCCCCAGCTGCAAAATGGGGGCAATAACAGTACCTACGTTCTCAGCTTATACGGATCTTGACACTGCGAATAAAAGCCTCTGCCACAGGCCTGGCATTTGGGAAATCTTCAGTACACGAGCTGTTGTTGTGGCTGTTGTCATTCTTCAAACAGCTGTTTCTGAACACCCGCCACGCGCTAGGCCCTGAGGTGGCACTAAGAATCCAGTGGTGAAAGGACAGATGTGACCTGGGCCCTATAGATCCTCTGTGGCCTTTTCTGATCCAAACTGTCATCTCTGAGGCGCCCCCCGCAACATGGCCACCGATCCTGGTGGCCTTGGCTCTCCCTGGTCCATCTGTCCCCACACCCCGCCCATGCTGTCACCCACCACAGCCGGGCGACTCCCGGGGCCGCGCACACTCGATGGCCAGCCCGCCCGACCCTGGCTACGCCCGGCAGAGACCTCACTGCTGCCGCCACCGCAGAGCTCTCCATGGCCTGCCTCAGCGTCCCGGAGGGCCCACCCACCCTTGCCAGCCACAGAGCCATCTGATTTGAATGAAACTTCAAACTTAATGACTTTCACGCTGGTTATTTAAAACGCAATGTGATTTTCTTAAACACCCTATTATTTCCTTTGATAGCTACAAAGCTTCCCCCAATCCCGTCAGATGTTTATTTTTAGGGAAAAGAGTGGTTTGCAGTTGGTGGCGGAGACCGTAGGGAGAGGAACCCACAGCGAGCAGGGCAAAGAGTCAGCCCAGCAGCTTAGAAGCCCAGGCTGCTCTCCCTCCCGGCCCTCCACGGACACCAGGGCCTGGGCGGGGCGCTGCCCTCTGCTAACACACGCATCAGCCGGCGGCCCTCCTGTCTACCCCGACAGCGGCCAAGTCACCATCAGGCTGGTCCCCTCCCCGCACCCCCCTCCGTGGGCCTCTGCGTCCTCTTCCATAAGATGGTTCCACCGGCTTCCCAGTGAGCTTTCTCTGGTCTGGGGAAGGGTGCTGAGTGTACTGCCACACCCTCGCGGCCCCTCCTGGCTTTTCCAGACATTCTGCCCTGGGTGAGGCCTCCAGGCCTGAGGCTTTGACCAGCTGAGTGAGACCTGTGCCCAGAGAAGCCGGCCCCAGGCGGTGGCTGCCCACACTGGCAGGGTGAGTGGGTGTGGCCCTGCCAGTCAGGGCTCCCTGGCGAGGGAGGTGGCCTGGTGGTGGGTGTGCGTGCAGAGGTCAGCTGAGCCCCACCACTGCGGGGCGTCCTCTGGGAGCAGCTATTTTTAGGCCCCAGGCTTTCATGTGGCCGAGGGATGTGGGGTTTACAAAGCATCATAATGCGTTTCAGATGGCAGAGCCAGGTCAGACTTAGTCAGAAGCCCTCAGCCTGGACTCCTGTCGCCTGGGCCCCCCTCCCGACCCCGCCTGCGCGATGGGGAGGCTAGCCCCGAGTGCCCGGCAAACCCCAGCTGAGGCCCACCCCGCCCGCAGGCCCCTCCAGCCGACGCTTATCTGAGCCTCGGAAATGCTCCCTGGCCAGGATCGCCATCCCATTTTAGAAAAGACACCGAGACCTGGGGAGGTTAACAGATTGGCAGGAGGTCGATCACAGCCCCCTGCCCTCAGGGAAAACGGAGCTCAGTAGGAGGGGACACCACACCAGCTCAGACATGGCGGGGTGAAGGTGAACCCCCGAAGTCCACGCCCCGCAGTTCCCTGGGGCCCTGTGCCACGCATCCATGCCTGGGGCCTCTGCCACACACGTCATTTGGAAGCAGACAGTGTGGGACCCAGACAGCTCTCCTGCCCTTGGAGAGTGAGCTGGTTGTTTTAAAAAGGAGGAGGGTGGTTAAGAGGAAACTTATTTGGCAGAGTGTCTGCTTCCTCTGATCTCCAGGGAGCTCTGGCTGTGCGGCCAGGGCCACGGAGTGGAGGCTGTGTCACCAGGCTTGCTCTAGGCTCCAGAGCAGTCTGTTTTGGCACAACCCAGGCAGGCAGTCTGCACGGGTGGGGCCGCAAGCAGGCTCCTCACAGGAGAGGGCCAGACTCACCCTGTCCCAGCTCCTCCCCAGGCGACCAGCGGGAGGGGGCGGGGCAAACTGACAAGGACAAAGCCACCCAGGCTGCAGGGCTGCAGACTGCTGCACGTTGCAGTTCTGCGGGCCACACCTTTTCAAGGGAGGGAGGTGGTTTCCTCGGTCCAAACCCCAAGGGTGACAGGTCTGCAGAGGAGGCAGGAAACTGCAGGAAGAAGCTAACCATGTCCCTCCCCAGACCCTTAGGACCACAGAGCCCTGCTGGGGACAATACTGGTGAGAGGGGCTTTCCACAACCTGGCTGGATCACCAATGGCCTTGGGACCCGAGCAGGCCACTGACTTCCGAGGTGCAGCTCCCCCCAGTAATCGGGGGGCCAAGACTTGCGCTTAGGGGCCTGGAGAGAGCACGAGAGTCGAGAGAAACGACAGGAACATGGGGACTTCCCGCCTCTCAGGCACTCTCGCATTTGCCAGCACCCTGGGGTCTCCCGGCCTGGCGCCTGCCCCTCCCCTGGCTCTGCTCGCTTTCCTCCAGCCACGGTGCCCAGCAGCCACCCCGGCTCAGCTGCAGGCTCTGCCTGCCTCGGCCGCCACGTCCAACGCAAGCCATCTGCGGGTGGGCACCGCCCCGTCCTTCCTTCCACGGCTGCGTGCGCCCCCAGCCTCCCCGAGACACCAGAGTGAATGCTGCCCGGGCACAGGCCACAGGCCCTTCTCCAGCCCCACCTCACGCCCCTCACGGACCCTGGGCTTCCGTCAGCCCTTCCAGTGACCGGGAACACACCAATTTCTGCCCTTCTCCTCCTCTGCTCAGCGGGGCCCCACCTGGAGCATCCTCCGCATCTCACTCCTCTCTCAGGAAGCCTCCCCGGTGGCCCCTGCTGGCTTCTCTCCCTCCTCTGTGTCCCTTATCCAACTTGAGCAGAGCCTCAGAGCCCACTCAGAGCCCCCCGACAGGAGCCTCTTTGTCTTGCCAGGCCTGAGCTCTGGGCGGGCGCGAGGGAGCCTGCTGCTCCGGGCCGGGCCGGGCCACACGCACAGGGGTCTGGACCCAAGACTCTCGCAGGCGTGCGCTGCGGCCCGGCTGGGGTCCCGAGGGCTGGGCGCTGGCTGCTGAGCCGGGAAAGGGAGGCACGGCACGGGCTCCAGTCCGGCCTCAGCTTCCAGAGCATTCAACTTCCAGGACAGAGGCCTCTACACAGCGCGAACCACCCCTCCAACAGTAGCTGCCACTCGGGAAGCACCTACTCTGCGCCGGGCATGTCACTACGCTGTCTCATCCATTCCTCAGTGGCCCAAGGAGGTAGGACCTCATGGTCCTCATCTTCAGATGAGACAACTAGGGCCCAAAGGGGCTAAAGTAACATGCCCAGGCCACCCAGCCAGGAGTGGCAGACAGCAGTGTCAGAAGGTGGCTCTTCCACACATAATGCTGTCCCTCCTTCCCCTCCTGAGGGGCCTTGGACAATCCCTTCTCTGATCTGGCCTCGCTGTCCCACCTGCAGAGGGAGGTTGTTCCCCGAGGACCTGGCGCTGTACCGCTGTGGGTGGGGTACCCCTGTGACCTGATAAAACACCTGTTTCCTCCAACGGAGACTTGTTTGTACACAACGGCAGGAAGCATCGGTCACAAGGTGTGAGGGGGTGTGACCGTATGGCTTTGGGACCGCAGCAGCCTGAGGAGGCTCAGAGGGGCTGCAGCTCGCCTTGCCACTCCAGGAGGCCTGGGCCCACCCCGACCCAGCCTGACCTCAGCAGTTACGTGACTTCAAGCCAGCAGCCCCGGGAGCCCTGCTGACAGCTCAGCTGAAGCTCCCTTCTGGCAGGGCAGGGGTGGGGCAAGATCTCAGGAGACCCACAGAGGGGCCCACCCTCATCCCTCTCCCCTTCAACCCCACTCACACCCGCGTCTCAGGGCAACTGGGGAGGTGGGCAGAGTTGGTACAAACAGCCCCGTTTACTGGCTGTGGAAACTGGCCTGGTGGAACCCTAATAAAGCAGGGGGAAGAACCCCCGGTCCTAGCAACCCATAGCCCCGGGCCCTGGGAATGCCCTCTAACCTGGGCGCGGCATCCCTCTCTGCTCCCGGGGCGGGGTCTGCGGGGACAGGCCTCCTGCACGAGCTTCCACGAGGCAGGAGCCACCCTCAAAGCGAAGTCCCACGGGAGCAGCAGAGGAGGGCTTGCAGACTCCCCGAACGCCACAGCCAGTACGACCCAGCCTTCCGAGGAAAGTAATGTGATTCAAAACAACTTGAAGTCCCACTGCCCGCCCCAAACCTATCACACGAAGAGCAGCGAAGACACAAGTCCACGTCGCTGTGCTTGAGCACCGCGAGGCTGGGGAACAGTCACAGGCTCGGGACCTGCAGTGGACCGGGGCCACGGGGAAGCAAAACACCTCGATTCCTCCTACCTCTTGACCCCATAATTCTCTTTCAATGTTATGCTCCGAAAAAATAATCAAAATGGAAACTAAGGAGTGATTTGTACAGAACATCATTCCCACTTGTAAAGAAGGCCGGCCGCGAGCAAGCCAGGGGCCACCAGAGGGATGCCACAGACAGAGATGCCGTACGTGGGACTGTCTGGGGGCCTGCAGACGTGCACCCCACACCCAGGGAGGCGTCACAGCAAGACACGAGGGGTACCTGTGAGGAGAGGTCTGAGAATGGTTCCCGGGCTGGTGACCAGGAGGGCGTTTTCCCCACAAAACAGCTTAAGGCCCTAATGTGGAAGGTAAAGGGGAGTCTCTTTCAGATGCAACCTTGGGGTGTCGAGGCAGAACTCTCAGGACAGGGTGAGTGGCTAAGGCTCCCGTTCTGGTCCCAGGGATAGCACTTCCCCTCCCAGGAATCTCTGAGCGAGGCAGGACAGAGTAGGGGTCTCTTCACCCAAGGCCCCCGCCCCGGCGTTCAGACCCCACACCGCTCTGGCTCAGAGGCCATGGGGGCCTACTGCTGAGCCACCGGTGGCCCCAGGGGAACCAGGACAGCAAGAGAGGAGGGATCACTCACGCTGCCCGCCGCCCCCAGCCCAGGCCGCCGCCCCCAGCCCAGGCCACGCTGGCACCTCCCGGTCCTCCCTCCAACCTCGCCACTCGCATCGTGCAGACTGCGGCTCAGAGACACTGCACAGACGGGCTCCCCCTGGGCCACGCGCGGTGAGCGCACTGCAAACAGTGCCAACGACCTGGGCCTGCAGAGCTGCCAGGGTGGGCAAGGCGGCGAGGCCAGGGGGGATAAAGGAGGGCCCCCTGGGACGGTCTGAGGAGGTGACATCTGAATTAAGCCCTGAATGAGGAACCCTTCGGTGGCAGCTCTGTGAAGAGGTGGGGAAGAGAATCCCAAGCCCACGGGCAAATGCAAAGTCCTGAGGTGAGAAAGAACTTGCTGGTTGTAAGACCCCCCCAGGGCAGGGAGGTGGCTGCTGTCAGGGAGAGAGGAAGCGGATGGTGTAAATGACAAGGGGCAGCTGGCAGGGGCCAGCCACCTAGGTACTCAAGCTGTGTTGAGTGGTTTGGACATTACTCCAAGAGCAATGAGAAGCCACTTCAGGGTTTAATCGGGTAAGAGACGTGATCTGATTTATGTTTTTGCTTGTTTCTTTTAAGATAGGGTCTCACTCTATTGCCTGGGCTGGAGTGCAGTGACGTCATCACAGCTCACTGCAGACTCAAACTCCTGGGCTCAAGTGATCCTCCTGCCTCAGCCGACCGAGTAGCTGGGACTACATGTGTGCCACCACGCCCAGCTAATTTTTCTATTTTTTGTAGAGATGGGGGTCTTGCTATGTTGCCCAGGCTGGTCTTGAACTCCTGGCCTCAAGCAATCCTCCCACCTCGGTCTCCCAAAGTGCCAGGATTACAGGCGTGAGCCACCGCGCCCGGCCTGATTTATGTTTTTAAAGGACCCCTTTGGCTGCTATATGAAGCCTGCATCATGGGTTAGGGTGCGGGCACAGGGCCCCTGCAGGAGGCTATTGGTGCTGCCCCAGTGGGAGACAGCGATAATTTGGGCTCGGGCGTGCTGATGGACGTGGAAAAGTGGGAAGATCTGGGTGTGTTTGGAGGGAAGCCCAGGTGCTTGCCAGTCCCTCCTTGGTCTTCATCTGTTGGACAACCCACAGCCTTCAGGATGCTTCTCAGGGGACCCTTCCTCACAGCCCGGGCGGGCCCGCTCTCCCCAGGATGCCTCTGTGACAGCAACTCCCCAGCCAGTGCCTGGTTCGGGTCTATTCATCTGTCTCCTCTGCTGAGCTGGGCACTCCCAGAGGCGGAGCCTCGTTCCAGGACCAGTGTCCAGTGCCTGATACACAGCCCGGTGCCAGACTCCCTCTCACGGGGCTCTACTCCAAGCAGGAGCAGTGCTCTGCCGTCCCGACCCTTCCCAGCCACGCCCGGCGCTCGGGGGGCTGCGGAGGGCGGGTGGGCGCTCCTGCACATGCTCCTCTCTGCAAGCTCCCTGCGGGCTGGCGGTGCGGCGGTAGCAGCACTTCCTTCCTCTGCTGGTCTTGCTCAGACCCTCACCTCCTGCCCCGCCCCCGCCGGGCTCATTCCCAGAGCCCTCACCTGGACCTCGACTGCGGACTCAGGGAAGGTGAGCTCGACAGCCAGGAGCCCAGGCGTGAGTCTGCTGCCTCAATGAGGCTCCACGGTGGCGTGGGGCAAGCCCAGCTACCAGGACAGCTGTGAGATCAGCGACAGGGAAATGTGGCCCCCAAGTCCCTGCAATGGCCAGAGGCCTCAGCTTTTTAATTTAAAATCAGATGTAATTCACATGCCATAAAATACACCATTGTAAAGTACACAATTCAGCGGCTTTCAGCGTATTCATAAGCTTGTACGACGGCTACCGTTACCTCATTCCAGAACACACTCGTCACCCCCAAAGGAAGCCCATCCCCACCAGCAGCCACTCCCCAAGCCCGTCTTCCCTCAGCCCCTGGCAAGCACTGACCTACGTTCTGTCTCTGTGGATCTGTCTGTGCTGGATGTTTCATCTAAACGGCGAAGGCTCAGCACCCGTCCGGGCCACAGGCTCTAAGCGGAGCCCACAGAAGGGGCCACGGAGCAACGGTGTCTCTCACGGCCAGACTGGCAGTCCGACCCTCCCAAGAGCCTGGCTCGGCCTAGGGGACCATGTCTTACTCATCCCAGAATCCCCCCAAAGAACAGCCAAGGACCAGCTCCCCACCCCCACCCAGTCCAAGGTCTCAAAGCAGAGAAAACAAAACAAAAACGAGCAATGGTGACTCGTCCCGGCCAGGAACTGCCTGCATAGATGCCTGACAAACACTGGTCATGGAATACACTTTCCCCTAATTTCCTCTTCCTCAAACAAAGCTTAAAAGAAGCCAAATACCAAAAAGCAGCAAACATTTTAGAAAAAAAAAATATCTGTCCCATGGCAGCTGGCTGGGAGGGGGTCATTTAGCCCATTGCTCCTGGCTAGGTCTCAGTCGGCCTGTTCTGAGGTCTCCAATGTGGCAACCACATGGGCATCCCACCCAGCATGGGCAGAGGAAGTCCCAAGTGTGTGTGTGTCCCCTGCTATCCAGGGAGGTCCAGTGACTGGCCTTGGGCATCTCAGCACAACTGCTGACCACCTGGGTGTCCTCAGAGAGGGTGGGCACAGGGCAAGGGGGCCTAGAGTAAGGCCTGTGGCCAGCGGCCGGGCAGCACGCTGTCTGTCCTGTAAAGATGGGCCTGGGGAAGGGGCCAGCTTTGGGAGAAACCTCCAAAGGCAGCTTCTCCTCAGGGCCCTTTCAAGGGGCTCCTGACCCTCGATAAGAGGCTCTTTCCTAGTTCCAGACACATGAACCTTGAATCAGATAATAAATGTGCTCCCAAAACATGGGGTCAATCCATTTCACTTTGTAAAACCCAACCATATTTTCAATGTCCACACGACTCTTCAGGTAATGCAAGCAACTACTCCTACGTGCCGTGTGTTTGTAACACCAGGTTTGCTTAACGGAGGCTCGCTACAGTCACATATGTCTTCCTCACCCAGCGCCCCTCCAGCTTAGACCCCTGCCTCTGTTCTTGTCCCCAGCCGCATAGAGAAGCTGGGGCAGGGCACAGAAAGTCAGTCCCAAAACCTGTTCTCCTCCTCCTCTGTTCTCAGAAGCCACACAGTGGGGGCTGCAGCTTGGATTCTGCAAGGACGGCAAGGGAATGGGTACCTATAAAACAGGGCATGATACACAGAAATGCACCTGCTGGGCTGGGCGCAGCAGCTCACACATGGGATCCCAACAATTTACAAGGCTAAGGCAGGAAGATTGCTTGAGGCTTGGTGTTCGAGACCAGCCTGGGCAACACAGAGAGACCTCCAATCTCTATTAAAAAAAAAAAAAATAGCCAGGTATGGTGGGTGCATGCGTATAGTCCCAGCTATGATCATGCCACTATACTCTAGCCTGGGCTACAGAGTAAGAAAAAAAAAAAAAAAAAAAAGAAAGAAAGAAAAGAAATGCATCTGCTGTAGCTTGAAAGAGACCTGAAGTTGAAAAATGACCTGGGGCCAGGTGAGCGGTGGTGTGCCTTCCTCCAACCTCCCTGACTGTCAGAGCCCACCATTTGCCTACTCTGGACTAGTGTGAGCCAAAGGACACCAAATGGTCCCCATCACCCACACCCTTCCAGCAGAACCAGTGCCCTGCTCTGGGCACTCTCCCAGCACTTGCCCACACTATGAGATGACTCTCGTCTGAAACGACGCCTTTTCTCTGCGCCGCTCTGCAGTACTGTTAGGCTGGAGCACGGAGCTATGGGCCTGGACCTTTTGCCTAACCCCAGCCCCTGTCCAAGCGGCTCACCCGCTGGTGATCCGGCAGTGGTGAGTTATTACACGTCAGCCTGGTCCCACATCTAAGGGCTGACACCTTGCGGGGGATCCACAAAGCATCCGTCAAGCGCCCGCTTGTGCAGGGCAGTTCTGTGGGGAGAGCGGCCACATCGGGTAGCAGGGCCGGGGGCAAGGCTCCTCTCCCAGACTTGGAAAGAAGTGAACCACCTCCTGTACCAAGCCACCCCAGAGCGGGAAAGTCAGACTGACCCCTTGGCCAACGTGCTCGTTTTACAGATGAGAAAACGGAAGTCCAAAGGGCGAGGAGTTCATTTCTAGAGCCAGCCATCTACTAGGTCTTCCATCCTGGGTTTCTGGAGAGAAGCCTGCATGTCCTCTTCCCTCCCACCAGCTTCGGCACGAAGCACTATGAGAACACCCTCCTGGCTCCTGAACAACCTGGCAGCCACTCTCTCCTTCCTCTCGGTGACCCCCCCGTAGCCCTGCGAACCCTCTAGCCTCCCGGCCCAACCAGCACTGGGCTGACATTTGCACCTAACACCTGCCCACCAGAGTCCTCCAAACCTTCCACTGCGCTCTCACCCCTATTTGGCCCAACTGAGAACAATCTGAAACACCTGTAGGGACTTTCTTTCAAAGTGAAGCTACACCGCTCCAGAGCACTTAGAATGGGCTCTTCACATTCTAGGTCATCTGCACCAACGGGCAAAAAAGCATAGTTTGTAACGACCATGAAAATCTTTTCTAAGATTTCTAAGTATCTAGAAAAGTCTTTACGGGATACTTAAAAAGATTTAATTCGCAAATTTATTAAACTAGCCCCTTCTTGACGCCACTGACTCGCAGCACCTCTGCACACCCTGCCTGATGTGTCTGAGAGCAAGGCAGCTTCCTAAGAAGCTGCTCTCCACACATGGCGTTCAGGCTCCTTCCCTGGCAAGGGCGTGCTCGTGCCAGTAAAGACCCAGCCAAGGAGAGCGTGTTTCTTCTGCACAACCAGGAGGCCTCAACGGCTCAGCTTTTCTGCCCATTCCCCCGAGCGTGGAGGCTCAGGGCTTCCTGGGAGAAAGCTGCCTGCAAAGCTCTGAGCTCAGATCACACCAAACACGCCACCCTCAGGAGCGGAGGTGCTCTCAGCTCAACAGTTCTAGAAGACCCCACCCGGACGTCACCCAGCACCAAGACAGGGCCTGCACCTGCTTGTGAGCAAGCTGGGAAGACAAACGCCAGCAGCAGGAGGGCTGGGGGTGCCCAAGGGCGGCCCCTCCTTCCTTCTGCAAAGTTCTCCTTTTGGTTCACAGCCCACTGGGTGTGCATGGGAAAAGAGACCAGCACCGAGTTGTCCTCCATCTACTTCGTCTCAGGCGAAAGTCTCTTCTCGCTCACGCCTCACCCACCTGCTCAGGGAGGCAGCAGGCACAGGGGGACGCTGGCCGCGGGGCCACTTACCAGCGGGGGCTGCGGCGAGGGGTGCTGCCCGGCTCCCGCGGGCGGCGGGTAGTGCATGAGCAGGTTGAAGGCGGAGTAGACCGTCTCTTTGTACATGCCGCCGGCGCACTCCGGGGCCTTCAGGCCTGGAAAAACCACAGCCGGGTCAGACGCCAGCCCCGCGGCGGCTCGGGCTGCAGGCGGCCTGCCCGCGCGAGGAAAACGGGGGTCGCCGGCGGACCCCGCAAGGCCCCGGCTGGAGAGGGAGCGGCCCGGAGCACCCGCGGGGCCAAGCAGTGGGGGCAGGACCTCGAGTCCGGGCCTCCCTCGGGCGGCCCCTACTTGACCCCGCGCAGCCCGCCCGCGGCCGAGGAACCCCGGCCGGCTGAGTGTCCCCAGCACGGGATTAGGCAGTCACCTGGGCAGGAGGGGAGGCGGGACGGCGGGGGTCTGTTTACTCCTATAAAGGTCAGGGCACCGGAAGTGACTCGCGCCTGGCGGCGCCCGGGAAGCCCGCCCCCCACGCCCCCACC
>NW_012149208.1:1543530-1628146 GCF_000956105.1 Propithecus coquereli
GACTCCGCCTGGGCGGGCGGCGGGCGCGGGGCGAGGGCGCGGGCAGAGCGGCTCCGGGAGCCGCCGGGTCCGAACATCAAAGGCGCCGCCGGCGGAGTGCCGGGGGCGGGGCGGGCGGGCCGGGGCGGGCCCCGACCAATGGGCGGGGGCGGAGAGTCCAGTCCCCGCCCCCTCCTTCCCCGGGAGGCCGGGACGCGCCCACCGGGCACGGTCTTAAAGGGCTCGCTCTCCCGGAGCGAACTGCGAGCGAGACGTCGGACGAGCCTGAAAATCGTCATCCTTCTCCTGAAATGCGGGGACTCGAAAGGAAACCCCGGTCCCACAGCCTCACCTACAACTAGATATTCCTGCCCCGCGCCCAGCTTTCCCTCCAGCTGCGGAGGGCGCAGGTCCGCCAGGCCCGTGGGACGTGGGCGGGGCTTAGAGGAGCCGCGGTGAGCTGGGCCGGGCGCCCGGTGCTTTGAACTGGGAACTGTCTGGGACTTGCGGCTGCTCGAGGCTGTGTGCGGACCCCTGGGAACCAGCAGGGTGAGGCCGCCTCAAAGCACAGTTCTCTGCCCCACCCTCCGCCCCTGTGCCAATCCGCGACCTCCTTGCAGGCCGCCCGCGAACACGAGCGTGCGCCCCTCGCTCAGTTACGGAGCGTGTTGCACGCAGAGCTCATAAACCATACATCTGTGACTGGCCCCTCTGCCGTGCGACGGCTCTGAGGAGCGAACAGCCACGAGGACGAGGAGGAAGGACCTCCGCCCTCCTTGCCCATCCCCCAGCCACACCCCTCTACGACTCTCCCAACTCAGTTCTGTGCCTAGAACCTGCGGCCTGGGAACTCGGGGCTTTGGGCAGCCGCCACGTGGGCCGCAGGACTCGACCTGGGAAGTAGCTTTTAGGGAGCTCATTGACTCTGACCTTGCCCTAGCCTGGCGCAGCGGCCCCTCGCGAGATCCAGGCTGAAGGGACCGGGTTTCCGAGCGCGGGAGCGTGCTCTACCTTCCATCGCATCTACACGGCCCCCGGGGCCGCATCCACGCGGGCATCCCCCACGTGCTCAGCCACTCTATCTGCAAGAGACGCCAGCCCTTTGGATCGTGGTGCAGTAAACCACAGCCCCCCCAGCAGGTTTCTGTGCTGGATTCAGTGTAGACGCCCCCATCTCTTCTGAGAGCAATTGGGACAGAGAGTACTGGGGGGAGGGCTGGGTATTGGACGCCTCTCCCGCTCAGGGCCCCACGGGACCCCTGGCAGCCGCGCAAGGCCAGGCCGGAAGACAGCCGCACCGCCCTCCCGGTCCAGGCCCAGCCTGGCTGGCTGAGGATCAAAGAGCTAAGGCCGAGCTTCTCTGTGTTCAGATGCTATCTGCGCCCGCCCAGCGGGGCGCTTGGGACCGTCCCCCCGCCCCCGCCGCCACCTCCGGGCTAGGGTGCCCACTTTCTCCCTTCCCGAGGGTGGGGTGGGCACTAGTGCCCAGGTTGGCAAGGGAGATGCGGGGAAGACCCTTGCCCATTAGGTCTCTCCCGCGTCCTTCCCCCAGGTGTGAGCGTAGGCTCCAGGTTGGGGGAGGAGGCTCCAGCCAAATGCGGCCCTGCCAGAGGAGAAGAAGCACAGGGACAGGGGCCCAGGGCCTCCGCCACCGCAGCCCCTGAGGTTATAGGGCCTGGCTTTGGGATGAGCCTCCTCTGGGAAAGCTGATGGGAACACAGGTCTGCCTAACTCATTCAGGGGTGTTCCTGTGTTTGTGGGCGACCCCAGTTTAGCAGGAGCCTCCTCCAGAATAGATGTCCCCAGATCCATGAGTTCCCTGTGGACACAGGTCAGTAGGGATTGAAACTTTTTCCAGTCCATGAAGAAAGGGGAGAAGTTGGGGCAACAGTGAGGTGGTTTGTTTTTGTGTTTGTTTTTCTTTTCTCAATAAGGTTAAATTTTTTCAGCTTGGTGTTAGGCTTTAATCAAAGATTACGGCCTTACTGCTTTATTGGTGTGAAAATAGTCTTTTTTTTTTTTTGCTTTATTGGTGTGAAAATGGCCTTTTTTTTTTAACTGAAATGATGGTGAAAATAGATTTTTTTTTAGATGTCCTTATTTGGCAAGAGAAAATACAGACATTTTTTCTCATCTGTTCACTCTGATCCTCAAATTTCTTTGCACATTTTATAAGGCTGTGAAATCCCAAAGGCTGGGAACCGCCGTCCTGGGGGTCATGACTCTAACTCTTCACCCTGCCGGGTAGAACCAGAGGAGTGTGTGGGCGAGTAGGGAGAACAGGGGGGAGGACAGATAAGGGAGGGGGGAAGCAGGGCTGAGATGCAGCCACACTGAAACCCATCTGAAGGTTTGTTGAGGGATCATCTACTTTGTACCTAGCGCTGGGCTCAGGCTGTGCAGCGAGGAAGGGTAGAGGTGTCCTGCCCTCGGGAGCCATTGGCAGGGTTGAGAAGCTGAGAAATTACTAGAGCCGAGTTATGTGTTGGATTAGTCTGTACGGACAGCAGGCAGAAAGAGCTCAAGTACGGTGAGATCAGTGTGGACTAGTCAGCATGGCTTTCTGGAGGAGGCAGTATTCATCTGGGCCTGGAAAGCTCAGGAGGGCTTGGAGAGCTGGAGGGACACAGGACCTGGGCTCGTTCCCCAAAAGATGGGTCAGCCCAGCAGGAGCCCCTTGCCTGGTCAGCACTGATTCCATCATTATCTGCTCAGTGACCTCACATACTGCGTGATTGCTATGTGCCAGGCATCCTGTCAAGAGCTTCACACACATTAGCTCATTTAATCTTCAGGCCAGCCCTATGACACAGGGACTCATTATCCTCATTTTACTAATGAGGAACCTGAAGCTCAGAGATAAGTCACTTAAGTCCTTACAACTCGAAAATGAGGGTGCCAGAATTCAAAACCCAGGTCGTCTGACTCCTGAGCCCACATCCTGAATACCATGCTCTGATGTTCCGTTACGTCCCCTGAAATTCCAAAAGGAGTCCTTATCTGCTTGGTGGTCTTGACGGACAAATGCTGATCAATAAGCTGTCACCAATCTGGAGTCCTGAGTTTCTGGGTGGCTCAGGTTGCACGGGGGGAGCCACCGACAGGATTAGGGAATCATTCCATGGTCTGTATAGGGTGACCAAACCCCTTTGCTGGAGAAGAGGGCCTAGAACCTCTGCCTTGAGCCAGACAGATCTCAGTCTGCGCCATCTGTCTTCTGGACCCCCCAGGCCTCCTGTTCTAGACGCCGACTCAGATCCCATACAGAGCCACCAGCCCTGGAGTTCTTCTACAAGATGATGAGGGGGATCTGCTGTGGCTGTCCCCTGGAGGTTACTAGGGAGTTTCAGGACGAGGGCCTGCAGCAGGGAAGCCCCAGGGTCTTCTGGACTTCTCCAGACCAGGTCAGAGCTGGTGATTTAATAAGGCTTCATTTTCGGGCAGGTGAACCAGGTGAACTTGCGTTGTTCTCAGGTGCTGGATGCAGGACCAAGTTAGGACCCTCCAGGCTCAAGGGGCAGAGCAAGAGAGCGCTGGCTTTAGACTTGGGCAGTCTCCAGTTTCCATCCCTGCTCTGCCACTTACTAGCTGTGGGACTCCAGACAAATGACTGAGCCTCAGTTTGCTCGTGGGTGAAATGGGTATCCTCCCCAGGCCTGCCTTGCTCTGTCGGAGTGCTGCTGAGATGAATCACTGTGTCCTAGGGAAGAGCTTAGCACAGCGCCGGCACATTCCAAGTGCTCTAATAAATGGGTGCTCTTGAGCTAGATATTTTTCGGAAGTTGTTAGGCTAATTGGCTTTTCATGTAACGTCATGTAAATCTTCTGAATGTTCTCATGGCCTGAGCCCACTTAATCATAGCTAAAGCTGAAAATACACATTTCCTTTCCTTTTCTTTCAAGTTTCTTCAACATGAAAGGCCCGCGTGAACTCTCTGACCTTTTTCTAACAGGGAGACCCTTGAAATGTGGCATTTCCAGAAAACGGCTCAAAGGAGCCCCAGATGGATTTAGTAAATTACAGCAGGGAGAGGTTCCGAGCGGCGTCTCTTCCTGCCCGCCAGCCTGCCTGGCATCCTGTCGGGGCTTGCCCGGAGCCGCCTGGAGGCCGGGCTGCTGGCTCTGGGCAGGAGCACTTCCCGTGGAGCATCCTCTCTCAGGGCAAAGCTGGGGCACAAGTCCTAGAGGCAGACTGTGGTTTGTTGCTAGAAACACAGTTTGCTCTCTGGAAACTGTAGTTTCACTGTGCGTTCAAGCGTGTGTGTCGTGTGTGTGCATGTGGGTGGTTGTGACCTGCAGAAGAACAAAGACACACAATTGCTGTGACGCGGCTGCTCTGCCTTCCATTGAGCTTCGCCTAGAGTGGCACCTCTTCATGTCCCAGTTCCTGCAGTCCCCAATACCCGCCACCTGGGACAATTCCTCCCAAGTGCCCCCTCCCCAGGTCACTGGCTCTCCCTGTTTGCCCCCTCTGTAGAACAGACCACCTGCCTGGTGCGTTGTATTTTGGGTGTCAAGATTTTCCTAGTTCAGTGCCCCGTGGAAAGAGCACCCTCTTATGTCTAGTTTCACTCCTCCTCCAGCCAGGGGCCGCTGGGTGGAGCAGGAAGGAGAACAGGACATGATGGGCAGCGAGGATTTGAAGAGGACCTGTGCCGGATCCTGTAGTCATTGGAGTCCCCACGCACACGGCCAGCAAAGGCTCTGAGAAGTCCTGGACCACAGAAATCCTGCCAGCCACCTTTAGCCAGTGTCTCCCAAACTGATTTGACCGTGTATTTTTCCATGCACGATTTTCAGAAACACACAGTTCTTCTGAAAGTCTGTTGGGGAATGCTAGTGCCCCTGGTTTCAGGGAACGCAAAGGAGCACTCCTTGTCCAAAACATGGAGGGGCGCTGGGGGAGGTAGTCCCAATCCGTGCCCCTGATACGGAGGAAATGAGACTAAAACTGCTCATCGCAGCTCTAACCAGGCCTCACTCCTGCCCTGCTCGATTCGCAGCTTCTACGGATCACAGGGCCTTCAGTTTTGCCCTTGCTGAGTTCTAACATGGACCAAGCATACTGTGGTGCCTAATAAATATTTGCTGCCCAGGGGATGGAGCTTTTGTATGAGGATATTAAGTGTGGAATGTCCAATTTCCTTAAGTACCAAGTTTGACAGTTGATATCTCTGACATTTCACTGTGACACTGCTTGTTTTGTCGTTATTGTGAAGGTACATCCTTCTTCTTTCAGACACGTTTTGGTTTGTGATTATCTTTCATTGTTTAGAGCAATTTTTGTGAAACCATGGATAAGTCAAAAATTCGTGTTATTTTTTTAATACGAGTTCCGTCATGGAACCAATGCAGCACAGACAGCTGGAAATATCAAAAGCGTTTGGGAAGGATGTGGCTAATGAACGCACAGTATGTCGATAGTTTGAGAAGTTCCATTCTGGTGGTTTTAATCTTGAAAATGAGCCACGTGGGTGACCTGAGACCAAGGTGGATAATGATGAGCTGAAAGCTGTAGTGGAAGCAAATCCATCTCAACTTATGTGTGAATTAGCAGCAAGGTTTGACGTTACTATTCCAACAATATTGGATCATTTGAAACAAATGGACAAGGTAAAGAAGTTGGATAGATGGGTTCCACACGAATTAAATAAGCATCAGAAGAGAATTCGTCTCGAAGCTTGCTTTTCTTTGCTGTCATGACATAAAGGCGAACCATTTCTACACTGTATTGTCATGCGTGATGAAAAATGGATTCCTTTTGACAATCTCAAGCACTCAGCACAATGGCTGGATAAAGACGAACTGCCGAAACACAGTCCAAAACCAAATATTCATCAAAAAAAGCTAATGGTGTCTGTTTGGTGGTCCAGCGCTGGTATTATCCACTACGGCTTCGTGAAACATGGCCAATCAGTTACAGTAGATGTCTTCTGCAACCAGCTGGATGAAAGGATGAGGATGCTTGCAATTAAGCAGCTGAGATTGGTCAATAGAGACAGGACAATCCTCTTGCAAGACAACACTTCACCACGTGTGGCACAAACAACGCTGCTCAAACTACAGAGGCTGGACTTGGAAACTCTCTGTCATCTACCATATTCACCAGACCTTGCACCAACTGACTACCACTTCTTCCAGGCTTTGGACCACTTCTTGCAGGGAAAAATATTCACTTCTCAACAAGCCGTGGAAAACGCCTTTCACGATTTTAAGATGGCAAAACTGTGTCGATAGTTTAGGTGATACTTTGATTAATTGTACTGCTTCTTGTTTGTGACGTAATAAATGACACTTTTGATTCGGAATTGGACATTTCATATTTACTGACCAAATCCAAAGCTCCTGTATGGTTCCTCGAGCTCCCAGGGAGAGGGTGTGGGGGAGGTTTCCATTTGTTAGTTGGAAATTCTGCAGTGTCTGAGACGCCTTTGTGTTTTTAAGGCTCATCTCTGGTCTCTCCCTATTCCAAGAAGCCTCCCACCCACCTGGGCCCACAGAGATCCTTTCTGCCTTCCACGCTCCCATTGCCTTAGAATTGAGGCCACTCAAGGTATCCTGAGCTGTTGGTCTCTGCTTCCTGTGAGTGAGTCTCCTGTCCTTTGGCCGCCATGTCTTTGCCTCCTGGTGGTCAAGAGCTGAGTTTGAACCAGCCTGTGTGGGTGAGACCTTGGCCAAGTCACCTCCCGGCTGGAGGCTGCCTTTTCTTGTCTGTTAAGCAGGGCGGGGGATAATAATAATACTTGGGTCAAAGAGCTGGCGAGATGGGATAGGTTCATGCTGGTAAAGTACTTAGCACAGTAGCTAGTGCAGAGTAAGTACTTGCTAAGTGGTGGCCGTTGCGACTTCTTGTTACTGTTGCTCCCAGCCGGCAGGGCTGAGCTGAGGGCCAGGCCCCAGAGGTACTCAGCAGGTGCCGCCTGAGCCAGCAGCTGCCTCTGCGATCCTGCAGTCCTGCTGGTCGTGGGCGGAGCGTGGGGACCAGGGCGGGGAGGGCACCAGGAACCTGCCTTCTGAGGCCAGAGCGTTCAGCCCCAGTGGAGACTCTTCCTGCCAAAAGATGGCCATCTCCAGATGTCTGCAGGCCGGAGGAGCCGCAGGCCCTGTGGGGGCCCCGAGGGCAGAGACAGGACTAATGGGAGGAAATTACACAGAGAGATTTCATCTCAGCTTGAGGAAGCACGTCTACCAGTCAGAGCCGGCCAACCATGGCCCGCCCAGGCTGCGACAGAGGCAGTGAGCTCCCTGTCACCAGAGGTGTGTGAGCAGAGGCTGAGGGCTCTCTAGGGAGGGAAGCTGCTCAGGGGGTTCCTGCCCTCCTGGCTCCTCTGAGGCCGTGGCAGTCCCGTCCACATCCTGTGTGGCTGCAGGCATCTGCCCAGCCGCAGGCTCCAAGGTGAGTGCCAGGACAGAAGTTTGGACACATCTGGCTCCGGATTGGGGCTAGAGGCTCGAGGGGGGCGTCGGTGTAAGAGGCTGATCTCAAGGGGGATCAAAACCAACGCCGTCACCGTTTCTGGAGAGGCAGTGTAGTGCAGTGGCTGGCAGCGGGCACCCCGAGCCTGCTCAGGCACCTCCCCCAGGCCGTCTGGGCCCGCCCCGCAGGGCAGAGGTTGTGGGCGAGGATTGTTCCTAAATCAGCCTCCCCTCCCTTGCTTCAGCTTTTTCTAAAAGCAGGGACTGGAAGGAGGAAGATGGGAGGAAGCAGGAGAGGAGAGAGACTGGGTTTCCATCTTGGTTCTGCCACTTGGCAGCTCTGGGACTTTGGACGAGTCATTTAACTTCTTTGGGCTTTGGTTTTCTCATCTGTGAGATGCAGTGAGGATTAAACAAGTTATTGTTTGTAACATACTTGGCATAGTTCGTGGTCCTGTCAGTGTTGTTAAATAGATAAAAATTCATTGCACGCCTCACCTATGCCTGGTACCATGCAAGGGGCTTTACACCCATCACCTTGTCTAGTCTTCGCAACAGCCTACTGAGGTTGGAATTCTGTTACTAGGGAAAGTGAATCCAAGAAAGTCGGGTTTCTTGCCCAAGGTCACGTGCTGGTGGAAGGCAGGGCTAAGGTTTAAACTCCCTGCGGCCTGTGTCCAGGACTCAGGCTCTCAGCCACTCGGCTTTGCCTGTTCAGGGGTTGGCAGCCTCTCTAAGGAGGTAAAGCGCCTACCAGAGCGTGGTGACAACAGATCAGCCGGCAGGGGGTCAGAGAAGGGTCCCCCTCCCCGCTCAGGGCAGAGAGGTTCCTCTGACTAATTTGTGGAAACGTTGCTGGTGCCTTTGATGACAGGCTGCTGCCTTGCTTCCTCCAGCTGAGCAACCTCCATCGTGGGGCCCTAGAAAGAGAGAGGTTCTGGGCTGAGCAGCTCCCAGGGCTGCATGGGGGGTGGCTGGGGGTGCCTTGGCGGCGAAACTGACGCGGGATCCCGGCCACCCGAGACAGCCTCCGGGAAAAGCGCACAGGAGCTGGGAGACTTGAGTTCCCTGCACAGTCTGTCCCGGTGTGGACGGGGGCTGTGGCCTGGGGTGTCCTGCTCACTCCCATGGTCTATTTTGTCCCGGCAGGACTCCTCCGTGTTGTTCCTGACTATGTCGTCTGGACAGAGCCGGGGCCTGGCGGAGAGCAGATGCCCAGCGTATATTTTTTGGGCCCAAGAATGACTCCAAACACTTGCACAGCACTTTACTGTTCCCAAAATGCATTCCTGTCTGTTATCTCATCTGATCCTCTCAGCAGCCCTGAGAGGTAGGTCTTTTAACCCCATTTTACAGATGAGGAAACTGTGGTTTAAAGAGAGGAAGAGACTGGCCCAGGGTCATGCAGCTCGAACCCTGTCTTTGGGCTCCAGACTGACTCTGACTCTGCAGCCCAGAGGTCTTGCCCCCTTCCTTGTGTGAGGAGAGCGGGGGACAGCAGGAAGCCCCATTGATGAAGGCCCTCATGGCCTCCGTTAACACAGAAGAGAGCCTCAGAGGTGGTCTGGGAGATGGTGTTGCTGGCTACCGGGGGACAGGTTCGCAGCCTCCAGCGTCCCTGGTGGAGGCGGGGCGTGTCAGGCCGGCGGGTGCTCATCTACTCACGTGGCAAGTTCTTCCCCAGCTAGACAGGTCTGCGCTCCCGGGAGCTCTGTGCAAGGGGGTGGAGTGGGTGGGTGCACGTCGTCGCTGTCTCAAAGGTGGGGGCGTCAGAATCATGCCTCGTTTGGCAGGGAACAGCATGCCGTTTCCTGGAGACAGTGCCAAAGAACTGTTTGGGACCCCTCGCCCCTGTGCCTCCAGCCTCTGGGTCTGTCTGGGGTCAGGGGTGGTGGGCCGGGTTCCCTGAGCTGGTATCACTTCTCAGTGGTGAAAGTACCTCTTTTCACCTCGGTCACTGCTGGGCCTCTGCTGACAACTGGTTTTCCTTGTCAGCTTTGCTGTTTTTAATCTTTGTTCGCTGCTCTATTATCACTGACATTTTAAAGGGTTTCCCCCTCCTGGTCAAGCTTTGTCTTTTGCTTTTATGGTTTTAGAACTTCTCTCCTCTCCTTCTTCTCTCCTCTTTCTCCTCCCAGCCCGTGGCTTTGGAAGAAGCTGATGCAGGAGGTAGGCGGGGGATGGTTTAAAAGCAACGTCTCCATACCTCCCTCATCTCATTGTTCCTGCCCCCAGCATGGACCCAGACCTGAGGGCAGTATGGGGGGACAGGACACCCCTTTAAACTGAGATTCTTTTTCCTAAGTGGAGCTTTGGTGCCTCCAGCCTTGCATCTGCGCACATGAGCCCCTTTGTGGAGTTACTTCTTCACCCCGCTTCCCGCTGACACTCTCGCCTTCTCAGGGCGGCCCCCGCCCCCGCCGGAGGAAGCTCCCAGCACCCCGAGCCCGCTGACTGTAAGCAAGTCACCTCGCTTCTCAGGGCCCCTGGCGGAGACGAGATGAGGGATGGGAAAAGGTTTCTGGGGCCCCTCTGCTCATCCCTGATTCATTGTGGGACTGATTCTGTGGCCAAAACTCCCCTTCTGAAATTCACAGCCCCTTGGCTTGGGTGGGGGTTTCCTCGGTGGCAGCAGACTGGGCCCCAGTGACTTGAGTAGCCCAGTCGTGATGGACGTGAGCACCCAGGCCTGGGCCCAGGGTGCAGCTGGGAGGGTCCCTCCATCCTCATCCTGGGCCAGTGCTTGGTGTTTGGCTTCTGGGGAGGCAGCAACTGAGGAGCTGAGGACCACTAGGTGCCCAGACGTGAACCTGAATTTCTACCTCTGCTTTGGACCAGAGCAGTGCTCCCTGCCTGTGGCTCAGCCCTGCCCCTAGGACCCCAAAGTGGGGAGGGACAGACGTTCCAAGGCTTTTTGCCCCAGCGCCTTCCCCTACAAGACACTGAGGGGGTCTGACTGCTTGTGCGGCTGTGCTGGTGAACATTCCGCTTCATGTTGGAGATTCGAATCTGCAGGGGCGGCACTTAAACCCCTGTGACGGCTGGGACTCAGACTCGAGACAGACTCACAGTGTGTCTGCATTTCCCAGTGTGAGAAACACTGTCTGGGTCTTTCCTTTGCACCCACAGAAAGTCCCGAAGGTGCCGGGCCCCGGCTCGCAGGCCGGCTGGGGGGCTAAGCCGCGGCCGGCGAAGGGAGGACCAGGCCTGTCTCGCCACAGCTGGTGCCAGAGCACCCGGAGAGCGGGTACCAGTCGGTGGGAAGCTCAAGAACAACACCGTATGGACGGGGCCTGGGTCATTAAGTGCCCCAGACGGTGGAGACTCTGAGCTGTGAGGCCTTCAGAGGGGTGGGAGGACAGCAGGACCGGAGTGGGCGCGAGGGTCTGTGGAGGAGGGCAGAGCCGCACGCTGAGAGCAAGCGAGGGGCAGGCGGCGAGTGTGGGGGCCTTGGGAGCCTCCACAGAGATGGGGGGCGCTCCCCGTCTTACCTCCCCTGAGTCCAGCCCTGAGCACCGAAGAGAGAGACTGCTAGAACTCAGAGAAACTCGGGAGAATGCCAGGGCCTCCAGAATGCACCCAGGGGAAACTGAGGCACAGAGGCTTCCTCTGCCCCATAACCTAAACTCAGGAAATCTTGAAACATGCAGCAAAGCAAAACAAACAAACAAATCGAGAGCACCCGTTGCATGTATTGATCATGAGTTGTTTTTGTAATAAAGAATAAACCACTCGATGTTATTACAAAAAATTCAGATTGAAATAACTTTGGGGCGTGGGGTAGGGTGGGGCTGGGGAACTGGCTCCACTCACAAGCAGTTGCTGTCCACTCACTCACCGGCTGGCCCAGGGTGACCAGGGACCCTTCCGCAGCCTCCTCCCCTCTGGGTCTGGGGGGGCCGTGAGCTCGGAGAGCAGCGGGGGCCGCGCACAGGCCCCCCCTGGTGGCTGGCTCCGGAAGAGGCTGTCTCTGAGCTGCAGGGCCAGGGTGTCACCAGGGTGTGTCTGGACCCCTGGCCTCCCAAAAGAGCACCCCTCCTCCCTGCGTCCCCCACAGCTGCTACAGCTGCACACTGGGGGACGGACGCTGGGCCCCATTCCAGTCCTCGGGGACCTGCGACGGCGTTTTCACCTCGACTCTGGAGCCGGCCCGGCGGCCAGCGTGTTGGTTCCACTGACTCTCAGAAGGGGTCTCCTGGAGCGGGGCAGCTAACACTGGGCCTCCCGGGTATGACGCCCACCCGAGCCCCACCTCCAGTGTCGACAGCTGTGACACGCAGCTGCTGAGGACGGTGCAGGGATGCTGAGGACGATGCTGGGATGATGAGGACAATGACGACAGCAACAAACGCCGGCTCACAGTTACTGAGCAGCTCGGGTGCTCCACCCGGGGAGGCCGAACAGCAGCTCACGGGCGGGGATCTTTTATTTTTAATAGGAAAAGATCAAACAAAGGTAAAGAGAAGAGTATAACGAACCCACGTGTATCCCGTCGTCCCGCGTGAGCCATTGCCAAGACTCTGCCACGGTTATTCCACTTGCCCCTCCCTTCCTCTCTTTCTTTCTTTTTAATTAAATATTTTTTTTAATTTAAAATTAAAGATTACTGATCTTCTCTGTGTCGTCTCAATTTCAGTATATGGGCTGCTGAAGCGAGCACTTTAGTTAAATATTTTAAAGTGAATCCCAAACGTCATGTCATTTCACCCGTACGTGCTTTGGCACATGTTTCTAAAAATATGGATATTTTCTTACAGAACCACAAACCATGACCATATCTCCCCAAATTAATAATTCCTTGGCCTCATCTTAGTCCCACCCTGCGAGGCAGGTACTCTTCCTGCCCCTGTCTTACGGGTGAGGAAACAGAGGATTTGAGAGGACAGGTAACTGGGCCCAAGATCACACAGCTTGTAAGCGATGGAGCTGGGATCAGAGCCCAGGAAGTCTGACGTGGGAGCCCACGCTCTAAATCCCTCTCTCTGAGCCTCAGTTTCCCTCTCTGTAAAGTGGGGATGCCAACGGTGCTTTGCTGCTTCACAGGATAAATGCACGAGTGTACTGTGTTACTGTTGCTTCTAACGGTAACAGTGAAATGATAATGAAACAAAGAAATCAAAAGATAGAATTAATAGAAAATAGGTATAATTGAAAAGAAATAGGCCGGGTGTGGTGGCTCACACCTGCGATCCCAGCGCTTTGGGAGGCCAAGATGGGAGGATCGCATGAGCCCAGAAGTTTGAGGCTGCAGTGAGCTGTGATTATGCCACTGCACTCCAGCCTGGGTGACAGAGTGAGACCCTGCCTCTAAAACAAAAATGAAATATGATGATTAAAGGAAATTAAGATTTGCTGAGCCCCATTTATATGTCAGACTTTTCTTTATTTCGTTTAATCTTTACTCCAATCCTATGTTTCTTAATCGCATCATCTTATACAGGTGAGCAGACCCCTGGAAGTTGACAGGAGCAAGATTTGAAGCCAGGCTGGTCTCTTGAGGGTGGCAGAAAATCCTGGGGTGTCGCCGAAGGTGACCTTTGCCAAAGCCTTCGGGGCATCCTGCCATCCATGAGGAAAGTGTTGGGATTACTGCTTGCAAGCAACAGAACTTGCTCTGGTGGTCTTGGGCAGTGTAGGGGTTCACTGGACGCATGCGGGGTAGCTCACAGAATGGATTGGAAGGAGGGGAAGAATGTGAGCATGGAGCCCGGCAGGCTGGGCCCTGCCCCTGGGATGAATCTGCTTCTGCCTGTTTCTCTGCCTAGACGTGCTTTCTGAGCCCTGGAGCCCAGGGAGAGAGTCGAGGGTCTCGGTCCGGATGGCACGGCCCCGCCCATCACGGTGGGTACTTTCTTGGAGGGTTCTAGAGTGCGGGGCGTGGCCACAGCTCTTTACAGGGGTGAGACGGAGAGGGAGCCGGAGGGGATTCCCTGAGGGAGACGCAGCGCTCTGGTTTTCACACCGTCATTTTGCTTCGGGTCCTTGGCATGAGTCACACGTGAAAGCACCGTGTTTTGCCAGGCTGTGTCTGCCGCCGCCACCCTCTTTGTAGCAACTGCCAGCTCTAGACGGGAGGCCACGGGCTGGGTCCCAGCCTGCAGGGAGCCCAGATCTAGATCGCGCGGGCAGGACCTCTGTCCGCAGCTGGGTGCTGCAGCGACAGGAGCAGAGTATTAGGGACGACAGTCTTGGGGCCAAGTGTTGGGGGATTTTCCATCCTTTGCATCACATGCAAATGAATGCAAATGTGTGTGACTGAGAGGGCGCCCTTTGAGCTCAGTGGCTGGGTAAAGCCTGGAAGGGGACACGGCTCTGGCTGGTCTGTGCCTTCTCCTCCCCGAAAACGTTCAACCCAGCTTGCTCCCAGGCAGCGCCCTGCCACCGCTAGGGTCTGGACCCCTGGACACGTAGCACGCCCTGAGGGGCCTCAACTCCTTGGAGAAGTGGGTGGGGCATGAAGTCGAGATTAACAAATAAGAAGCACCCTGCTGCTTCTGTTGTCTCCACCTGTGCCTAGCACAGGGCTGGCCACACAGGGCTGGGCACAGGGGGGATGATGGATTGGCCCCAGGGCAGCCCAGGGGCCAGGCCATACCAGTGAGGCCTGGGGCACATGGGACAGCCCCACCTACTCAGCCTCAATCCTGGACAGTGGATTCAGGGGAGACAAAGAAGGCGGTTGGGAAGGACGGGAGGGGACGCGGAGGCTGTTCGGCATTTGTCAGAGCCTCTGGAGACTCCAGATACGATGCCCCGCCCGCCCCCAGGCTGGCCAGGCAAGGAGCGGGAGCCAGCAGAGGAAGTGGAACAAAACGGGGTGAGCGGGACCCCATGGGCCCCAGCATCCTCCTGCATCCCCGAAGGGCACCCGCAGGGCCCTGAGAAGCAGGAGGGCTTTTTGGGAAGGCAAAGGGCTGGTCCCGTGGAGGGGCGATTCTCTGGCGACCAAGGGGAGCGCCAGAGCAGCCCTCCAAGCCAGACCAGCCAGGTCCGATGGCCCAAATCTCAGTCCCCCCAAAGCCCCGCTTTAGGAGGCTGTGCTCGACCTGAAGCACCCCAGGCTCCGCGCTGGTAAGTTTCAGTGAGTCCTGTCTCTCCTGCCTGGTCTGTCGCCTTCGCCCTCCTCTTCCTTCTCTCCCGCCGTCTCCTCTCCGCAAGGCCCCACCATGTGCAGCCCCGGTGGCACCTGGCCTCCCCGCTCAGCGCTCCTTCAGGGTCGGAGCTGGGAGTCCAGCCTGGCTCGCCCCGTGTTCCTGAGTAGACACGGGCTCCAGGACCACTGGCCTCCAGCACAGCTTTGGGCCTGGTACGGCCTGGCTGGGTTGTTTTCCTGCCCCTGTGGACTAGAACTTGGCCCCTTCGCCCTTTGCTCCCTCCCCAAGTGTTCAGTCCCTCCAGGAGAGCCCCCAGGGGTGAGGGAGGGTAGGAGCTGTGCTGGGCCTGGTCACCATGACCTTAACTCCCTACCTGTGCAGGCTGCAGACAGCTCCAAGGGGAAGATCAGGCCCAACTTGGGCAGGAAGCCTCAGGGGCCTGCGGCCAAGGTCTTCATGTTATGAAGATAGGGCCAGGGGTCGGGCCCCACCGCCTGTCTAGGAGGCTGAGAGGGCAGCAGCGCCAGAGTTTAGCAGAGGACTGGTCGGAAAGAAAGGAGCCCTTGTGTTGGCAAGACCTGTCCTGCGAGGGCCGCAGTGGGAGGCCTCCAGCAGCCTGAACCACAGTTGCAGGGAAATTAGACAACTGCTCCTTCTGCGTCCCTGGGCCTCATTCTGGGAAAACACGCACTGCTGCTCCCACCCTCCCCACCAGGCCCAGAGGAGACCCCACCACCCAGTCACCGCAGCTCCTGCACCGCTGGTGTGGGTGTGCAGAGCTGGGGGACAAAGCCCCCTCGACCACTGGAAGGAGCCCTGCAGGGCTTCCCTATGTCTGTGCCCGGCTGTGACCAGAAAACACAGCCTCGCCATTTCATCATCGGAAGATTCATTTAAAAGAGTTTTGTGTTGTGGCAGTTCTGGGTGAAGTTCTTGATGATCTGATTTTAAAGGCCTTTTTTTCCCCTGGATCCTCTGGAGTTGCCATAGAGATCAGTTAGAGGCAAACAGAGCTAATGAGCTTGGTTGGGTCTTTTGTGTTCCTGAATGTTTTCCATTCTGAGCCCTTACCATGTAATTAGAGAGATTATTTAGCATGGACTTTTTCTTTTATTGTAAATTAATTTCAAAAGCAAGCTCTGAGGTTAAATAATGATTGTGTTTGTTAATCAATCCAACCTGGATCTCCTTCCAAAAGAAGACAGGATGCCATTGTCAAGACGCCGGGAACAGGATGTTTGAGACTGGGGGTTTCACTGATTGCAGGGATGGGGGGGTCCTGCCAGTCAGAACCGACGTGTGCTGATGTCTTCTTATTAGACAGGCATGTGCTCTGGGGACAGGGGACGCGGGAGATGCTGGGGGGATGCCTGCTGGGGCCCTGGCAAGCCAAGCTTCCCGAGAGGGGCCTGCAAGCCCCTTGCCTGGGCCTCAGTTTGCCTGCTAAAGAGCCCACACATGTCCAAAGGTGGTGGGGTGAGAAGGGGCTGCCGCTCCAGCCTCGGCACCAGCTAAATCGGCTCACGGTGCCTCACGACTCCCCACCCCCGTCTCTCTGTTAGGGTGAGTTCGGATGTTTTTCTCAGTGTTTCTCAATCTTGGCACTATTGGCATTTTGGGCCGGATGATTCTTGGTTTTGGGGGCTTTCCTGTGTACCGTGGGATGTTTAGCAATGTCCCCGGCCTCTACCCACCGGATGCCAGGAGCACACATGAACCTCACCCCCCCAACCAAAAGTGTCTCTGGACGTTGCCACATGTCCCCTTGCAGGCCAAATTATCCACAGTTGAGAGCCACTGGATTAAAACACAATACGTGTTCATTGTAGAAAATATAGAACAGCATAGAAAATAAGATAAAAATAACCTGGAATTGCAACAACCAGAATTAAACCTCTTTAAGCTTTTGATGCGCTTCTTTCCAGATTTCCTTTTTCATGCATATATGTCATTTTGCTTTTTTATAAAACGGAGGCTGCCCCAAGCGCAGAGTGTCCTGTGCTGCAACCTGCCGAGCCACGGCCTGCGCGCAGCGGGCGTTTCCCTCCCCGCCAGGTCTGCGCCGCGCGCCCCTTCCCCAGCTGCGTCGGGAACTCCATCCTCAGCGATGCTCAGCGGAGGCCCAGGGGCATGGTGGGAAGCTCGCCAGGATCTCTTCTGAACGTCTAAGGGCAGGGAACCAATCCGATCCCTCACCCAGAGGGGCTCTTGCTGTGGGGTTGACTCGCGCCAGAGCGCAGGTCACCACACACCCATTTCCCCGCCGGCCGGGGGCTGTGCTCCCCATGGTCCTTTTCCTGGGTGTGGGCGGGTCTGGCGGAGAGCCCACCTTGCAAAGGGCGGATGCAGGCTGAGCCGAGGCAGAAGGTCTCCAGTACCAAGTGGGGGGTGGGGAGAGTCTAAACCTGTGACAGAGCAAGCGGCCCCTCCTGAGGCTCGGATGAAAGCAGGAGCCTTTCCCAGGAAAAAGGCCCCGTTCTGCATGGCCTTCTAAAGACCCCGGGCTGGGAGCTTCTGAGTACAGGGATTTTCCTGAGGACTCGTGGTGACCTAGAGACTTACCCGTCTCTCGCAGGAACATTTGCCAAGGTGCTGGGACGGCTCTGACCTCAGCCCTTCCCCGCTAGGCAGGGCAGGGCCTCTTCTGCAGGCAGTAGTGTCAGCCTCGGGAAAGGGATGGATGGATGGATGCATCTGGAGAACTGGGACCAAGATCTGAGCTTCTCCGATGATAATATTGATCACGGCTAGCACATGGGCCAGCCTGCCATGGGCCAGCCTACACATCTAATCTGTCGTTGTCCCAGGACCCGAGCCGGCCCCGATGGGAAGAGAGACGCGGCTGGGCAGATGGCTGTCACGTGCTCCCTCCGCCCGCCCAGGCAGGCAGTTTGGCGCCCAAGGCCTGGAGCGGGCTGGGACCCGAATGGCCTGCACCCCTGCAGGAAGGATCCGAGAGCTCCGGCCGGAGACGCCTCGTGCTTGCTGGGATGAGGGGGTGCTCGCGCCTGTTGCCGCCACACCCCACGTTGGCCCCGAGGAGGCCAGGATCACACAGCTGCTCTCTGGGCCGTTCAGCAGGGCTGGGGCTGTGGGTGGCAGGAAAGCAACAGCCACCTCAGGTGAGGCGGGCAGGGCACTTGCAGCTGGGGGACGTTCAAAGATGTCCCTCAGGGCTTCCCAGAATAGAGAATAGCCACAGGAAGGGGCTGCCATGGCCACTTTCTATCCGTCTCTGGAGGGTTTGGCTCCGCAGCCTGGCTCTTCCTTGGGGAGGGCTCAGTCCTCTCGGGGTAGCAGGAGGGGGTCCCCTCGCCCCTACTCTCCCCAGAGCCCTGTGGTGCAGGCGGAGCCCTGCGTGCTCAGGGCAGGCCCGGGAGGCCAGTTCGCCCTCGCCCAGCCTACTGCTTTGAGCCGGGTACGAGGAGCCGTGACGGAAGGTCCGGAATGCCAGCTCGGGCTCGACACCAGAGCACACCTGCAGTCACATCTGGAGCCCTGGTCAGGCCCTGTGGAAGGACATCACCAGCCAGCTGGGCAGTCAGAGGCCTGTAGATCTTGGGCCAGGATGGGATTCGTAGCTGTGCGTCGTGTAGGGACAGCCCGCCCCAGCTGGAGCCCCCGGGCCTGGCCTGGACACACGTGCAGGGCTACCACGCCGCACCACTCTGGGGCACTGCTCACACGGCGCACACGCACAACTTGAATGCGTGTGTGTCAGTCTTGCCACCGTGCAAACCTTCCTCTCCACAGCTTGTACTCCCAATAGGTGAGTATACAACTACATTCAAAAACCAGTGGTCAGAAATGGTGGCTCGCACCTGTAATCCTAGCACTTTAGGAGGCTGAGGCAGGAGGATTGCATGAGACCAGGAGTTTGAGACCAGCCTGGGCAACATAGCAAGACCCTGTCTCTACAAAAATGGTTTAAAAACATTAGCTGGGCATAGTGAGCGCACCTGTAGTCCCAGCTACTTGGGAGGCTGAGGTGGGAGGATCGCTTGAGCCAGGAGTTTGAGGTTGTAGTGAGCTGCGATTGTACTGCTGCACTCTAGCTTGGGTGACAGAGGGAGACCCTGTCTCACACACAAAAAAGAAAAACAAAAACAAAAGCACAGACAATGATATTACCCACCCTAGGAAGCTAAGGGCTTCCCCTGGGGCATTTGAAATGGGGTTCCCTTTACATCTCACCTTTCAGGACCTCCAGCTCTGTCAAGGAGGCGTGTCTGTGCTCAGATGACTCATGGAGACACGCAGGCTTGCCAAGGGCCAGGAAACAGCTGTTCGTTCCCAACTGCAGCAGTTTGCTAGTAGATTTATGACTTGGGGTCACGAATCCATAAATCACCTTTATCCCCCTGGAAGGAAGGTTGTGTATTAGCTTGAAAGAGGCCTTTGCTTCAGGTGTCTTGGCAAACCCTGGTTAAAGGTGTGAACCACCAGACACGGAAATTCCGGCAGCTCTCTGGCGCCTGAGCAGGGAAGGGCTGCAATGGAGAGCGGAGACTTGGGTGCGAATCTGTGATCACCTGAGCCCTGGGAGTGAACGTACTGAACTGCGCGTCCCTGCTCCAGGTGCAGCACCTCTGTGGCTTCCGTGTTGGGGGTCACTAGGGGGTGTGGGGGGGATCTGACATCAGGGATTCCAGAATCAGTGTCAGAGGTCACCCAGGGACACCCACATATCTTCTAGATGAGGATCCAGAAATGTCAAGACACTACCCCAGCACGTGGGGGGCAAAGTCAGGCCCCCAACCTTGGCCTTCTAAGCCTGGCCCGTGCCCTAGAACTCTTCCGCACACCTCCCTCTGCAGAGCAGGGAGAAACCCAAGACAGTGACTCAGAGCCCCCTTGGCAGTTTTGCTGATAAATTTTTTGTTTTGAAGTGAGATGTTCTGCCTCTATTAAAGTCTTTAGGAAATTATAGTGATTTTGACTTTTTCAGACATGTTTGAATTACTCACAGTCTGGAATTCCCAGGCAGGGGGTGAGATGCAGAGAGACTGCAGAGCACGGAAGGTAGGGGCCCAGGATTTGGGGTCAGATGGATCTGAGTTCAAATCCCCACTCTGCCATCTACTAACCGTGTGAGTTAACTGTTCTGGGCCTCGGTGCTTTGTCTGGTTTTGGTAACTAACACGAGGATTTGGTTCGTGGGTTGCTGGGGGACTAGGTGTGGCAATGGGAGGGCTCGGCCCGCAGGAGGCTGAGTGGGCACTGGGGTTATTCCCTGGGCACCTGCTGGCGCAGGAAGGCCAGCGTCTCCCCCAAGAAGCACGGACCCGGCCTGCACGGGGCCTCACGCACGGCCGCGCGGCGCGTGGATCCGGGCCAGGGCGGCCCGAGCTCAAATCCGACCCTGCTGCTGACCTGGCGCCAAAGGACGTCCCCTGTCTGTCGCGCTCTTTCTCTCCAGGAGAAATGTGGGTAACGACAGCGCAGGCCGCTGCAAGGACCCGCGTGTGCGGTGCTTGGAGCAGGGCCTGGTACACAGTCAGTGCTCGTAGACGGTCATGTTATCGCTGTCCCTGTTTTTTCTGCTTGTACGTGTGTTTCCGGCGGGGCAGCAAGAGCCCATTGTGTGCCGAGCTGGCGGGAGAGTTTCCATGGCTCTGTTTCTGCCAAATACGATGCGAATTTGTGCTTTCCTTGTTCAGAGTGGCCCAGCCTTTGCCCGCGCTGTGCCCTTTGCCAGGGAACCCCTTCCTCCCCCGTCCCCATCTGTCAACACCCTTCCAAGGCCCAGCTGACAAAGTCGCGTGAAGAACTTTCCAGATCTCGCCCAGGAAGAAACGTTGACCAAATAGTTTGGATATTTACTGAGCGCCTACCCTGTGCGAGGACTGTGCTAGAGCGAATCTGTCCCTTCTTCCTTCACGGCCCGTTTCTGTGCTTGGGCGCCTGTTTTACTCCATCCTGCCCTGCCGCATTCCTTTTCCTCGCTAGAGTCTGGAGAGCAAAGGGGCTCACAAACTTGCACAGGGGCCCACGGCCCGTTCGTGCCCTGGCAGCCTCTCTGTCCTGGACTTTTCTTCCCGACCACGGACCCAGGGGCAGGACCAGCTGTGCCAGTCTCTGAGCCACCTGCGGCTGGATCCAAGCATGCTCAGAGGGCCATGGGTTACCACCCCACAGCTAGGGGTTCAAAGCCTTCGAGAGGTAGCCCCCAGAGAAGACGAAGGCTTTAAACTGTTATTGTAAGTGTGTCTTCTCCTCCGTGGGTTGTGTGGAGATCAAAGTCTGAAGGAAGTAGAAGGTTGCTCTCTGACAAAAACACCGTATTTTTAGAAGCACTCGGTGGTTTAGGATGTTTGCC
The DNA here is from genome assembly GCF_000956105.1 of Propithecus coquereli. NCBI lineage: Eukaryota > Metazoa > Chordata > Mammalia > Primates > Indriidae > Propithecus > Propithecus coquereli. The sequence goes on from NW_012149208.1 coordinate 1,564,339, forward strand.
CCAACGCTGCCTTTCGGTGGCAGGGTTGGGGCTGGGGTGGAGGCGGGGGGCTGCGACCGTGAGCCGAGGGTTGGTGGGAGCGGGTTTCCTGGCACAGGCCCGAGGGGGGGGTGAGGGGGGAGGGACGGCCCATCGTCCCTTATGTCTCCCGAGGACCAGAGCACCCGGGCTGTGGGTTTCAGGGTTGGGGGCAGGGGGCCGGGAGGCCTCTGGCTCCATCCCCTTCTGTCAGAGGTGGAAAAACTGAGCCCAGAGAGGAGCAGAGGCTTGGCCTCTCTCCGCCTCCACCCCCGCCTCCAGCACACACAGCCTCCCCAGCTGGGGCCAGGGCTCGCACACATGAAACCGTTAGAGAACAATGCTTGCATTCTGTAATCAGGGCTAATTGGTGTGGTTCAGAAGGGGAGGAATGCCAGGCGTTTGGGGCAGGACATCAGTGGGTCCCTGAACCAACCGCCCGGAATATTCCACGAAGAATAAGAATGGCTCCTGGGGGCTGGGCAGGGTAAACCCTGGCAGCATGGGCGAAAGCAGGGAGGTGGGACCTAGGTCAGCTTGAACGTGGGGACCAGTGGGAGGAGGGGCCGGGCCTGGGGCTCAGGTCGTCACAGGCCTGAGAGGCCCGAGGACAGCTCTTTGGAGCCCGCCTGGCTGGTTTCTGTCGAGCTTCTTGCCACAGGTGACCGGGAGAGGTGAACTGGCTGCTCCCTGTGTGGGGACAGGGGCAGCGGGAGGCATGCTGGGAGGTTGCCCGGCTGCCCCCACCTCTCCTCCGCGCTGCTACCTTGTAATCAGGGTGGCCCTGCCTTCATGTTTATGCCAAAATCCCGAACAGCCAGGCTGGGATGGCGAGCTGCAATTTATATCATTTTTCATACGGGTTAGAGGCTCCTGAGGCTCAGGCTCCTTCAAACAGGAGCAACACTGGATAAGCGGCCAACCAGGAAGGCAGGCTACTAAGACACAGGGTCCTAGGCAGCCACCTGCTTCTCATCTGGGACGTGCCCGGCTGGTTTCGGAGATGGTGGAGCAGCCGCGGATCACTTTCCTTGACAGGCGGCGTCCACGCTGGGGCTGCAGTGAGCGGCTCTCGGCCTCCAGCGTGCCCCACGCAAAGCTCCGCAGAGGTAGTTGGGAGCCCTCTGCTCTTTGTCCTCGCCTGTCCCCGAAGACAGCCATCTGGAGACAGCCAAGTCCGGGCAAAGCCCCAGAGCCTGTGGGAGGCCGGTGCCCCAGGCTGGTGCGGGGAGCAAGGATTCCAGGCTCACCCATCTCTGCTTCTTGCAGACTGAGCATTAGTGCCCCGGAGTAAGCACGGGGGCCAGCTGCAGGGAAAATGAATGAGCCAAAGCCACGTGCGACGTGGATGAATCTTAAAACCGTGCTATAGAGCGAAAGCTGAAAGAATTTGTATGATCGATTCCATTTGCGTGAAGTTCAAAACCAGGAGAAACTATTCTATGGTGTTAGGGGAGGCAGGCTTAGGGCGCAAACCTTACAAAGTTGAAGTGACCACCCTAAAAGTTGGAACTGTGGTAACTTTAGTGAACAGCAAGCAGAAAGGGCTGGGGTGGGACGTGGGGCATTTCTAGGGGCCTGGCCGTGCTCGTTTCCTCATCCTGGAGCTGCACACGCATCCACTCTCACGCGTTAAGCTGCGCATTTATGCTCTATGCGCTTTTCCCGAATGTGGTTCTTCTAGCAATAAAAAAGGTTAAGAAAAGAAAACAGAGGCATTGGAGGGTTGAGCTTGGTGCCCTCCCCAGTTTGCGTCTTTCCTCTGTCTTATTTTTGCCCGCTAGTCTTCTCTGCAGGCTCTCTCCTTCCCCTCCCTCCCCTGGCCTGCGTCAGCCCCTCCCAGCCTGGCTCTGGCCGAGGCCTGCCCCCGGCCCATGGAGTCCCGGGCTAGTTGAGGCTTCCCGACCTCAGAGAGCCGGGAAGCTCGGAGGCCATGGGGGCCCCTCCTCAGTAGCCCCAGCCCACCTGCTGCCTAGCCCAGCACCGGGACCTGCAGAGGGCTTTCCTCGGGGCCCTGGGGACAGGTTCCCTCTCCCAGAGATTTTCCGTGTTTTCCCTCATCGAGTCAGGAATTGTCAGAGCTGCTCAGCCTTCCTGCACTGGGCTCCTGCCGCTGCCCACAGGCTGAGCAAATGGACCGAGCGCCTCCGTGGGTGGCCATGGGTGGCCTCTAGCAGCTGGCCTGCCCTGGTCGCCTCAGCTGTCTCCGAGGGACACCCAGGAGGGCCTTCGCTGCGAATTCTTTGAACATAAATATTTTTTGGGAAAAAAAAACCTTCTGATCATCAAACTTCTGTTCGCTCTTTCCGTTTTCTTCAAGAACTACTGACACATGAAGGTGCGTGTTGCCTTTCAGGGGTGCCAGGAACCCCCCAGTGCTGATGCTGGAGAGACCGCGTGAGAAAGAGAACAGGCGGGCGGGGGTTCCTGGTGTGCGGGGCCGGGCCTGGGGGGCTGGCTTCCTCTGCACCCCGCGTTTTTCTGGGGCAGATGAGTCTCCCCAGGTCCCAGGCCTCCTGGCCCTTCCCCGGACCTTTCAGGTGAGAAACTTTCCATTGTTGTCTACCGCGGCAGGCCCGCAGGTGCAGCGGATCTGAGGCCCGATGTGTTCCACTCTGTTATGCCAAGCAGAGGAGGGGACGTGAACCCCGGCATGAAACGGCGCCCACAACCGCAAGGCCCGGCGCGCGCCCTCTGAAACCGTAGGTACAGACGATTACCGGCAATTTCCATCGCAGGGTTTGTTTTTTGTTCAAAGGCCATGGAGGCATTCTCAGCAGCGGGCCCAAAATATAGCATTCCCACCGCACGCCGCCCTCGCTGTGGTCGCTTTGTCCTGGCTCTTCCCTTTAACAGTCAAACCTTCGGGTTTGATGTTGAAACTGCTTTTTTCTCAAAGCGCGCTTTGATGGCTCAGATCTCGCTGCGCGATAAGGGCCCTGCCTGCGAAACCGCTCACTGCACCGCGCCCGCCGCCGATGCGCGTCACGAGGGAAATCAGGTGCCCGAGCTTATGAGAAGCGGGATAGGAATGTGCTGAGTCCGTGCAACCCTCCTCTCCGCTGCCTGTGCCGGAGAGTTTGCCAGAAGAGAAACCAGAAAAAGGGGTTTTGCGACAGGAGAAAATGGTGGGCAGCGTCCTGGAAACAGCTGTTTCCTTCTTGGTGAAAGTTGTCAAGAGTCTGCATGTTCGTGCCCGTCAGTTTTCCTCCATTAAGATCACCCTGTGAGGCTGAGGCTCAGTGGCTCAGGGTCCCCGAGAGTTTGGGAGCGACTGAGCCCCGGGGAGGTCGCCTGGTGCTTGCCCTCGCTCACCGGTGTTTGCGCCTGCCCAGGGGGCCACCGCGGAGTCGCTGCATCACAGCAGGGAGAGACCCTGTGTTTCTTTGCGTGAGCGATGATCGTTGTTTCTTTCCAGAGCACTTTCACGTCTGTTATCTCATCTCCCGGCCGGTGGAGAAGGTTGGCGTCAGTATGTGGCCACGCAAACCCCATTCGGTGTTCTGTGCCCGTTTTACAGACACGGTGAGGGCGACTTGAGCGATAGCTGCGGAAGGAGCCCTGAGGCCCAAGCAGAGCTTCGGGATTGGGGGTCCCACAGGTGTGTCTGCAGACACCAGGCATTTTGAAAGACCTCCAAATTTTGAACCAAAATTGGTGGCTTTGTAGGTCTCTTAAGAGAGACCATTTTGGCTTTTAGTTTCGTTTTTGGCTTTGCCTTGTGCCCAGGGACCCGAGAGCCCAGGCCTGTGAGGCAGAGGGGTGAGCGCTGGCTTAGTGTAGACAAGCCGAGGCTCGAATCCTGGCTTGCTGGCCCTGTGACACTGGGTGAGTGATTCAGCTCCCAGGGCCTCAGTTTCTCCATCAGGGAAAGGCAGGCGTCACAGTAAAAGGTCTTTAGGGTCCCTGCCCGGCGTGACAGTCTGTGATTCTGTGATTCTCTAGATTACCCTGGATTTGCATAAGCATCACACTTTCACACGGTTTGCAGCAGCTCGTCCGAGCTCCACCACGGCTGTGCAGGGCGCGCCGGTGAGCAGGCCTGCCGGGAGTTCACATTCCCATTCAAGAGATGGGGAAATTGAGGCACAGGGAGGTCAAGTGGCTAGCCACAGAAACCCAGCAAGCTGGTGGCTGGCCGGGACCTGAGCAGATCTGGGGGGACCTCTGGGCCACTATCTCGTGGGATCCCCACTGTGCCAGCCTGGAGGGCCAAGCACTGTCACAGCCACGACACTTGCCGAGACTGAGGTTCGGGCCAGTGCAGGTCTGGCTTGGAGTGCCCGGCCCTCTGGGCCTCCTAACCACATGCATCTCCAATCGCTGGGCCCTGGAACCGCTGCTGCAGCGCTCTTCCCGCCAGCACCTTGCCCTGCGCCCACACTGCCGCCTCCGATCACACAGGTTTCCTCTCCTGGGGTCTCTCCTTCCTCCTCCCTGCCGGTCCAAGTCCTACCTAGCCTATAAAGCCCCAAGAGCCTGCGTGTGAGCCAAGTGCTCTACATACATCTTCTCATGTAATCCTAAATCTCTTTTCTCATCTGTAAAGTGGGAATAAAAATATCCCATATAGTATAATTTGTCCTCTCTTTTACAGATGGGCAAACTGAGGCTCAGACGGTTAAGCCACATGTCAGGGGTCATGCAGCTGGTAAGGGCTGGAGCCAGGATCGAACCTTAGGACTTAGGAAGCCCAAGACCTATGCACCACACTGACCTCTCTGTCCTAGTCACAGAGCACTTGAGGACGGCTAAGGCCAAGGGCCCCTCCTCCCTCATCTGAGAGCTCCCAGCCTCTGCTGAGTGTGTTCTGTGGGTGTCTCCTGTCTCCTTCTCTGGGCTCTGAGTCCTACAGGCCAGAGACTGCATCCTGTCCAGCTCTGTCTGTGCCACCCCCAGCACGGCACATAGTCGTCTCAGTACGCCCTTGCTTGTTGAAGGCTCGGAGTGGAGACACCTGCCATGCAGAGGGGAACCAAGGCCACCTGAGGCCTGGGAGTCTGGGACTGTGTACTGCGGTGCTCTCCGACACGGCACTTAGCAAGAAGTGCAGGTTTTCCCGCCGCCCACAGACTTGGTCCCGACCCTTCTAACTGTGCAGAATAATGTGATGTTTAAAAGCACAGGCTCAGGGTGGAATATTCTGTCCCCATCACTGTGTGACCCAAAGCAAGTGACTTTGTGTATTTTATGAATGTAAGTCTCCACCCACTGTAAAGTACAACATATTTTATGTCCCACCAAGAAAGGAAAAACACTCCTTGCTAGTTCAGCCATAACAAGATATCAGTTGTAAAATGCATCTCCGTTTCAGAGATGTTAAGATTTATACAGACGTTTCACAAAAGAAAATATACAGATGGCTGATAAACACATGAAAAGATGCTCAACATCATTACTCATCAGGGAAATGCAAATTAACACTGTGATAAGATACCATTACTACATCCATTAGTATGGCATAAAAAAAAAAAAACTACCCTAAAACTGACTATACCAGATGTCGGCAAGAATGTGAAGCAGCTGCACTGCTGATAGGACATAAACCCACTTTGGATGATAATTTGGCAGTTTCTTGAGAAGTTAAAACACGTACCTGTTACATGATCCAGACATTCTACTCTTAGGTATTTACGCAAGAGAAATGAAAACATGTCCACACAAAGCCTTGCACACAGATGTTCATAGCAACTTTATTTATAATAGCCAAAAACCGAAAACAACCGAAATGTCTACAAATAAGTCAGTGGGTAAAATTATTGATTTTTGTTTTGTTTTTGAGACAAGGTCTTGCCCTGTTGCCAGGGCTAGAGTGCAGTGGTGTCGTCATAGCTCACTGCAACCTCCAACTCCTGTGCTCAAGCGATCCTCCTGCCTCAGCCTCCCAAAGTGCTAGGATCACAGGTGTGAGCCACCGCACCCGGCCAACAACATATTGTGATAAACCCATGCAATGGAGTAGCACTCAGCAACAACAAGGAATTAACCATTGATATATGCAGCAACATGGATAAATCTTACAGTTATGTGGAATGAAAAACTCAGACGAAAGGGAGTCCGTACCATATAATTTGATTTAGATATAACTCCAGGAATGTGAAGGAATCTACACTGACAAAAAGATCGGTGGTTGCCTGAGGGCTGGGGTGGAAGGAAAGAGAAATGGATTGCAAAGAGGCACGAGGACACTTCGGGGGACGATGGAAATGTCTGTTGTGATCGTAGCCGTAGTCACACGGGCACGAACGTGTCAGAACGTTTCAGCTGTACGCTCTAAATATGCATAGCTTAGCAGACGTCAGCCATGCCTCAGTCAAGCTGAAAAATGTGACCAGACGTGTGTTTTAGCGTAGAACTGCTTCCTCGTCCGTGACCCGGGAATGTCGTCAGGACACTCGAACGAGACAAGGCGTCCGCCAGGCCCAGCGTGTGGTGACAGCACAATGAACGACAGTGAGTGCCATCGTCCCCACACTCCACCCGTGCCTGGCACTCACCTCTGTAGAGGGCTTGCAGCTTTAGTGCCCGGCGAGGCCTGTTCCAGACTGCACGCCAAGGGCGCTGCCCAGGCCCCACGGGGTGGGCAAGACCCAGAGCGGGTCCGAGGCCCCGTGGCATCTTGCACTGGCCTGCGCCCAGGCCGGGCGAAAGGAGACAATCTCAGTCTCCAAGGGCCTAGCAATAGCCTGTCTCATGGGAGCAAAGGCCACTAGGGAAATGAGACGTGAAAAGCCCGTGGACTCTGACGTCAGGTTCTTATCGAGGGTGACCGCCATAGAGCAGCACGAGAGGCCGGAGCTCGGCTGGCTTCGGTGTCGCCCGCCCGTGGCCTGCCTGCGTAGACATGGCGCCCCTTCTACAGGCCCCCTGCGAGCAAAGGATTCAAAGCCACTCTTCATGGCGACTGTGAGAAGCCCCCACCGCAGGCCGCCTTGGGGGCAGGCCAAGAGTCAGCATTACTCACAGCTTCCAGTCCCTGCGTAAGTTCAAACAGGAAGCCTGGTTTTTCCTCTCCTGTCAACAACAGCCCGTGTTCTCTCTTTCTGTTCTGCCCTCTGGGCTCCCACGGGGAGTGGGTTTCTTGGGGTGAAAGGCTGGGGTGGTCGCGGGGGCCCCGCTGGCAGATGCCTCGGCCAAAACCCGCTCGCCTGGGCAGGCCTGGGGGCTTTCTGCCACGCGGCCTTGGGAATCACCTAGTTCATCTATGGCTTTGCAAACAGAGGGGGGGGTCTGGCGAGGCACACAGTAGGCCTTCAATATACGTCTGTTCATCTGATCTAGATCTAAAGGCTCCGTGTCCCTAAACGAATGCGGTTTCCTGGCTCAGCAGATATCATCTCCACCTGCTGCCTCGGCCAGACACCCTGGAGGCACCTGCCAGCGTCTCTGCTTGTTCATTCTCCGCTGAGTGGAGACTAAGTCCACCTGTCCTTCTGCCCCAGCGTTTCCCAAACCCAGCGCCGCCCCCTCAGGCCGCTCCGTCCTCACTGTCTCACCTGGCCCCTTTCCGCCCACGGCATCTCTCCTAGGTGCTCGATCACAAACGCATCTTCTCCGCTCGCTATCCTTGCACACCCCGTGTGGCAAATCCAGAGGCCCGATGGCGACCTTCCAGGCCCAGGGCAGCCTTCCATCTCTCGGGACGCACCCCTGCTCCCCAGTGTGCTCTCTGTGCTTGCGCCGTGGGTACCCAGCCACTTGGCGGACAAGCCACAGTCTTCCTACCCTCCTGGACTTCGTGCAGTGCGCCGAATAGGCCCTCGCGCCCTAGTCCCTACCCGTCCCTGGACCTTGCAGTGTGACAGCTCTCTCCGTTCAGCTGAGCCCCGGTGCTCCCCACTGCCCGCCTGCCCTCCCTGCCGTACCTGACCACAGCTGGAGTCAAGCCTCGTCTCAGTGTGTGTGCAGCTCGGCCGGGCATGCAGCACGCACAGGCAGCTCGGGTCTCTGATTTCGCTTGTGTCCACAGCCCAGCCCTTTCCTGCTCAGTCTAGGAGGGTCCAGCGTGAAGCAGATGCCTGGTGGCTGTGGGCAGGCGGCTGCCTCTGTGCTTTTCGTAACCTCAGGGGGTCAGACTGCGCCTGCAGGCAGCTTGCAGCGTGTGCTGGACGCTCCACCTCTGCCCCCGCCCCAGGCTCCCTGATGCAGCTCGCCGCCATGGCACCTTCAATAGGAATAAGTCTTGTGGCTTTGATGATGAGTGGGCAGTGCCGAAGGACAAGGGTCTTTCTCCAGGGGAGTTGCTCCGGACATGGAGCACCTTTCACGTCCTCCGGCTTGACCTGTGGCCAAGGCGAGGACATTCCATTTTCGCTGAGCTCTGGAGGAAGATTCCTGGACTCCTGGGGAAATGGGCCTCCCTGGGCTAGGTGGGCGCTGGGAAGGCAAGAGGGGGGCCTGGCTCTTCTCTGTGCCTCAGTTTTCTCATCCATTTCTCTACACGGCGGGGAGTGTCTGCCTCACAGGGCTATCGTGATGATGAAATGAGTGAATGCGCGTTAATCAGGCTCCTACACGGAGCTGGGCATACACGTGTCAGCTCTGATGATGAGGGGCCGGGGGCATCTCCGCGCGGTGGGAGGTGTGCGAGTCCCGGCTGGAGGAGGTCTGGCTCCAGGCACAAGGGACCAAGCCTCTCTCACGAGGAGGAGGCTGCGTGAGGGTAGCGGCTGCATCTGGCACGTGGCAGGTCCTCAGCACCAATTGCTGAATAGATTTAGAGTTTTAAATTTTTTGGACCAGGCTGAGCTGAAGTTTTTTTTCCTGTACCAGGAAAGAAAGAATTTGCTAGGCAATTGGGAGAGTAAAGAGGTTTAAGGGTGAATGTTTATCCTCTTAAAATAAGAAATACTTTAAATGCTTATTTATAAGGGTAGTGCTAATTAATAATAATTATTATCTGGTCATTAAGTCAGACCTGTCCTTGCATCTCCTGTTAGGCACTCACAGAGGCCCAAATCGGGTTAAGATCAGGCTAACAGCATTTATTTAAAATAACCTAGGCCAGATGGGGTGGCTCAAGCTTGTAATCCTAGCATTCTGGGAGACCGAGGTGGGAGGATCGCTTGAGGCCAGGAGTTCGAGACCAGCCTGAGCAAGAGCAAGATCCTGTCTCTCTGAAAAAAAACAGAAAAATTAGCCAGGCATCGTGGCGCGCGCCTGCAGTTTTAGCTACTCCGGAGGCTGATGCAGGAGGATCGCTTGAGCCCAGGAGTTTGAGGTTGCTGTGAGCTACGATGAGGCTGCTGCACTCCAGCCTGGGTGACAGAGTGAGACCCTGTCTCAAAAATAAATAAATAAATAAGATAACCGCCGTCACCTCCTGGAGAGCCGGTTGCAGTCTCTCCTGCCTCTTCGGCCTCCTTCCCCTAAGGCCCCTGGAGTCTTTGGATGGGATGATGCCCTAGAGGTATCTGATCCAGCCCCCGCCCTACAGCCAGACGCACGTGCCCACTGAGGAAGGAAGGCCGTGTCCTGGGCCCTTTGAAGGCTGCTGCGGGGTAAGAACTCTCAGCCAAGGACGGGACTGCCCGGCCTCACACACACACAGATCTTCTTTGGACCAGAACCCACCGGGTCCCAGGCTGTGCTGGGTGCTGGGGAGAGAGCAGCGAGCAAAGCAGACTCAGCGCTGCCAGCACGGGACATGGGCCACGGTGGCAGATGGGAGACAGGTATCGCACGAGCCACAGACACACACAGACACGTCATTGCAGCTCGTGCAAGAGAGGCGATGTCTGAGATGACAGCGCCGACCTCCCAGGAGATGACCTGGTCCGGGGACTCAGGAAGGCCCCCCCAGGAAGTGAGGGCGCAGGGGAGACCCGAAGGGTGCACGGGAGTTATCTAGATGAGAGGGCGTGAGGGGGGGGTTGCAAGCCGAGTGGTGTGTGAATAGTGTGAGTAGTGTGAATAGTGTTGGAGGAATATTGTGAATAGTAGTGTAAGTGATAGTGTGAATAATCTATCGATAGCATTGCAAATAATGTGAGAATGGCAGCACGAATACTGTGTGAATAGTAGTGTGAGTAGTATGTGAATGGTGGGTGAATAGTATAGGGTAAATAGTGTGTGAATGTGAGTGTGACCAGTGTGTGAATAGCAGTGTGAACAGTAGTGGGACTGATAGTGTAAATAGCCATGTGAATAATAGTGTGACCAGCAGTATGAACAGTAGTGTAAATAGCAGTGTGAATGGTAGTGTGAATACTGTGTGAATAGCAGTGTGAATTGTGTGAAGTCATGTAAATTGTGTGCAAATCAGGTGCGAACTGTGTGCAAATAGCAGTGTGACTAGTATTTGGAATAGTGTGTGATTAGCAGTGTGAATAGCGTCGTGACTGGTGTGAGAACAGTGTGAACAGCCGTATGAGACTAGTGTGTGAACAGAGCGTGCACAGCAGTGTGAAGGGTGGTGTGAAGAGTGTGTGAAAAGACCCCGAGACCTGCCGAGGACAGAAGGCCGGAGGAGCCACAGCACCGAGCAAGGTCATGGCAGAACCGACGCAGAGGGCTGGACCCAGGTCCGGCGTCTGGGGCAGTCACCACGACACCGTGACTGTGCCATTTGCTCTGTCCGGGTTTCATGGAAACCAGTCTTTGACGTGGCTCCTCCCCAGCACACGCGGGGACGACCGGTGCCAACCGCCCTTCCTCAGACGAGATCCCGCGCAGGGCAGGGCCAGCAGGGTGCTTGTTAACCTCTGAGTGCTCTCAGCAGGGAGCGAGGTTCTCCCAGCGCCGAGTGACCAGGGTGGGGTGAGGTGGGCGAACCAGGAGGAGAGGAGGCCTGGGAAGGGGCGAAGCCGCTCAGACACCTCCCAGACTCGGCTGACCCGGCAGGTGGGCAGCCAAACCTCTGCCCTCAGCTCGCCCCACGCAGCCCTCCTGCCCGCTTCACGGGCTCAGCTGGCGTCCGTGAGTCCGGCTCGGAGCCCCGCCAGGACTCCCGCCCAGGCTCTGTGTCTGGCAGTGGTGACAGGTCCGAAGCCTAGGACTGCTTGGCTCGTGACACGGCCTGCAGGAGCAGCCTGTTCCGGGCGCCCAGTGGCACACCCCGCGCGGCACCGCACCGCCTTTCCCCTTGGAGCCTAATGACGGCTCCGAGGCTGGCGGCGAGCTGTTTACACAGCGTGATTGGGAAGTGCTCTGGGGTTTTCGTAACAGAAACAACAGAAGACCACATCCCCAGAGAGGGCCTTCTAAAGGTCTTGAGGTTTCGGGACCCTGAGGCTCTCTTTGTTCCCAGCTGGATTGCAGGAGGTCACACTGGGGTAGTGGGAGACTGTCACTCGGGGGGAGGCGGGGGCTGGGGGTGGAAGCTGGAGCTTGGACCCTTGGAACTGAAAACCATCCAGGAGGACTTACTGCTCTTCCGGGACTTTCTTGGTGGCTTTGAGAGGGACGCCTCTGCACCTGAGGACAGTCCAGTTGCAGGCTGAGGCTCAGACTCAATGGGCGCTTGTCCACGGCCTTTGCCCAGAGCTGACTTTGGACACCTGCAGCTCACCAGGCTCCTTGTCCTTTGTCCCCAGTGTGCTGACCATGAACATCAGCAACCTTGATCATCAGAAAGAGGCTCCTGTGAACTGCCAGCTCCTTTGTTCGTTGCAGGTATGAGAAGGGAGGCATGAAGAAGGCCCAGAAGGCCGGGTCACCTACTACAAAGTGACCACAAATCAGGTGAGAGGGCCGGGAGCTCCTTTGGAGCTCTTGAGAGCTGCTCCAGGCCCCTCCCCTTTGGTGGGGACAGAGTTGGGATCCATTCTGGGCAGTAGTGTTGTTTGGGGTGGGTGATGTAGCTGTGACCCCCCTTTCTCTCACTGGGTAATATTTAAGGTCTTGTCTGTCTGGACTGATTTGTTCGTGGTTGTAATCCCAGCACCTAGCACATAGTAGGCACCTAACAGACCCTGTTGGATAAATAAGGAAATGAAGATCTTAGAAGGTGTCTGCACGATGGGCTCAGGCCGCTCAGTCCCTGGAAGTGGGGGGCTGGACCCTGGGGCCAGCCACTCAGCTGTTGGAGGCCCCTTTGCACTGCTACAGCTGTGGGGGGCTGGGTCCCCCTGCCAGGAACAACCTCTGCAGGTCCTCAGCTATGGAAGGGGCCGGCCAGCCTCCTGTGGGGATTACCTTGGGACAGGCCCAGCCAGAAAGGGGCGTGTAGAGAGGGGGGACTGGCTTCCCCCTCCCTAAGGAAGAGGGGGCGGCATGGATCTTTGAGCGTCAGGCCGCACAGCCAACAGCAAGGCCGTGCTCCGTCCAGGACCCCATCGCCCCACCCGTCAACCTACCGTCACCCTCCAACTCTGCGGTGATACTGGAACTGGGGTGGGGGGTAGGAGGAGAGAGTTTTAATTCTTTCAGACTCAAAACTTAACTTCTCATTTCTTTCAAGACACTCACCCCTAATCCAAGAAACGAAAGCTGAGGCTCAGGGGAATTCTGCAGAATGGAAAAGCTGGAGGTGTCACTTTTGGTCTGGGTGGGGCTTGTCATCAGTCGTGCCCCAAGCTGGGGATGAGCCAGGTGGGTGGGGCGGAGAAGGGCGCTCTGCGGACAGGGCTGGGAGGGTGTCGCCACCTGCACAGCGCCCTTGCGGGGCAGGGGGAAGGGAGGTGGCCTGTAGGAGGCTTCCCTTTGTGGTCCTTCAAGCCAGGCCCCTTCCTCTGCCCACCCCAAACAGAGTTCTTTGAAGTGGCTGTGTTTGCTGTCCGCCTCCAGTGGCCTAGCGCTCAGCATGGGAATGGGCTCCTGCTGGGCATCTTTGTAAATTATAAGTTCATCCCCCCCTGGAAGGCCAGCCCGAGGGGCCGCCACCTTCAGGGTCTCTGGGTCAAGGCGTGTATGGTTGGGTAGCCCCTAAAACCCCCTGAGAGATTGGTTACTCCTGGGGACATTCAGAGCCCAGCCAGGTTCCTCTGCTGGGCAGGCCCAAGCCCGTAGGAGCTGGCTGGGGATGGGGCACCAGGGGACAGGTTTCCAGTGAAAATCCTAAGGGCCGTGTTGGCAGTAGGTCATCAAATATGAGACGTCTGATTTCGAATCAAAAGTGTAGTTTATTGTATTTCAAACAAGAAGCAGTACAATTAATCAAAGTGTGCACCTAAACTATCGACACGGTTTTGCCATCTTAACAGGAGCTTGTTTATGCCAGTAGCTATGAAATCACAAAAGGCATTTTCCACAGCTTGTTGAGAATTGAATATTTTTCCTTGCAAGAAGTGGTCCAAAGCCTGGAAGAGGTGGTAGTTGGTGCAAGGTCTGGTGAATATGGTGGATGACAGAGAGTTTCCAAGTCCAGCCTCTGTAGCTTGAGCAGCGTCGTTTGTGAGATATGTGGTTGAGCGTCGTCTTGCAAGAGGACTCACCTGTCTCTATTGACCAGTCTTGGCTGTTTAATCAAAAGCAACTTCATCATTTCATCCAATTGGTTGCAATAGACATCCGCTGTAATCAACTGACTGGGTTTCATGAAGCTGTAGTGGATAATACCAGTGCTGGACCACCAAACAGACACCATTAGCTTTTTTGGATGAATATTCAGTTTTGGACTGTGTTTCAGCACTTCATCGTTATCCAACCATTGTGTTGAATGCTTGTGATTGTCAAAAAGAATCTATTTTTCATCACAAGTAACAATATGGTGTAGAAATAGTTTACCTTTATGTCATGACAGCAAAGAAAGGCAAGCTTCAAGGCGATTTCTGTTCTGATGCTCGTTTAATTCATGCAGAACCATCTATCCAGCTTCTTTACCTTGCCCATTTGCTTCAAATGGTCCAATATTGTTGGACTAGTAACGTCAACCCTTGCTGCTAATTCACACATAAATTGAGATGGATTTGCTTCCACTACAGCTTTCAGCTCTCCATTATCCACCTTGGTCTCAGGTCACCCACGTGGCTCATTTTCAGGATTGAAATCACCAGAATGGAACTTCTCAAACCATTGACATATTGTGTATTTATTAGCCACATCCTTCTCAAACGCTTCACTGATATTTCGAGCTGTCTGGGCAGCATTGGTTCTAAGATGGAACTCGTATTAGAAAATAACACGAATTTTTGACTTATCCATGGTTTCACAAAAAGTGCTGTTAAAAAAATGCGAAAGATAATCGCAAGTCAAAATGTGTTTGAAAGATGGAGGATGTACTTTCACAATAAAAATAAAACAAGAAGCGTCACAGTAAAAAGTCAGAGATATCAACTGTCAAACTTAGTACTTAAGGAAATTGGACATCTCATACTTAATAACCTAAAAGTGTTTGAGCCAGTACTTAAAAACTGTACAGATGTTTGATTCAGCAACTCTGTTGCTGCTTAGAAATTAATCATAGATATATGTGCATGCGATGCTTTAGAGCGTTGTTTATAACTGGGAAACTGTGGAAATATCTAGCAGTAGGGATTGGCTATATTCACTAATTAACTACTAGTTTCCCACGAGTAGACACCACTGGAGAAAATCCGTGACTTCAAATCATAAGCAATGATGACATAGAAGACATAGAAGAATATTTACTACAAAAAATGCTCTTAATATTAAATTAACCAACAACTATATAAACCTGTATGGAAAAAAGTCTAGAAGGAAATAAGACACTGAATTATTAGTAGTGGTTCTGTATGAATGCTGGGATAAAGGGTGACTGTTATTATTAATATCTTAGGGTTTTCTGAAATTTTAAATACTTTATATCATAATCATGTGTTTTTTTTTTTTTTTTTTTGAGACAGAGTCTCACTGTGTTGCCCGGGCTAGAGTGCCGTGGCGTCAGCCTAGCTCACAGCAACCTCACACTCCTGGGCTCAAGCGATCCTCCTGCCTCAGCCTCCCGAGTAGCTGGGACTACAGGCATGCACCACCATGCCCGGCTAATTTTTTCTATATATTTTTAGTTGTCCAATTAATTTCTTTCTAATTTTAGTAGAGACAGGGTCTCGCTCTTGCTCGGCCTGGTTTCGAACTCCTGAGCTCAAACAATCCGCCCACCTCGGCCTCCCAGAGAGCTAGGATTACAGGCGTGAGCCACCGCGCCTAGCCATAATCATGTGTTTTTAAAGTAAATTTTACTTAAATAAAACTTCATTTCAAAACATAAAGAAAAAAAATTTACCAGGCTTCTGTGAACTAAAATAAAAGCTTAAGCCTCCCAACTGACTGAATGGCTCCCTTCCTGGCGAAGGGGACCCCAGAAATACCCTAAAGCTGAGCTGCTGGCCATGAGAAGGAGGTCAGACATGCCTGTCAGTCCTCCTCCCTTCTTGGAGATGTCCTTTGTAACTTACTAACAGGCCTAAGGCTACACAGGACAAATTTTAAACCACCCTTGTAGATCACCAATTTATTTAACAGCTCACTTGAGTCTGGGTGTATGTCCTGTGGCTTGTCTCTGATCAGCAGATTCCTTATCTTAACTTAAAATATTTCAAGGCTTTAGACAAAGCTTCATTTCTTTGACTAATTACAAATCAAAAAATCTTTAAACCCACCTATACCCTGTAATGCCCTGCTTTGAGATGTCCTGCCTTTTCAGGCCAAATCAATGTATGCCTTCCGTGTATTGACTTATGACTTACCGTGTAATTCCTGTTTCCCTGAAATGTATAAAACCAAACTGTAACCCAACCATGGCGAGACCACTTGCTCAAGGCTTCTTGGGTGTGGCTCTCTGGGCCATGGTCACATATATTCAGCTCCGAATAAGCCTCTTTAAATTATTTTACAGAGTTTGGGTTCTTTTCCATTGACATTTCTCCATGATTTCTGAATTTGAGTAGCACTGCCATAAGACTCACAACACTTGAACACATTTTTCTTTTGTTCTTCAAGACAGGCCTCCGGCATGTGAGGTGGGCGGGCAGATGTTGTTACCCCCATTTACAGAAGAGAAGGCTGGTGCCTCGGCAGGGCAGGGCCAGACGCTGCGTCCGTCCTGCCTTAGCACGGAGCTCCTTCAGTTTGCAGAGCATCCGTGGGGTCCTGGGTGAGATGGGGAGGGGCTGTGTGCAGAGTGGGGCCCCCGGGAGCCGGCTCCCTTGGGCTCTTGGCCTGCTACACGCCAGATGTGCCTTCAGGGTGTGGCCAGGACTGAGCATTCTTGGCTTCCCCGCTCCCACGAGCATGCACACCACCCTTAGCCCGACCCAAACCCTCAAAGGTGGAGAAACGAGGAGAAATGTTAGAAAGCAGGAACGTGACCCTCTTGCAAAGACCGAGGTGTGGTCTCCCAGAGGTTTAGGGCCTGGTTTTTCACCTTTCTCTTCTCCCCCATGCCGCTTAGGAGGCCTGGGCGGTGCAGGGAGCTTCTGCAGCCCCTGGACTTGTCAAACATTCAGCGTCCTTCCTAAAAAGTGGTGATCGGCGGGCTGTGGGAGAGTCCGTCCCCTGCCCCGCCCCCGCCCATTCCGTGGTTAAGACCGTCCTGGATTGTTAGGGGATAGCTGGTGAAGGATAAGTGCCCAGCAGAGGTCTGTTCTCCCAGGATCGATTCAGAGGGATTGAGCTGCAGTCAATTCAGATGGGCCCCTTGGTCGCTCACCATAAGGTTTAGAGAACACTAAAAAAATTTCCCTTTTCTGCAGTCGGCTCTGGCGATCCTTTGAAGTTTTCGTTTCTAACTTGGCAGTTGATTACTGTAAGTCATTCTGTGCTTCTGATTTCTTTAACATTCATCTTTTTTTTCTTCTGAAAGCACAGTACAAGCTGGGGGCTGGCTGTGTGGGTGGGAGTTTTGCTGGGACTCCCAGAGAGGACGGCTGCTAAGTAAAATTTGCTTTCACTAGAACGCACACACAGTGCGTTCATCTCCCAGAGAAGTTTTTTTCTGTCCTGAATGCACTTTCGATGAATGTACCAATTCCTCATGGCGATTTTTAAAAGATTGAAAATCACTGAGAAAAGAGATCAAGATACGCAGAGGACAGATAAGCAGGGAGAACACCCCGACGCTAATTTCGGCGGAGAGAACGAGGAAGCAGCTTTGCGTTGCGCAGAGAGCTGGCAGCTGTAACTTTCCGGAACTGCTGGGCGTGTAAATCCTCAGGCCGAAGAGGCACAGTGGTTTCCGAACAGAGAAAATAAAAATCACTTTAGAGCTAGCCATGTTGTAGTGAAACTTCTCGACACCAAAGACAATGAGAAAATCCTAAAAGAAACCACAGAAAAAAGAAAAAATTACCTACAAAGAAATCATAAGTAAACAGCCTACTCATCAGCAACAAAAGAGATCAGAATAATATCTTCAAAGGGCTGAGGGAAAATAATTGTCATCCCCAAGTTCTGTACTAAACTACATATTGTTGAAGGAGGAATGCAAAAGAAAGACATTTCAGGCCAAAAAGGACTGAGAAAGAATTTTGCATACATACCCTCATTGAAAACACCGCAGGAGAGTATTCCTCGGAGAGGAAATTAAACTCTGAAAGGAGTGGAATGGGCAAAGCGATACCGAGGGAAAAAGTGTATGTCAGGAAAATCTAAATAATCCTCGTATATAAAAACAGCAATGATAGCAAGTGATGTGGAAGGTTTAAAAGCAGAAAGAATAAAGTGCTAGGTAATGATTAATTGAGATGGAGTAGAGTGATTGGAGGGAAGCCTTCTGAGATCCTTTCGCTGTTTTGGAAGAGACTGGGACAGGAAGTGAATTATCAGGAAGCTGGGAACATAAACCGCAGGAGTAATCTGTGTACTCTTTTTTCTCCAAGAGAGCTCCCAGATAGAATAAGCTTCAGGTCCATACACCCTGGATCTGCTCTGGGGTGGGGTTAGTGTTTTATATGTGGACTTTATTAAAAACAGTTTGTATGTTAAAAATGTAAAGACAGCTATTAAAAATATAAAACCCAAAATGCATAACTTCTAAACTGGTAGGAAAAATAAAGATAAGAAAATTTCATCAAATGACTCAAAAGCAGGAAGGGGCAGAGGAGAAGCAAAGAAAACCGATTATAAACAGAAAACACTCAAACTAGAGGGCAGATGTGGCCCAAAGTATTACTTAACGCTTGATATCTGTTCTCCCTTTCTCACGTGGTATTAGAATTTTTAGCCAGGCAGGTTTAACACATGGACTGCCACACTAGAAAAAAAATTTTTCCTTGGGGACACGGTGTTTTATTAAAACAAAACGATCCTTTCTAATTTGTTATTTTTCATTGTTTTCTGTGTGTGAGTTATATGCAACCCAATCCACATTTTTAGAATTAAATCGACAGTATTGCAACAATGAGAACATCGACAAGATTTTCACGGACCAACTGCAGGGCTTTGCTTCACCGCTGGGCTCAAAACTAGCCCGAGTTAAATACAACTCACATGGCAATCAATGTATTAAAATATACATCTCTTGGCCTCCCTTACAGCTAAATGTTTCCAATGGTATGTGACCACAAGGGGTATTGCAATTTCTGTGTTGCCATCAAATGGGGGGAGAGGGGCTGGGGAAATTCCCCTCTTGTTCTCCTTTTCCTCTTCTAGTGGGCTGGAATTGCCATGTAATGGCAGGAGCTAGATCCAGTATCTTGTACCAAAAAATAGAAGCTGTGTATTGAGGAAGACGGTGCAATGAGAAAGAAGGAAGCTGCGCTCCTCATAATTTTGTGGAGAAGAGCCACCATACCAGCTAGGACATTTTTGTGAAAGAGAAAAATTTCCATCTTGTTTAAGCCACTTTTAATATCATATATCTTTGCAAAAGCAGCTGAACCAATCAACATACTACCTAAATTTAGCAGGTATAAATATAGATAGATATGTTAGAATTCAAAGTAGAAGTAAATGGATTAGACTCACTATTTAAAAGACAGTGATTTTCAGGTTGGAATAAAACAAAAACATAACAAAATAAACACAGCCACCCTTATTTGTTACATATTGTCTATAGCTGCATTCACACTACACTGCCAGAGTTGAAGAGTAGCAACAGAGGCTGTACAAAATCAAAAATATTTACTACTCGGCCCTTTACAGCTGGGGTCCCCAAACCCCAGACGGTGGACTGGTACCACCAGTCCATGGCCTGTTAGCAACCAGGCCACACAGCAGGAGGTGAGCGGTGGGCCAGTGGGCGAAGCTTCATCTGTATTTACAGCCGCTCCCCATCACTAGCATCACTGCCTGAGCCCTGCCTCCCACCCCCACCCCCTGCCTGTAGAAAAATTCTCTTCCGTGAAACCTGTCCCTGGTGCCAAAAAGGTTGGGGACTGCTGCAAAAAGTTTGATGACCCCTGAACTATGGCATAAAGCAAATTTTTAACAAATATCAAAGAATATCTAATTGACTGTAGTATCTTAATGAAATAAAATTAGAAGTTAAAATCTAAGAGATATTCAAAATAACTCCATTATATTTGGAAGTGTGTCTAAAGAATTCATAGGGAAAAGATGTAACCATAAAGAAAATTATAAAATAATTGGAAGTGAGGGACATCAAAACATCTATAAAAATTTTTAGGAATCAGCTAGAACAATGATTACAGAGAAATTTAGATCCTTTAAAGAACACGTTAGAAAAAGAAAAAGACTAAAAATTAATAAGCTGAGTCTTCAACTCAAGAATTAGAAAAAAGAATAACAGAATAGTCTGAAGAAAGTAGTAAAAAAAAAAGAACTAAGAATGGGAACTAACAAAATAAAAAATAAAGAAGTGATGGAGAGATAAACAAAAGCAAAAGTTAGTTTTTTAAAAAGACCAAGACAAACCTCTGCCAAGACACACGGCCAACAAAAGAGAAAAGAAGCAAATCATGCCATGAATTACAAAGTGAACCTAAGAAGAGATGCTGTCGAGATTTTTAAAAATTATGAGAGAATACCACACATAATTTTTTTCAAATAAAATTGAAATTTCAAAAGAAATGGATAATTTTCTAGAAACATGTAAATGTCCAAAACCATCAAGAAAAACTGAATAGTTCTACATCTTGTATCAGTTATCTATTGCTGAGTAACAAGTCACCCCAAAACATAGTGTCTTAAAACAACAATCACTTTACTTGCTCATGATCTTCTGATGAGCCCTTCATGCCAGGCTCACCTGAGCAGTCCTTCTGGGCTCACCTGGGCTCACCTAGGCACCTGGCAGCTCTGCTGGGTCTGGGTGGTCCAGGGTGGCTTCCTCCCGTGCCTGGCAGTTGATGCTGGCTGTTAGCTGGGTCACATGTCTCCATCAGATTATTCCAAGCTTCTCCTGTTGCAGAAGGATTTCCAGCAAGCAGCAACATAGAGCAACCACCAAGGCACAAGTACCTTTCAAGCCTCTGCTTGTGTCATGTGTGCTGATGTCTCATCAGACACATCGTAAAAAATCTTGGCCAAAGCAAGTCCCTGAATCAATGTGGGAGGGATTGTGCACAGGTAAGGACTCAGGGATAGAGACTGGTGGCGGGTGGAGTGCGGGGGACGGGGCTGTTACTATAACGATCAACCAAAACTCTTAAGTAAACGTACAAATCAACGCTCTCTAGACATCCTGTGGTAGCAACTCTGGATACTGCAACAGAAAACGGACCTTAGTGGAAAAACTGGTGACATCCAAACAAACACTGGAGTTTAGTTAACAGCAATGTACCGATGCGAGTTTCTTATTTTGACGAATATACCATGGTCATGTACTCGTATATTAACATTAGAGGAAACAAAATGAGAGATGTAGGGGAACTCTATTTACTATCTTTGAAACTTTTCTGTAAATATAAAATTATTCCAGAATGAAAAAGTTATTTTAAAAAAAAACTTAACAACCCTCCAACATACTGGAAAACAACAGGGCTAGATAGTTTTGTGGGTGATTTTTGCCAAATTATTCAAGAAACAGATAGCCCTCTTTTATTTAAACTGTTCCAGAAAATCGAAAAAGAATGAATGCTTCCTGATGAACTTTATGAGATTAATATAATCTTGATATGCAAACTGGCCAAGGACAGTATGAGAAAAGAAAATTATAGGCAAATTCACTTATGAAGAGAAAGGCAAAAATCCTAAATAAAATATTAGCAAACTGAATATAGACATCTGTAGATATCTATATTTATATATATCTATTTATCTTTCGCTATATATATGGCAGGGATACAAGGACAGTTTAAAATTAGGAAACTCAAAGTAATTTACCAAACAGAATAAAGAAGAACAATTATACAATCATCTCAATAGAGGCAAATAGAAAAAGTGTTTGATAAAAAATTTACATCATTCATTATAAAAACCCTTGACCAACTCAGAATTCAAGGAAACTTTCTAAACCTGATAAAGGATATCTCTTAAATATCTACAGCCAACGGTATCCGTACTGGTGAAATATTGGAGGCATTGCTTTTAAAATCAGATGAGAGAAATCTGCCTGGTGGTGACGATACCATTCAACAGTGTACTAGATGTTTTAGCTGGCATAGTAAGATGAGAAAAATAAATAAAAGAAAAGAATTACAATTTTATGCACAAGATGACATTGTCTACATAAAAAATTCAAGGACATTTACAACTAAACTAAACTAAGAAGAGTTTAGTAAGGTGGCTGAATACGAGGTCAGTATACAAATGTGAAATAAAAAACTTAGCAATTACATCCAGGAGGGAAGATGGGGATCAGGATGGAGGATGGGGCTTTAGCCATGTGTGTAGTTTGTTTCTAAAAAAAAAAAGAAGGAGAAGAAGAAGAGGAAGAAGAAGAAGAAAGAGGAGGAGGAAGAGGAGGAGAAGGAGATCTGAAGCAAATAAAGTAAATCTGGCTGGGTGTGGTGGCTCATGCCTGTAGTCCCAGCTACTCCGGAGGCTGAGGCAAGAGGATCGCTTGAGTCCGGGAATTCAAGGCTGCAGTGAGCTGTGATTGCACCACTGCACTCCATCCTGGGTAACAGAGCCAGACCCTGTTTCTAAAAAAAATAAAAATAAAATAAGTAAAATCTTATTTGTTAAATCTGAATGGTGGATACAAAGTATGTCTGTTATATTGTTTTCTTTTATAAAATGTTTCTGTGTAATATATAATATGAAATACATATAGAATGATATATGCAACATATATGTGATTTATAAAGCATAATTTCAAAATGAGCCTCGCGACCCCTCCAGCTAACTTAAAAACCAGAATTTTACCATTCCCATTTTACTAGTGTGTCCTTCTTCCCTATTCTTTGTCTTCCAACCCACGGCTAAGCCCTATCCGAATGTTATAAATTCTTTGGTTTTTAGAAATAGAGTTTGATCTATCATATTATTTCCTGTGCTTTTCCGTGTGTTTGAGATGCTTCAAACTTTTTAAAAAATAAGGCAAAATGTGTCTCTTTGCAAGTGTACTGTATGTCTCGAAGAGAAAAAACGGTTATCAGAAAAGGAGTGTTAGGAGAGAGTACCTAGACCAGGAAGCGTCTTGGTTTCCTAACGTGTGCCGACCTTGCCATTCATCCGTCCGTGTTTCCTGAGCACCTCCCGGCGCCGGGCACCGCGCCAGGCCTGGGGACGCAGGCACTTAGGGTGGGTGGTGGTGGGGCTCCGGCTGGGATCACGCGTGTGCGACGCCTCAGCGTGGCAGCGGGGCCACAGCTGCACTCAGTGGTGACCAGTATGATGATGATGTTCATTATTATCATTGGTTCCTAAGAAATAGCACAAAGTTTCCAACTACTGCAATAAAGGGTCCGTTTCGCCTTAGTCCTGCTGTCAGTGTCATGGTGCCCGACGCACGCTCATGTGGCCTGTTCCGGGCCGTCGCTGAGGCCAGCAGCCCAGCCTCAACAGGTCACCACTGGCGGAGGCCCTGGAGAGGGAGGCCCTAGTGGGGTGTGCCTTGGAGGGGGTGCAGGTGTGGGGCGGCCTGCAGATTTCAGGGGTCCCCGGAGTCCTGGGGGTGGGGGTGAAGGAGACACACAGTCCCCCTGGGCCTCTGCCCAAGACCGGCCTTGGCCCTGTTTCCTTGCCACTCGTGCCTTTCTGCGTCACCTTCAGCCCCACGATCAAACGTCTAGTTTGGATTTATAACAAAGAGCCAAACAAGACTTCAAACCTGGGCAGCATCTAAGTTTGCTGTTGCTGAGAGTGTGTTCTGGAAGCGAAAGGAATTTTGTGGGGGGCAGGATTGGGGTGCGGGGTGTAGGGTGTGGGTGGCTTCGTTGAACTAGCACACAAGCATGATCCAGTTCTCTGAAAATTCGGGGAGCCCCTGCTGCCTGGGCCGGGCCTGCTGACGTGCTCGGGGGTGCCGACCCCCAGAGGCCCGGGTGCCAGCTCCTGTTCGGTGGGAGCCTGTGGACGGCGCGTGGCCTCCCGGCTTCGTGGCGCTGTGAGCAAGGCCGGCCCAGCGAGAGGCTGTCCTGGAGGCAGAGGAGCCCCCTGGTGCACCGTCCACGGCCGTTCCCTCGCGGCCTGGAGCCGAGGGAGGCAGGGGTCAGCACACGTCCCAGCCTCTGTCCTGGGACCGCGCCGCTGAAACCCGGCCCTGGCGCAGGCGGCGGGGCGGGAAGCTGTCGGAGGCCGGGTCTGCTGCTCGCGTCTCTCCACCCGCCGCCCCCGCCCCGAGCTCTGCAGCCCCCGCCAGCCCCGCTGCCCCCGGGCCCCCGCTCCGCGGAAGGCCTGTAATTTGTGACTCACGGCCCGTCGCCCAGCCTGGCAAGCCGCGCAGCAGGCGGCGCTGAGTCACCGGGCTGGCCTGTCCCGCTGGGTGCGGGCGGTGCGGACCCTCCGCGGAGGCACTAAAGCCCGCCCTTGGCTGGGTTCGGCGCCCGGGGAGAGGGCAGCGTGGGGCCGGCGCCCGTCTGCGGGGGCTGCAGCCCCCCGAGGGAGGCCCGCGGAAAGGCCTTGGAGCCCACGTCACTGCGGGGTCAGGTTCAGAAAGCCTCTGCCTCCGAGAGGCCCTGCCTGCTCAGGTCCCCTCGGTCCCCAGGAATAACAGGCTCTTTGCTCTGTCCCGGGCCCCAGCCCGATTTGATGTGCTTTGCATTTGTACTTGCAGTCAAGGCCGGCGCACTGGGCGCTCCATGCAAGGCCTCTCAGAAGGCCTAGGAATCAGCGTCCCTGGCCAGCCAGGGGACAGCCTGGCTGCTGACCTCGGCCCTGTGACCACTCACTCAGCCTTTTTTCCTTATTTGCTTACAAGGACAGATGTCAGAACAGTGAGGAACACCTTTTTTTTTTCGGCCCATCAGACTGGCAACAAATTTAAAGGACTAAAAATATTGGGTGTAGAAGAGAACATAGGGAGATGGGTGCTGTCACATGCAAACGGCAGGGGCCAGGGGCCAGGGGCCAGCCCGCGTCTGAAAAGCCAATGGCAACATTTGCTACAATTTAAAGAGCACATACACTTTTGACCCAGCAGCACACTGCTGAGAACACTTCACACAGGAAAACTTACACAACGATGCAAAACATCTTGCAATTCCGAGTATCCCTGTAGCTGTATATAACACAAAAAGTCATGCTCAAGAATGTTCACTGCAGCTTTGTTTGCAATTATAAAATAAAAAGGCAACAGCCTTAATGTTCATCAATATGGTAATCCAGAAACAAACTAGCCTCCGTGCTATCGACTACTCATCTGCAGGTACTGGCTGCTGTGACAGTCATATATTGTAAAGTGAAAACAAATCACAGAGCTGTGTGTTTAATAGGACCCCGTTTAAATAAGAAAGCCTGTGGGGCGTGTGTGTGCGCGTGTGTGTGTGCGCGTGTGCGTGCGTGTGTGCGTGTGCGTGTGTGCGCGCGTGTGCGTGTGCGTGTGTGTGCATGTGTGTGTGTGTGTGTGTGTGTGTGTGCTTGCACAGCCATAGGAAAAGGCCTGAAAGGATGTTAATAGTTTTCTCTGGGAGGGGCTGATAATCGAGATAATGGGAGACTTTCACTTTGTAAGCTATATGATTCACAGGCAAGTATTTACTGTTTTTTTTTTTTATTTCAGCAAATTATGGGTGTACATATGTTTAGGTTACGTGTGTTGCCCTTGCAAGTATTTACTTTTAAATGAAAAATTAAAAAACAAAATAAGCAGTTGTCCTCACGTGTCATGAGGACCTGAATGCACGTATATATATTAATATTTGTGCATGCCCGAGAGACAGCGGAAGTGTTTCAGATTTCTCGTGCCTCCCCAGGCTGAAAACTCTTCCTACTCCCCCCCAAATCTCCCACCCGCTTTCTCCCTCAGATCGAATCACCCCATAGGTACCACCGTGGGGTCTCACTGCCAATCCTAAATAGTGTCTACCCTCCACCCCCCTGTGGCTTCCTGGGGGCCTCCCTGCCCCGTCCTGCTCTCCCAGAGCCCTGCCTGTCTCCTGTGTGGCCCCCTCCCCTGTTATCCACCCTGAGCCCCCACCCCAAGCAGCCGTCCTGCCCCGCTTTGCTCTTCATTTATCTGCACAGAGAGAGGCTTCCATGAATGTTTGGTGATAAAAATGAATAATAAAGAAACCGTCAGAGGGACACTGAGCAAGAAGGGACCTCTGAGGTCACCTCGGCGCCCACTTTCCCACCCATGCCCGAATGCCCTCTGCTTGACACCTCTAGCGACAGCGAGGGGGCAGCCGCCACCTTCCAAGGCGGCTCAGTCCCTGCTTGCTGGGGCGGGTGGCTCCTCCGGCTAACTGGGAGGAGGCCCGTGACTGCGACATTCCCCAGTTAAATTTAAAGACTGGTCAGTTCTCAACAGGGAGAGTCTAGAAACTTGATGAAATGAAATGGAATCGCACCCTCCATTTCTCTCGCCAGGAGAGACCCAACCCGCTGCGCGTCGCACCTGCCTGCCAAGACCTCATCCAGTTCCAGCAGGTCGGCCCCGCCCTAACCGCCATGCTGGCAGAGTAAATTAAGCATTGAAAACAAACTAATTAGTACTTCAGGGTAGCTGCATTCAGAAAATTACCGCACCAAGGAGGTGTCTCATTTAGAACCGACATAATTAAAAGACACTTTGTAAATTCCTGTAACAGATGAGGACAGCACTTTCCAGAAACACCTTAATGGAAATGTTTAACTGCATCTACCAGATGGTTATTAAGTCCTTAATATCATGATTCCTTAAGAATGCCATTGTCAGGGACAAACAGCAACCTGCACAACAAAGGAGCTAGTTGTTCCCTCCTCTCCCGGCAGCCCTGGGAAGTCCTGGCGTAAGACTCCTCTGTTGCTTTACTTGCAGGAGTAAGAGCCAGCGCTGGGAGGGAGGAGTCCACCGTAAAGATAAAGAATGGAGAGAAGCCCTGTTTCTGGCTGGCTGACTTGTGGTTTGGAAAAAAGGCCTCATTTCTAGGTGAGGGCAGGTGCTGCCAGACCACGGCAGTACCTGGTAGGCGTGGTGTCCGGGCTGCACAGAGACGCTGAGTTGCCCAGCACAGCGGAGGCTGCAGGAAGCCGCGCCCGGGCAGGGTGGGACGCAGGCAGGATGGGGAGCGCTCGGCCTGATGTGTTTCTCCCAGGCTTTCTCCCAGAGCAGCTGCCCTGGGGCTAAGCCCTGCAGGTGGGACTCCATCCTTGGGGGTCCTCCTCCTCAGAGCGCCGGGCCAACGCAGAACCTCCCCAGGCTTCAGGGCGGGGCGGGGCAGGGGCTTGGGAGTGGGGCAGGAGGCTTCCCAGGAGGAACCGAAGGGCATCTCTTTGCTGACTTCCTGGGTGGCTGGGCAGGCGGCGTGACCACTCCACGCTTCGGTTTCCTCGTTTAAAAAGGAGGTGGAAAAAAATAAATAAATAAAATAAAATAAAATAAAAAGGAGGTGGAGATGTAACGAGGGCCTAGGTGTGGAGTCAGAGTGGTCTGAGTTCGAATCCTGCTCAGTTACGCATTGTGGGGTTTGGGGACTTAGTTCCATAACCTGGCAAAGTGGGGAGAGCAGCAGAAGCTCCCGTAGCGCGGAGTCAGGGCCAGAGGAGAAGGCGTTGGCAGCAGCAGGCGCAGCACCTGGTACACAGCTGGCGCTCAGGAATGCATTGCGCAGGGGAGGGAAAATATCTTTCCCCTCCTAACTGCTAGGTTCCTGGCTGGGGCCCTGTAACGCTGTGGTCCCCAACCCCTGAGCCTCTGACGGAACCAGTCGTGGCCTGTTAGGAATCGGGCCGCACAGCAGGGGTGAGCGGTGGGTGAGCCAGCGAAGCTTCCCCTGTATCTACAGCTGCTCCCGGCGCTTGTCGCTCGCATCTCTGCCTGAGCCCCGCGCCCCCGACCTCCCCCACCCTGTCGGTGGAAAAATTGTCTTCCATGAAACCGGTCCCTGTGCCAAAAAGGTTGGGGACCGCTGCTGTAACAAAAGACAGAGTAACAAGAGAAAAGCATACAAGTGTATTTAATGTAAGTTTTACCTGACGTGGGGGCTTCGTAAGAAAGTGAAGACCTGAAGAAGCGGTTGGAGCTGAGTGTTTTTGCACCAGGTTTGATGAAGGGCGGGGTGGGAAAAGGTGACGGGACGAAAGGGTCTGAGCTAAGGGTGGCAAAGTGGGAGACACCTAGCAAGGCCTCCTCCATCGGACTCCTGGCTGCATCCCCCCTTCAGAGATAAGGGTGCCCTTCCCTCCTGGTGGAGGGAGGGCCCCTCTCCCCGAGGGTCTTACGACCTGCTTCGAGGGAAGGGCAGAGTCCCCCGTGCACCTGCTGCTGCTCAGATTCCTTCAGCTTAAGATATGGAGATGTACCAGGCCTGTGGTCCCGGCCACTCGGGAAGCTGAGGCAGGAAGGTCGCTGGCGGCCCGGGGTTCTGGCTGTACGCACCATGCTGGTTGGGTGTCTGCGCTAAGTTCAGCATCAGCATGGTGAGCTCCTGGGCGCTGGGGCCGCCTAAAGAGGGGGGAACCAGCGCAGGTCACACAGCCCTGCCGATCAGCAGTGGGGTCGCGCCATGCACAGCCACGGCGCGCCAGCCTGGGCAGCACAGTGAGACCATGTCTCTTTGAAAAAGTAAGTTTAAAAAAATATCCAATATACCAAGCCGCCATATTTTTGGGAATAGTGTGTCCTGAACCCTGTCAACTGGTATTGATTATTAATATTATTTAATATGGAGCAGACGGTGTCACATCTGGGTGGCGAGCAGGGGGGACCTGCTGGTTTCCTCAACAAGGTTCTTGCAGATAATCGAGCCCACAAAACGGAGCTGCCTGAAAGGGAAAGGCAGCAACAGCAGCAGCTCTGACCCTGCAGGTTGCTCTGGAACAGTCTTTGGTTGGCAGAGTGTTGGTTAGTCCGGTTGCCCCAACCCGCGGAAGCACCCCGGGGCACCTCCTCCGCCCCAGCCCAGACCCAACACGCAGCGTGTGCCCAAGAGCTGCTCTGGACTCTCAGCACAGACCCAGTGCCAGAGCGGGGCAGGGCCGCCAGAGCAGGCTAGCCAAGCCCTCGTCACGCAGGTATGGAGAGGGTAATTCAGGTCTGTCCTCTGGACAGCGTGGCCCAGTGGGAAGTGGCCCTGGGCCGGTGCCTTTCCAGGTCTTGCTGGTGCAGTGCAGGCAGCGGCTGGCCCACCGGGCGCCTTTGAGAGAACTGGAAGAAGCTGTCGCATCCTCCTAGCTGGAGGGCACGAGCCGGATTTCAGCCTCATTGGCTCCCTGGGCCAGGGGCCCTTGCGCAGGGCACGGTCCACACAACCATACACGGCACGACACGCTGCCAACTCTTCCCGCAGCCGGGAAGACTTCACGTGTCCTCAAGAACCACCCAGAGGCCTCGTTGTGCCCTGGGAGGCCTTCCCGCATCCCCAGATGTCCCCGATGGCTCTAGTGCTGGCGGGGGTGGGGAGTGGCGTCTTTATCCACCTGGCCCCAGCCCGCATCCCCACTCTGACCCGACCGCCACCCTTGCCCGAAGCCAGCTCACCAAAAACTAATATGCCCGGTGACACCCTCCTCCCCAATTTGACTTATCATTTGTCAATCCCTCATCCCTAATCCCTAATTTGACTTTCCATTTGAAGATTTTTTGCATCCTATGAGTTTTTCAAGGAGTTTCTTAAGCTAATTCTTATTAAGACAGTTCTACCTTAATTCCAACTCAGTCACTGCATTGCGGAAGCTTCTAGGAAGAGGTGGAAGACCCTGAGAGAAAGCCATTCGTGGTAGAGGAAGGGCAGGCCTCCCTAGTTCACACTCTCAGTATTTCACATGCTCTTTCATCTCTCCCCAGCCCCGAGCAGAGAGGGAGGGAGCCCCTGGAGGGTTTGAGCAGAGAGGGAGGGAGCCCCTGGAGGGTTTGGACGTGTAAACGGAGCCTCTCTGCAGCGCGTACCCCAGAGGAAGTGCTGGAGAACCGAAGGGTTAAATAATTCAAAAGCAAACCGTGCAACAGCTGGAAAATAGAATCATTAACTGCCCTGGGAGGGAAAGTACTTCGAATCTGGAAACAGGGAACAACATTGTACAAGAGAAGGTGGTGGATTTAATACGTCTAAATTTCCATATGTAAAACAAAACTAAACTGAATCGAATGGAAAAACGTACCTCAAAAGCTTTAAAAACGCTTGTACCACTTGAACCAGTAATTCGATTTCTGAGGAGTCTTTGCTGACAAATAACCCTTATATGTGGAGTTGGGTTGTGCATAAAGTTTATGGCAGAATTATTTGTGACAGTAAAAGATAAAACCAGAAAATAACCTAAATTTTCAGTAATTGAGAAATGGCTAAGCTCATTTAAAAGAATAGCATGAAATCATCTTAAATGCTGCTTCTAAAAGTGTTCACTGAGAGGCGGTGATGTACAGTATCGGGAATACAGGCTCGGTGGCAGCCAGACCTGGTTAGAAATCCAGTGCTAGGCCAGCACGGTGGCGCACGCCTGTATTCTAGAACTTTGGGAGGCCGAGGCAGGAAAGTCGCTTGAGCCCAGGAGTTGAGACCAGCCTGGGCAATATCGAGACCCCATCTCTGCATAAAATAAAAAAATTAGCCGGTTGTGGTGGCGCATGCCTGTAGTCCCAGCTACTTGGGAGGCTGAGGCAGGAGGATTGCTTGAGCCCAGGAGGTCAAGGCTACAGGGAGCTATGATGATGCCACTGCACCCTAGCCTGGGCAACAGAGCAAGACCCTGTCTCAAAAAAGAAAAAACAAAACCCAGTGCTATCTGTATGGCTTTGGGAATACATCTCTCTCTAAGCCTTAGTTTGTACATCTGTAAAATTAGCATAATGTAGAACCTGTCTCATAGAATTATCGCATCACATGACATAATGTATATAAAGTACTTAGTACAAAGTAAGCCTCAGTTGTCGTATATCATGATAATTATTTTGCGCAAACAGAAAAATTATCTATGTTCATTCACTCATTTATTCGGCAAATATTTAGTGAAGTCCCATTTGTGGCAAGTACTGCCCTACATACTGGAGCCGTAGCAGTAAAAAAATTAATGTAAATGAAAACACAAAAAGTATGCATGCAGCATGAGCATAAATGTATTAAAAATAAAAAGATGCCTGGGGAGAAAAGTCCAGAAGGAAACACACCAAGATACTCCATGAGCTGTTTTGTCTTTGGATAGCAAGGCCACAGGGTGGTCTTTCCTTATGGCGCAGTTTTCTTTAGTGAGTATGTATTCCTTTTATGAGAGGCAGTGAAATTTCTATACATTTGGAAAGTTGGAGAAAAATGATGTTCCTGGTTGATTGGCATTTGTGACCAGCATCCTTGACTGTGTTTGCTGCGCAGAGCAGGGCGGGGTGGTGGAGAGCGCCTCGGCTCGCCCCACGCCCCTCACGGTGCAGCCAGCCTCACTGCCACGTGGGGGCAAGGCCGGGCCACGTGCAGATTTGCTTTGCATGTGTCCACGTTGCACAAAAAGGCACACAGAATCGGCACAAAAAAGCCAAAAAGGAAACACCCGGAAGGGCTGCAGCTGGTGGGCGGGGCTGCGGCGCCCGAGCTGATGAGACCCTTCTCAGCCATGGCAGCGAGGAGCAGGTGCAGGAGGGGGCCCGGGCCCTGCAGCCTCTGCTGCGCCAGTTTCCTCCTGTGGGGGCCGAATGGAGACGCCGGGCCTGGGGTTGGGAACGGGAGCGTCTGTCCTCTCCTCTAGGAATGGACCTCCTCTGAGGCCAGCTCCTGCCCCTGGCTCTGGAAGCCTTTCCAGTCCCCGGGAATCATCCCCACCTCCTCTTTGGACGTCACTTGGCAGTGTCTCTGATGCTGCCCCTCTCTCTGTGGCCTCTCTGTGCCCCCCACTCCGTGTGCCGCCTACTGCGTCTCTGCAGTCACCCGACACCCGACCCTTCATCAGCCAGGGTCTCTGCCTGCCCCGGCAGGCGGCTTTTCACGCAAAACCATCCCATCCTGTTCGCTTTCCACGACCCACTTAGGTATCAAGGGCTCATTCCCTGGGGACTTTGCAGGAAGGTGGCCCCCTCGGGTCTGGTCCCCTGCTCTGGGAGGGGCAGGAGAAGGGCTCCAAGGCTCAAGGGCACTATGTCAGTTGCCGGCCCTGCTAGGTCAAGTGTGCGTCCGTCCTTGCCACCCTTGCTCCTCCCATTTCTGCGTGGATGGAGGTGTGCTCCTGGGCGGGGGCGGCCAAGGCCGTTGCCAAAGCTCTGGCAGTGCAGCCACCGCACAGGCTCACTGACCCTCAGAACGGCCTACATGGTAGCGCCTTATCATCGCTCCTACTTTACAGATGAGAAGACTGAGGCCTGGAGTCATTAAGCCACGTACCCAAGGTCACCCCATTAGTAGATGGTGGAGCTGAGATGAACAGCAAACCAGGTGCTATTGACCACTCTGTGCACCGCATTTTTTAGGAGACAAGCTTACATTCGGGGGCGGGCCTTTCCCTCCATCTTGAGGTGCTGCCCAACGGGACCCAGAACCTGGGGGCCTGCAGCCTGAGTTCCGGCCGTTGCTCAACCCGTCAGCCCCTGGGCGTTTCCCTCTGTTTCTGGGTGTGGGAGGCAGAATGATGCCTCCCGCCCCGAGAGTCCAAGTCCTAACGCCAGAGCCTGCGAATGTGTTGCCGTATGTGGCAAAAGGGCTCTGCAGGTGTGACTCACCAAGGATCTCGGGATGGGGAGAGCATCCCGGATTACCCAGGTGGACCCAGCGCCATCGCTGGGGTCCTCCACAGAGCGGGAGGCCGAAGAGTCAGAGTTGGAGGAGACGCGACAATGCGCACAGAGGCCGGAGGGAGAGCCGAGGCTGCTGGCTTGAAGCTGAGGACGAGGCCATGAGCCGGGGACGCAGGCGGCTTCTAGAGGCTGGAAAAGGCGAGGAAATGATTCTCCCCTGAACACTCCGGAAGGGATGCAGCTCTGCTTGATTTTAGGGCTTTCGACCTCCAGAACGGTGATGTGATAAACCGGTGCTGTTCGAGGCCGCTAAGTTCGTGGTAGTTTGTTCCAGCAGCGACAGGAAACTCAAACGCTGGGGTTCAGCTGTCCTCTCTGTAAACAAGTGGGGTGTCGATGGGCCATACACGCCGTGCTTCCTTTTTCCTTTTTTTCAGTGTGAAGAGTTTGTTTTTTCTTATTATTATGGCTTTGGGCAAAATTATTTAAAGTCAATACATTTTTATCCAAGGAATTTCACATGTTGTGATTCCTTCCATCAAGGACGCCTTAGTCCCTCAGAAGCTGGAGCTGAGATTCGTCTCCAGGACGGCCCTTCCTAGCAGGACAGACGCTTGGTCTGCGGTTGTCCCGTCAGCCCTGCACAGCAGCACAGAAGTGAGTTTACGTTTCCGGGGATGATCCTGCGGTGACCCGTGAGCTCTACAGCGAATCACCCGCCGACTCCCTAAGCTCCTCTGCGCACAGACCGCCGGGCTGTCAGCAACCGGAGGGCACATCGCGGACTATCGAGGCAGAGCGCGCCCGCGAGGCTCAAGAGATCTAGGAAAGCACCGCGGGCCGTGGGAGCGTGAAAGTCGCCGTCGTACAGTCTCGTTGATTACCTACGAAATGGCGATTAGAAAATCCCATGGGCTTCGTTATGTTCTGCTGACAGTGCCCACGTAGGCAAAGCGGGTGAAACAAGGGAGACCTAACACACGGCTTCTTCGCCCAGGGCGGCGAGTAGGCCGGCAGGGCCTGCGACTGTTTGGATTGAATTCGAGGACTGTCTTTGGGAATCTTGATCGCTGGCTGTTTCTCCTCCGTGGAAGGAGCCGTAGCTTTGTCCACTGAGGCCTTGGGGGTTTGGCCTGCGACGTGGTTGGGGTGGGCCTTGTTGGGGTTGCTGGGCACTTGTCTTTGGACCAGCTGCCCTAAAGGCCAAAACCGCCCTCTGGCTCCACGCAGAACTACAGCCCCTGACCAGGCCTCCCTTCCCCGGGGGGCTGGGGTCGGGGGAGTCTCACATGGCCATGAGCTCCTCTAGGGCTCTGAGCTCTGTGTGTTCAGTTCTCTTCTGTGTTCCTAGCTCTGGCCACAGTACCTGACATGGAACAGGTGCTCAGGACATGTTTGTTGAATGAATAAATGATTCAATGACACACATCTACAGACACACGCGCACACACAGCTTGGCACACTGCAGTCATTTCTGTACCTAGACACATACCTGGATAAGCACCTACATACCCGTGCACACACAGACACACACAGAGATAGATATGAGCACACACAGACACACACAGTAAGCGTGTGCACACAGACACACACAGATAGGTATGTGCACACAGACACACACAGGTAGGTATGTGCACACACACACAGAGATAGGTATGTGCACACACAGACACACACATAGGCGTGTACACACACAGACACACACAGGCGTGTGCACACAGACACACACAGAGATAGGTATGTGCACACACAGACACACAAGGGTAGGCGTGTGCACACAGACACACACGGGTAGGCATGTGCACACACACAGAGATAGGTATGTGCACACACAGACACACACAGAGATAGGTATGTGCACACACAGACACACACAGGTAGGCGTGTGCACACACATACAGAGATAGGTATGTGCACACACAGACACACACGGGTAGGTGTGTGCACACACAGACACACACGGGTAGGCGTGTGCACACACACACAGAGATAGGTATGTGCACACAAAGACACACACGGGTAGGCATGTGCACACACAGACACACACAGATAGGCGTGTGCACACAGACACGTGCAGATAGGCACACACGTGTGCTGAGCCCTGTTCGGAAGGAAGGGTGGGTGCAGCCATCCGTCCATCGAGGGAGTCCAAATGCCAGCTGGCTCAGCGGGGCTTTTGTACGAAGCCACAGGCCTAGGGCTTCCCTGTGGGCCTGCAGCCGAGGAGGACCCGGGCAGGAAGGAGGGGCGGGTCTCCCACTGAAGGGGGCACCAGGTGTTGGCTGCTGTCGGTAGAGCCGTTGTATGTGCACCTGCACACAGTGGGGGGGAGCTGGGGGGTGGGGATGGGGGGGCCTGCGCAGAAGTCTGAGACAAGGGGGGATGAGCCCGTGAAGTTCGGGCTGTGAATCATAACCCACCTGAGAGCTTGGAAGAGGCCCCGCGTTTGGGCAGCTGTTACAGAAACGAGGGGTGCAAACTCAGCACTCCGCTGGCAAAGAGACAGGGCTGGCGGCCGGGCACTGAGCAGAAAAGAGCCTCTGCTCAGGAGTGGGGAAGGCATGGTTTGAATCCCAGTCTGCCACTTACCAGCTGTGTGACCTTGGGCTGGTTGATAAGTGTCTCTGTGCCTCAGCTTTGTCATCTCTAAAATGGGCTAGTGACACCCACCTACCAGGGCTGGAGTGAGGATTAGGTGAGCGAATGGAAGTGTCAAAAAAAGTAGCTTAAGAAAACACAGGTGCTCCGTAAAAGCCCACCCCCGTCCCGGGCCAGAATGACCGGAGAGGAGGTGCAGCCCTCTCCAGCCGCCTCCCACCAGGCAGTCCCACAGCCCAGAATCCTGCTCTGCGGATGCGCATTCCTGGGAGGGGTGTGGCCGCGCTGACCTGGTCCTAGCCCTGCCTCTGGTGCTGGCTTGCTGTGTGACCTCGAATAAGTTGCTTTGCCTCTCTGAGCCCCAGCAGCCTCATTCTCTCCAGGCTGGAGAGTGGTGAAGCTCAACTATCTAAAACTGTCAGGGGAAGCGAGGGATCCTCCCTCAGCGGGGAGCACCCTGGCCATCGTTGGACAGTCAAAATCGATGATATCACTTTGCCAGGCCGACTGACCCACCATTCACCCTTAAGTCCCTGACCGCTGTTCTCCTGCCACTCCCCGCCTCGGGCTCATGGGTGTCCACCAAAGCTGGTGACGGGATTCGCGGCATCCGCTGGCCGTCCGGGGTCTGCCTGTAGATGCTCCCGTTCCCTCATCCAAACTCAGGGAAAGGCACAGGCACGGTTCCCACCGGCTGTCTCCCGGGGCCCACACACTCCGGGCGCTGAGAGAGGCAGGTCCCAGATGTCTGGAGCACCCCGGTTTCCGCCCTACTGTGTGCTCCCTCCTGGTGGAAGGGGACCTGGGGGTCCATCAGTCCATCAGGCAGGTGAGGCAGTGCCTGGCCACAGCTCTGTGAAAACACCCAGTGCTGGATGGTCCTCACTGTGTCTCCTACCGGCCAGGAGCTCCCCGGGGCAGGTCACGGGGTCCGGGGCTCCTAGCACGGGCTCACGGGCTGAGGGATGCTACGACGGAGCACAGGCTGGGGCTGCGAGGTCCAGAGTCCCCGGGCTTATTTCCCATTTGCGTGCCTTGTCCCCCCACCCCGACTGGAAAGCTCACCCCTAGCAGTGCCTGGGCCCCACAAGTCCACGTTGCCCGGCTGAGTGTGGGGTGGCCGTGGCCTTGAGCCCACCGTGGCAGCTGGCCGACCCGGGGCCGTCAGCGCAGGTCAGCGGACGACTTTGTCTGCAAGCTCCCCGCGCGCTCGCTTGACTCATTCCGAGAGAGCATCGCCACACGGGGTTCTGGCCTCTGCGTTCACCTTGGTTTGGTTTCTGCTTGAGCAGCTCAGAGCAGTTTTGTTTTAAGTGCGAATCCGCAGAGCCGCTTTCCCCTCTCTCTGATCCCCAAAACAAACAAAGGATGTTGGTCTGCATTTTGGTTTGTTTTGAAGCTGCAGAGGAGAGTGAGGGAAATGGGTCACCTCAGCAGCTTTGAGGGTGGCCAGGCCCGGCGGGAGTGAGAGGGCGTGTAGGGAGCGGTGGCGCCTTCCTCGGCAGGACTGGCTGGCCGGCCCGCCTGGGTGGGCCCTGCTCCCACGGAACCACTCGCCGACAGGGATGCTGGGAGCTGGGGGCCCCCATGGGCCGGGCAACGCGCCCGGGTGGAAGGCAGGAGGCCCAGGCACCAGGCACGGCTCCGAGGCCCCTTGCTGTGTGACGTCAGGCAAGGCTGCCTTTCTCTGAGCTTCGGTTTCCTCCCTGGTGACCTGAGGCCCATCGGGCTCTGCTCCACCTGTCCCTCCCACAGGGGGCGCTACAACCCCACGCCACTCACGGCCCTGAAGCTGACTTTAGGGCCCACCCTGGGCAGCCTCTCCTGGGACCACTTCCCACCCCGCTGGACCCTGGCCATCAGGGCCGGCCTTCCCTGGCCCCAGACTCCCTCCTCCATCTCCCCACCGGTCAGGGAGGGACCCCCACTCTACTTGGGGCACACGATCCCTGGATGTGCCCCTGTCTGGGGCCCTCCCATGTTGCGTGCAGGTACCTGAAGCGGTAAAGATTAGGTCAAGGCATTTTCAGCAGTGACCTCTTTTCTGACCTCTCCCAAGGAAAGAAGTCGCCTGAGCAAGGTGAGCTCCATCATGCCCAGAACGTGCGGGTGACCAGAGACCTTCAGGAGACCCCAAGTCCTTGACCCACCAGCGAAGGGGCAGGCAGTGTTTTCCCCTCAGTGGGACCAACGTCAGGGGTGAGCAAAGGGAGTACATTTATTCCAGAACAAATGAGCTGAATCCCAAGGACAGTATTTTGAATTCCTTTATTAAAGCCCATCTGTTTTGGCAGTTCTTAAAATTTTATATTATTAATCCTTCTAGTGAAAGTTACAGACCCTCTCCTTGGGAAAAAAATGCACAGGTGGAATTTCGTGCCTGATTTAAAGGGGCTCACAGAGGCGAAGGTAACTCAGGGGAAATGACTTCCCAGAGTGACTCCTCTTTCTCAGCTGGGGAGGGGACAATGGAGGCACCTGGGTCTTCTTCAAAGGGCGTTTTGAAGAGATGGAATCAACTGCTCCTTTTAAAATGGGAGTGTTGCTCTCAGAGGTCTCTCTCCTGGCTGCCGCAAGAGGAGGCACCTTTCGTGTCGATCCAGGGACCTGAAGTCCCCCGCGCCTGGGCCCTGGGCGGGCCCTCTTTTGGGGTCCTGCAGCTGGCACGCTTTGGTTTTCTTGGTTGACAGCTCACAGGTGCGTGAGACTGTGCCCTGTGCCTGTGGGGGGTGGTCACTGCTTTGGGGACGCCCTGCGGCCTACCAAGCCCCAGCAAGTCTCCCTCCAGGAGCAGTCTGGAAATTTGGAAATGCCCCCGGGCCAACATTCCACGCTCCTAGGGTGAAAAAACCTCTAAATCTCCAGTGGCCAGAGGCTGGTGCTTGCTCCCCTAATTTGGGAGCTGCGAGCTGTGCCTCGTCCGGGGACTGCAGGATTTGGGAGCCCGGCGACCCCCCCATCGCGCTTCTTCGCCCATCTTCTAGCGCCACCCGGTGGCCAATTCTCTAATAGCAACCAGGGCTCCGTCCGGCCCCGTCTGCTCCAGGAGCATCAGCCCAGGGAGCTTTGAACACAGGGGTGTCC
This sequence comes from Propithecus coquereli, assembly GCF_000956105.1. Taxonomy (NCBI): domain Eukaryota; kingdom Metazoa; phylum Chordata; class Mammalia; order Primates; family Indriidae; genus Propithecus; species Propithecus coquereli. The sequence continues at coordinate 1,602,014 of NW_012149208.1, forward strand.
CGGCCGACCCAGACCAGGGAGAGAACCACCCGTGGGGGTGAGGCCCTGCGTGGTTAGAGTCTGCAGATGCCACCACCGCGAAGGCAGGGCTGGGAATCGCTGTAAAACCAAGAGGCTGGCTCCCTGTCCTCTGCCTGCCTGCAAGGGAGAGTGGTTGGGCCGGGAGGAGAGACTCCAAGGCTTTGTAAAGAGCGTCTCCCTTCCCTCGCATGGCCCTGCTCCCCGCCCTGACAGCTCAGACCTGTGCAGGCCAGTGAGGCCCCCACCACGGAGAGGGTTGTAAACAACTGTCCGCGATCGGGCCTTTGCATTAGGATCTACGGACATTTCATTGGGGATCCACGGTCCTTTGCAGGCATTTGTTCATCTTGTGTCTTTATCTCGATGATAACATTTAAAAGTCAACATAAACACACCTTGGTTTACCTGGAGGGCTATTAACGGACTCTCTCTCCAGGTTTTGGTGTCCAAGGTAACTTTAGAATTTACCACCTATTGATACCAAGCGGAACTACTTTAACTGTCATGGGCTAACCAGCAAAGGGTGAAAGGACTTAATTGGTGAAGGATGTGTTTGAGCCAGGCAAAGACTCAGAGAACATTCTAGAATATTTTACAGCCAAAGGTTTTATAGCAGATTGGACAAAGAAAAACCTTGGGAGAATTGAGTCCTCTTTTCAAAAATCTTTTTATGTTTTCCAAGCAATGCTGTAGTTATTTTGAACTCATAAGCACCTGCCGATGCTGTCCCATGTTACATCCTGAGTGATGTTTGTGGGCATTGGGGTGAGGGAGGGGTCATGGCATTTGGACAAGAAATAAACTCTCAACTCCTGACCGTGGCGGGGAAAACCCTGCGGGCTGCGCCCCTGCCTGCCTTCCGGTCTCCCGTCTTCACTCCCGCCTTGCTCCAGCCCCTCCAGCCACGCGGGGCTTTTTGCCGCATCGCAGTGGAGCCAAGCTCGTTCCCACTCAGGGCTCCCGAGCTTGCTGTTGCTCCGCCTGGGGTTTGCTCCCTGGGTTCTTTCGGGCCTTTCCTGATCACCCTAATTAAATTGGGGTCACTGCCTGATTCTTCTCCCCACTTTGTGTTTCCCACTGCACTTTTCACTATTTCAATTATATAGTTTATGTGTTTGTTTCCTTGTTTATTGCCTGGGAGCCCCAAGCCTTGTAAATCCTTGAAGGCGGAGGCTGCATCTAGCATTTCCCCAGACTCTGGCACAGTCCCTGGCACACTGATGTGATTTAATAAGTACTCTTAAAAAACAAAAAAAGAACAGTTTTATTTTGAAATAATTTTAATAGCAAAAATAGTACAGAGAGTTACAATATACTTTCACTCTGATTACCTTAATGTCATCATGTATAACCATAGCACAGGATCTATAAAAGGAATTAACATTGACTGATACAATACAGTTCACTAATCTATAGATATTTTTTTTTTTTTTTGAGACAGGGTCTTGCTCTGTTGCCCAGGCTGGAGTGCAGTGGCGTCATCATGGTGCAGCCTTTTATCACTGCAGTCTCCAACTCCTGGGCTCAAGAGATCCTCCTGCCTCAGCCTCCCAAGTAACTATAGGTGTTCGCCACCACACTTAGATAATTTTTGTTGTGTATTTTTTGTAGAGACAGGGTCTCATCATGTTGCCCAGGGTGGTCTTGAACTCCTAGCCTCAAGCGATCCTCCTGCCTTGGCCTCCCAAAATGCTAGGATTACAGGCATGAGCCACCGCGCCTGTCCTGAGCTAGACAATTTTTGTTGTGGGGGGGCCTTCCCTGTGTAAAATGTTCAGCAGCATCCCAGCTACCCCCCAACAGATGCCAGCAGCACCACCCCACACCCAAGCTGTGACAATTAAAAATATCTCCAGATATTGCCAAATGCCCCTGGGGGGGTCAAGGGTCTGGGTGCCCTTGGAACTGGGTCAGAAAACCAGCCCGACACCCTAGTGGGAATGAAGTCTTTGCAGCTTGGACTTAGAAGAATTTCCTCAGCACCCTCAGCTTCCTCACCTGCAAATGAGGGAGCCCATGTCTGTCTGACGGAGAAAATCTGTCTTGGCCTTACAGGCGTCGGGGTGACGGCCTTGGAGAGTGCTGCCACCTGTTGGTGAGCGGGTGGGAGTGCACCCAGGGCCCATCCAGCTTGGGGCCTTGGGGCGACAACTTGCCTGCCAGGTGGGACGCAGGTGGGTTGGCTGGTAAGAGCCTCTCTCTAAGACTGGGCCAGGGAAGCCCCAGATAAGGCCGGCTAGGGAATGCAGCAACCAGGGCAGTCAGTGGGGATGGGACATTTTGGTCAAATCTTTAGTGATGTTAAAAAACAATTGGGCCAACTTCATTCATTGACGTCTCCCTTTTTCCTGCAGACGTGAAGATCCCTTTTCTCTAATTCAGGGATTGGCTCTACCAGTTTGCATTAGGGCAGGAACGTGGAGGGTTGGAACCATGTCCAGCTGCTTGCCTTGCAGTGACTCCCCGTGGCCAGACTGGTGGTGACTCCAGGCAGCTCCTCCCCCAGGCTGGGCTCAGCGGGGAAGGCAGAAGGTTGGCACCAGCAGCAGAAACCCAAACTTGCCATCTTCCCCTAAACCCCCTCCTCCAGGGCTTCCAGCTCAGTAGGGGCTGGACCAGCCCCTGAGTTACATGGCTGGAAATACCACCTGCATCACTGAATGCTGACTGGTTCCACTTCTCCCCACACCCACTGCTGCCCTCTCCTTTGTTTGAGCCACATTCACCCCCAGCCTGGGTCAGTGCAGTGGCTCAACTGGACCATTCTGTTCTGTGCGGTGTTGGCTGCGGTCATGCCTGTGGGTGCATTCAGCTGGGAGCTTAGCCAGGGCTAGGATCTTCTAGATAGCTTCACTCCCACGTCTGGTAGCTCAGCTGGCTGGGGTTAGGGGTGGGAGTCTGGAGACAGCTGGGCCTCTCTCTCCAGCCGGGCAGCAGTTGGGCTTCTCAGGTGGGGGGCTCAGGGCTACAGGAGCAGAGAATGGCGCTGCCTGGTCCAGCCCTAGCACTGGCACAGTGTTCCTTCCAGCACATTCTGTTGGTCAGAGCAAGTCCCAAGGGCAGCCCAGGTTTAACAGGAGGGTGAGTAGACTCCACCTCTTTTTGCTGTTATTTGGTGCACTCCTTTTATTTATTTTTATTTTTTATTATTATTATTTTTTATTTATTTAATTTATTTATTTTTATTTTCTTAGACTCCACCTCTTGGTGACAGGAGTGGTCGAGAGGAATTAGCCACCACGCCCCCTCCAGGCCGGGTGGGGTCAGGTCAGGGCCCTCCATTAAATACTCACCTGCTCACCTCATTCATGCCGTTCATTTCTGCTGGAAAAGCACCTCCTCTCCTGACTGTCCTGAGTCGCCCCAGCCCTGCTCTCTGTGCCCACCCTGCCTTGATTTCCTGCGTGGCACCGACCAACACTCGCCTTCACATTCTGTGTTTATGGCCAGCTGTCAGTCTCACCCACTGGACTGTAAGTGCCAGGAGCGTGGGAACCTCGTCTGTTCTGTTCACTGCTGAGTCTCCAACACCTAGCAGAGTGCCTGGCCGTGGTCAGAGCTCAATAAACGTTTGTCGAATGAATGAACGAAAGTTGCTAAGAACTTTCTTCTATGACACTTGCCAAAGCCCATCATGACGTTTATTTGTATGACGATTTGTGCAAAGTCTATCTTCTCCCTTGACTGTAAGCTCCACAAGGGCAGGGACAGGTCTGTTTCTACCCACCATTCTAACGTATCCTTACTTCCTGGTGCAGTATCTGGAAAACAGCAACCTGCAACCAATATGGGCTGAGTGAATGCAGGTGGGGGGCGGCGGGGTGGAGGCCAGAAAGCGAAGCGTTCCGGGCAGAGGCGTCCCTCCTCACAGCACGCAGGCGCTGGATCTTGAAGCAGATGGTTGCAGTGGTTTTGTGTTTGTCCCTCGCAAAACCCATGTTGAAATTTAATTACCATTGTACCAGTAGTAAGAGGTTGGACCTTTAGGGGGTGCTTCGGCCGTGAGGACTCTGCGCTCACGAATGGATTAATGCCGTTGTCTTGTTATTTCAGGAGGGAGCGGCCCCCGCTTTCTCGTCCCTCACTTTGCCCCTCTGCCACGGGACGCCGCCGCAAAAGGCCCTCGCCACTGGCCAGACCTCGTTATTGGACTCCCCAGCCTCCAGAACTGCAAGCCAATTCATTTCTGTTTATTATAAATTATTCAGTATTCTGTTATAGCTCTACAAAATGGGCTAAGACATGGATATAAGTAAAAATCTCCTGAATTTAAATATGTTTTAAACCTCTGGGGAGTGGTGTTTACAGCAGCCACATCCTGAATTTCTTCCGTGATATTATGTAAGATCACAGCTTTTCTCTGAGTCTGCCGTTCCAAGCTCACTCAGGTGCCAGCCCCACCCCGGAGCACTGATGGAGAACCTCCAGGGGCGAGGCCCCCCCGCCCACACGCCCCGCCAGCCCTCCGGGTGAGTCTGGTGCGTGCCACAATTTGAGTGTCCTTCCTTTCCATGTCTATGCTCTAAGTTTAACTTTTCTTGGGCTGGTTTTTCCTTTAGAAGACCTGGAATCTCTTAAGACCTTAGTAGCTTTATTTATTTTCCCTGAAAGCTTTGTAAACAAGAAGCCTTTTGCATAATCCCTGAAAAATGAGGCATGCTCACTTACCTGTCCAGGCTCCTGGTGAGGTCATATGGTCCAGTCCCCTGTGGCTGGGCAGGATGATACTTAAGTCACACCAGGTAGGGAGGAAGCAAAGCTGGATTCTCTCCCTCTTCAGGTTTACTGTGTGGAATTGGAAGGTTTGTGTTTGGGACCCAGGGAGAGGAGGGGTGGCTGGGTGGGCAGGGGTCTCTGCCACAATTAAGAGGAGCTAGTATTTCCCCAGGGGTGAGGCGGAGCTGGGGAGGGGTGGGCAAGGGCTTAATCTTCTTACGTAAGAGTCATGGAAGAACTTGTTTTGTAACCTCGGGCCGCAGCTGCTAAGTTTAGATTTGAACCTGAAACTTTTGAACTTCCAAAGGCATCTGAGGCTGCTGCTGCCTCTGACTACTCTGGCTCTGGCAGGAAGGGCTTCGTCTGTGGCGTGAGGAGACGTTGGCGTAGAGGAAGGAGGGACCTAACAAGTTTTAGGAAAGCCTCGACATTTCCGGGAAAATCCTGATGGTCAGCCTACGCCTCTCCTCTGCCATCTCTCTCCAGCATGAAAGGCCAGAGCAGGTCACTGGGGGGAGGAGAAGATGGGTGGGGACACGGGGGCTCAGTGGCCAATGTGGCTACTGATTTGTTGTCTACCTGTCACTGCCATGCCAGAGAGAGAGTCCTCTGCTCCAGCCAGGGCAGAGGAGGAGGCTTTGGTGGTGGGGCCACTGAGGAAGCCGGGACCCCCAGCTCCTGGAGGAAGCCTTTGGGGGGTAAGAGCCAGTGGGCAGTGTGGTCTCGGCCAGGCCGGGTGCCTGGTCTGCAACCAGACCTCAGTCAGCCCGGAGAAACCAGGAGAAGCCAGTCCTCTCCAGAGGACATGCAGTGCGTGCATGTGTGTGTGCATGGGTGTGTGCACGCGTGTGCGTGCGTGCATTGGGGGCAGTGCCACCTCAGAGGGCGTGCAGCCCACAAGAGCACCCTCAGTGCTGACACCAGCAGTGACGTTAGGGAACAGTCCACAGGCCACCATCGCTGCTCACACCAATGGCAGGTTTGGTGACTGACTCACGTTAGTCGCCTGCCTTTATGCCCTGGGTCATTTGTCATCTATTCACTTATCCATTTACTCACCATTTACTTGGCACCTGAGGTGTGCCAGCCACTCTAGGCAGGACACAAGGGTGGACAAAGCAGGGCCAGTCCCTGCCCTTGTGCGGCACTCGCTCTAGCGGGAAGTCAGAGAAGCAAACCCGTGACCTCCCTGACATTCGTAACCTAAATAACAAACGGAGTGCAGCTCTCTAAAAGAAAATGACGTTTATTTGGGGATGGGGCATTGCATTGCGTGTATCAAGGGAGGTGAAGGAAGACGAGAGTTTTTAAAGGACAAATGAGGAGGACCATATAATTGTTTTGAGATCATGATCCTTGGCTACCAGAACCAATGACAGGGGTGGCACCGGTGCACGGTCGGACGGGCAGTTTCTGGGCAGACGTCCCCACAGAAGCGTTTCTGTGTGAGGCCGTGGGGCCTCTATGTGAGCCTGCAGGTTTGCAGTCTTTGTGGTAGTTCTTGCTGTAAGGCACACGTGCACCACCTTCTCGGGTTCCAGTTGTCAGTTTTGTTTTGTTTTTTAACACAAGTGACTCCATTTTCATTCTGACACTTTCACACATTTGACAGTTCACTAGAAAGACTCACACAATTCCCGAGAGCTCCGTTACGCTCACGGTTACAGTCTACTGCAGGGAAAGGATGTCGATTAAAACAGCCAAGGGAGATGCGCGGGGCAGAGTCCAGGACGGTTCTGAATGCTGGGATTCCAGCTGTCCTCTCCCACTGGCGTCAGGGGTGGCCTTACCTCCTCCCAGCAGTGACGTGTGGCAACACACACACGGTGCTGCCAACCAGGAAAGCTCACCCAAGCCTTAGTGCGTTTTTATTGGGGCTCCGTGGTCGGATGCTCACGTGGCTGACACCAGCCTCCAGGCCCATCATGCCTGACTCAAAGCCCTCACCCTAAATCACGTGTTAATTCATCCCCGGTGGCCAGTCCCCACCCTAAGTGACATTGTTAGTTTATCTGGTGTGGCCAGCCTCTGCCCTAAATATTCTACTACCTGGTGTGACTACCTTCCGGAAGCTGAGGGCACGGGCCAGACCTCTCCCGGGGCAAAGTTAAATTCTCTACATGGGCAGAGATTACACAGCCCTTAGCCCACGCCGCGGTGTGAGTCCGTCCGCCTGCAGGACTGACGCCCCACAGGGCCTTCCCCAGGTGAGGGACCCGCACGGACGGGGCAAAGCCGCTCACGTCTGTCACCTGCCTTTACGCCCTGGGTCATTCATCTCATTCATCGTCTGTTCGGTTACTCATTTACTTGCCATTTACTGAGTCCCTGACGTGTGGCAGGCACTCTGGGGACGACGCAGGTGGACAATGCGGAGCCAGCCCCGCAGCACGTACTCCAGCGGGAAGCCAGATGATCAACAGTAAACCGATGATTAAGTATTAATAATGATAAATTATGCTACATGCCGTGGAGCAAACAAAGGACTGAGCTCAGAGTAAGCGCGGAGGGGAGAAGAGAGCCCGCCTTAGGTTTCTGGCCGCGAAGGCAAGTTCGAGGACGTCCTGCTTAGGCTGAGGCCCGGAGAAGGAGCAGGCGCCGCTGCGGTGGAGGAACACGCCCCGCAGGGGGGCGCGTGGCGTTGGCTCCCGTCGACGCCTCTGCGCGGACCGCGGAAGCAGAAGCGCAGCCCTCTCCGGTGGCTGGCGTGCTCTTGTCAGGACAGGATCTCAGCCCCGGTGCGGTTCCACCGGGCCAGCACCAAGGGGCCATTTTAGTTCCATCTGACCTTGTCCACATTTTAAACAATAAGAAACAAAGTTGTGCCTGTTAGCAGAGGCCATGGTGCTAGAAATGGGGACATTCTTCGAGTCCCAGCCATGTAGGCAGCAAATGCAAGCGGAAGGGAAGAGGCGGCTCCGCTTCTGTCTGCAGGGAGAACCCACGTGTCTGCTCGCTGGAGTGGTCTGGACAAGGGGTCCATGGCCCTCCCATGAGAATTTTCCCCTAGATTTCTTCATCCTTTCTCGGAACCAGAACATGCTGAGCAAAGGAGAAACCTTCTCCTTCTCCTCAGCTCAGAGGTCTCCGGCAGGATTCCAGCGCCAGGCAGTTCTGGTTGCCACCCAAAGCCAGGTACGGGCACACGTGTTCCCTCCCCGAGGACCTCACGGGGCAGAGCAGGCCGGACGGAGACCTGCGTTTGCTGAACAGCGATAGGAAGGTCTGCGCTTACTCCAAGTCTCAGTTTACACGACAAAGCCGCTGCTTCTGTTCACGATTGTTTGATTTTAGTATGTCTATAGCGCATCATTTAAAAGTTGGAAAGCAAAAGCCATTTACAGCCTTGCCTTATGTCTTAGTCCATTCAAGCTGCTATGACAACATGCCATAGACTGGGGGGCTTATAAGCAACAGAAATTTATTTCTCACAATTCCGGAGGCTGCAAGTTCAAGATCGACGCGCCAGCAGATTTGGTGTCTGGTGAGGGCCTGCTTTCTGGTTCACAGACGGCACTTTCTAACTGCGTCCTCACGGGGTGCGGGGGGGGCGAGCTCACTCAGGCCTCTTCCGTAAGGGCACTAATCCCACTTGTGAGGGCCCTGCCCTCACGGTCTCGTCGCCGTCCGAAGGCCCTGCCTCCTCAGACCATCATCTTGGGGCTCAGGATTTCACCATATGAATTTGGGGGCACACGAACATTCAGACCACAGGACCATTCTAATAAATCATTCATAAAATTGTCTTTCGGAGGTTTGTAGATTAGTTTCCTATTGCTGTTGTAACAGACTACCACAAACCTAGTGGCTTAAAACAACTCGAATTTATTATTTTACAGTTCTGGAGGTCAGAAGCCCAAAATCAGGCTCACTAGGCTAGAGTTAAGGGGTCACCAGGGCTGTGTCCTTCTGGAGGCTCCGAGGGGAGGACCTGTTTCCTTGTCTTCTCGGCTGCTACGGGCTGCCTGCGTTCCTTGGCTCATGGCCCCTTCCACCCACAGAGCCAGCGGTACAGCAGCTCTCATCTCTCTCTCTCTTTCCTCTGCTGTCATTACTTCACCTTCGCTTACTCTGAGCCTCCTGTCTTCCTCTTATAAGAACCCTTGTGATGACATCGGCCCACCTGGATCATCCAGGCTACTCTCCCCAGGTCAAGATCCTTAACATCTGCACGATCTCACTTACATGTGGAATCTACACTCGTCCTACTCACAACAGAGGCAGAGAGTACAGTGGTGATTGCCAGGGGCTGAGGGGGAGGGAGGATGGGGAGGTGATGGTTAAGGGTACCAAGTTTCAGCTGTGCAAGATAAATAAGTTCTGGAGGTCCACTATACAGCAGAGTGCCTAGAGCGAACAGTGCTGTGTTGTATACTAAAAATTGCTAAGCCTCTCTTAAATGTTCTTACAAAAAAAAAAAAAAGGGAGAGGTGGGGGAGGAAACTTTGGGAGATGATGGATATATTTATAGCTGTGATAGTTTCACAGGGGTATACTTATCCCCAAATTCACTGAGTTGTATATATTAAATATGTACAGCTTTTATATGTCAATCATACCACAATAAGGTTTTTTAAAAAAGATCCTTACCATGATCATATCTGTTTGGTTCCTTCTGACATGTAAAGAAACAGATTCACAGGTTCTGATGGCTAGGACCTGAACATCCTCAGGGCACACACGGGCCATTATTCTGCCTGCCATAGTTTGTCTCTGCAGTTTTTAACGTGGTTGCAGTAACACTGAATCTATGATTGCCTTCCATTAACATTGTAACAGAAGTATTTCCCTGCAGGGAGTCTTTGTAACCATCTCTCCTCAAGGCTGAGAATGCTCCACGCAGGGGATGTGCTTCAGCACGCTCAAGCCGGAGACCAGGCTGAGTTCCACCCCCGGCTGCTGCCTATCTGACTGCATCTGCCATCCCCATACTTAGGATTATTGTCTTAGCACAGGTTCTCAGCGCAGGTCAAAGCGGTAGAATGGGTTTATGATTCTTATGACATACAGCCTAATTGCTTTCCAGAAGGATTGCATCAGTTTACACAACCTCTCCTGATGAGCCTCATTTGGCTTTCTTAAAAATAAAAAAAGTTCTCTCTTTTTATAATAGTATTGTCAGGTGTGGTGGTGCATGCCTGTAGTCTCAGCTACTCGGGAGGCTGAGGCAGGAGGATCACTTGAGCCCAGGAATTTGAGGCTGCAGTGAGCTATGATGGCAGCATTGCACTCCAGCCTAGGTGACAAAGCGAGACGCTGTCTAAAAAAAATAATAATTTATTTAAGTTACTACCATTTCTACCTTCATGGACTTCATCTTCAAGCTCATCTTCAAGCTCATGGACTTCAAGAAATCACATTGAAGTCCAGGGACATCTGGTCCTGAAAACAGAAGGGTGGGAAGTGTTTTGGCCTGTGTTCTTAGGAAGGTGATTGGCTGCTTTCCACCTTGATAAGTATCTACTTATCTACTTGAGAAGTACCTCATGGCTGCAAGTTAGATGGAAGAAGAAAAGTTCCCTAAAATGAAATATTCTTACACTGGCGACTCATTGCTATATTAAAAGTAAAATAAAAAATCTCATCTTCCCTGGACGTCTCACATTGTTCTGCTCGAAGGGAGGAGGGAAACTGTGGATCTGGAAGAAAACCCAATCCAAAACGGACTAGGCAAAAAGGGAATCTAATGGCTCAGACAGCTGGAAACACAGGGGGTGGGCTCAGGCATGTCTAGGTCCAGGAGCATGATGTCCCCAAGCGCTGGTCTCTGCTTCTCTCTCGTGTGCTGACTTCATCTTTACGGACAGTCCTCATTTCTACAGCCCCAGGAATTCTCCCCTGGTCTTACTGATCCATCCCTGTAGTTGGGAGTAACAGGGCTCTGATTGGCCAGGCCGGGCCACATGGCCACCCCAAGAGACTGGCCCTGGAGTCAGGAATGGAGTCAGCCCAGTCAAAAACTGTGGACTGAGAGGAGGGCAAGAAGGGTCTTTCCCGCAAAAAACCCGCAAACAACCACCGAACCCAAACCAAAACAAAAAACAACCCCCCAACAGCAAAACAAAACTGCGGTTAGGATTGTCCTGTGCCCACGAACCCCCTTCTCCCACCCACCAAGACTCGAGGGTCCTTCTCAGGGAATCACTCCAGCTGGGTCAAGGTCAGGCAGGGTCATTGAAGTGGCACCGGGAAACCCAATCACGGAAGGACAGGGGCTGTCCCGCCCTCTGCTCTGTGCAGTGACCTCCCTGGCTTCTCAAGGACAACAGGGCCGCCAGCCCCAGGTGTACCCCAGGGACCTGGACTCTGGGTTTCTTCGGTCAACTTTGCAAGAGAGGATCTGACCGGCCCTGCTCAGGCCAGGTGCCAGCCCCGCCCAATCAGCCACGGTGGGCCGAGTGGAGGGGGCCTGCGGATGTGGTGGCCAGCCCAGGATGGAAGGTGCCTTTGCTCTTGTCCCTGATGGCCACGGCGGGGAGGGGCCCATGAGTTACCCTCTGGGGCTGTGAGAGATTCCAAGCCAAGGGCTCGCAGGTCCCTGCCAGTCTCCGCTGATTTTCTTCGGTGTTTGTTGAGCGCTTACCATCTTAGACCTACACCAACATTTTAGGCTGAGGCTCTGAGAGGCCAGACCTCTTGCCCAGGGTCACAGCCAGTAGGTGGCTCAGAGGGCACCTGGTGATTAATCTGAAACTAGCACCTAGGGAAGCCGGCAAGCGGGCCCAGGGTGTGGGGACATGGAGGACTCTGTCTAGGTGGAGGTTCTTGAAATGAGGGTGGTGGGTGGGGCTCAAGCAGAGGGAGCACCTCGGCATCTGCCCCCAGCCCCACGGCTGGCGGACACTGGCCTAGGGCACGGCCTCAGCTCCTACTTGAGGTTCCTGGAGCCCCATCTTCCTCGTCCCTCCCAGCCTCCCTGAGGTCTTCTCCTTGCCCTGCTCGCCAGTCTCTGGGAGCGCGCTGGGCCTTTGTGTGCAGGGTGGGGTTGGCCCGGTTGGGAAGCCCGTGGTCCCCTGTCAGAAGGGGGCAACTCTTGGGCCCGGGAGGACATTTGTCCTCCATTCCCCAGATCTTTTTTTTTCTTTTTCTTTTTTTTGAGACAAGTCTGGCTCTGTTGCCTGGGCTAGAGTGCTGTGGTGTTATCGAGAGCTCACTGCAACCTCCAACTCCTGGGCTCCAGCTATCCATCCTTCTGCTTCAGCCTCCCGAGTAGCTGGGACTACAGGCGCCCCATGACACCGGCTAATTTTTCTATTTTTAGTAGAGACGGGGTCTCACTCTTGCTCAGGCTGGTCTCCAACTCCGGAGCTCAAGCAATCCTCCTGCCTTGGCCTCCCAGAGTGCTAGGATTACAGGTGTGAGCCACCGCGCCCGGCCACTCCCTAGATCCTTAAGGGGACTGTTACTCACATTCTCAGTCAGAGCTGAGCGCCCACCACCTCCACAGGGCCTAGGGCACCTTGTCCGCACCGCCCTCCCACCACCTGTATCAGCTCCCTTCTTCCTTAACACCACACCCTACGGAAACATTATTTCTAACTTGAGCCACCACTTTCCCATTTAATCTGCCGCCTCCTTCCGGCAGGCTGCCCTGATTGCTTCCTCCAACGCCCTAGCTGCTTACTGCTTTAGCCTGTGTCACAGCTGGCCCTGAGCCAGTGTCCTGATTCTGTAGCCCGGCGCCTCCTCCACGGGGGCCCAGACGCCTCAAGCCTTTGAGGACGTTTGTTGATCCAAGGCTAAGAGTGCGCAGAATCTTCATCCAGCTGCAAATGCGTTAATTCTCGAAGCCTGCTTCGGGCGGGCCTTGCGCGGGCTCCGGGGACACTCGGCGGCGATGAACGAGACCGCCCGTGTAGGCCTAACCGGGAGGAGGTGACGGCGCACTCCACATTATCAACCAAGCCCGGAGGGGAGCGGCCCGGCTGGGCGCGGGTCCCCGGAGCGCCCTCGGCCGTCCGAACCGGCGTGACCTCCTGGCGCCGCGAGACCCAGTAGGGGTCTCACAAAACCCAATTTACTTTTTTACTTCCCCAAATGCTCAGGAAGTGACTGCTAGTGGCTTTGCTACAGGAGAAAACCGCCCGCTACGCCGCAGTGCAAACGCGGCGCACGCGGGTTTTCTCCGAGATTTGCAAGCCGGGGCGCGGCCGGAGGCGCCGGGAACGTCGGGTCCGCGGCCCCGAGCCCAGGAGCCACCGGCGCCGCAGCTGCTCGGTATTTGCGCCGCCCTCCCGGGCCTGGCGCTGCGCTCTGGGTTCGAGGCCCGTGCGACTCTGATGGGGCACCCGGAGGCCACCTCCGCCACCCAGGCTAGGCCTGGGGCCAGCGCCCCCGGCCACCTCGGTTCCCAGGGGAGGGGCGGGGTCGTCGCGCAGCCCCACGGCCGAGCGGGAGGCCCAGGACCCCGCGCGCCCTCCCCCGGCGCCGGGACTTCCAGGCCGCCGTCCGGCTACACGCAAGGCCCCCTCCTCCTTCCAGCGAGCTTCCCTCGGCCCGGAGGTTCCAGCAGCGACCCGCGTGTCCCTGCGCACGCACACGCCGGGCACACGTCAGCCCGCCGCCGCCCGCCGCCCCGTGCCCTTGGCGCGAGCACAGGCGCGGGGCTCACGCGGCCGCTGCGGGCCCGGCGAGGTAGGAGCGCGGCTCGCGGGCGGGCCGGGGAACCGGGCCGGGCGGGTCCGGGGGTGGAGCTAGCCGGGCCGGGCGCTGGGGGCGGGTCCGCGCCGCCGCCGTCCGCGCCGCCCCGCCCTGCCCCGCGCTCGCTGCTCTCGGGTCCTCCGCGCCGCAGCCGCAGCCGGAGCCGCCGCCGCCGCCGCCTCGGAGGTAGGCGCAGCGGAAAGGGGCCCGGGCTCCGCCTGCGCCCGGGCCGCGGGCCGGCTCCCTGGGGCGTGGGGAGGGAGGAGTGGGGGCGGCGCGGGCCGGGCGCAGGAGCGGGCGCGGGGAGGGAGCAGGGCGGCCGGCGCGGGCCCGGGTGGCCCCCGGCGGGCCGGGAAGGCCGCGCGAGCGGGTGGCGGGCGCAGGAGCGCGAGGCCCAGGCGCCGGCGGCGGGGGGCGACGGGCCGGCCGGACTTGCGGGCCGGAGGGCTGGGCCGCCGCGCGGAGGGAGGCCCGGCCGGCCGCGGATCTAGGTGACCTTTCCCGGCGGCGCCCTCTGGCCCTCGCTCCCACCGGCGCGCGCCCGGCGGGGACCCGTCCGCTGTCCACGCCGGCCAAGCCCGGCCGGGCGCGCAGGTCCGCGCGGGCCACGCTGCCGCCGCGGGCGTGAGCTCATGTGACGACCGTGGCCGCGCGTCCCCGGCCCCACGCGCCCCGGCAGGCCCGTGCCCGGAGAAGCTGGCGCCGGGCGGCACGCGCGTGCCAGCGCTTTCTCGGGCGGAACGGGTGGCCGAGAGTTGACTTAGGCCGCAGGGGCCGAGGCTTGGGCCTGGCCCGGAGGTTCGGCCTCGGAAATGGAGGCCCCACAGGGAACGATGTGGCCTCCTTGGCCTTCGGAGGGGTTCCTGGTTCGGTGGCTCATTCATTCGCCAAATGCGGCGGCGCATTCAGGGAACTGATTCGGAGCCCCTCATTGGATTTGAGGCCGGAAGTTCTAGTGATTTGTTCAAGGTCACACAGCTGGGAGGATACCGGACCTCAGTTTTGTCATCTGCAGAATGGGAACAGTTATACCTCTCCTTCGTTGGGCTTTGGGTAAGAATAAAATGAGTTGATTAACGTGAAGCCTTCAGAACAGTGCTGGTATGGAGGCCTAGGTAGAAACCCTGATTGCCTTGGGGATTTTGGGGAGGATAGAACCCATCCCCTGTAGACCATTTTGCTCCACGTGGTATTCTGGAAAGGGTACAATAAATATAGCTCCTGTTATTTTAAACATTATTATTGCCCTATTATTAGCAGGCATTTGAATACCAGATGTTGAGTAACTTTCAGGATGATTCATGAAAAATCCTGTAAGTTTACAAAATCGACAAGGTCAGACCTGAGCAGTAAATTTGCCTGTGCAGACCTTGAATGCAGGGGCAGACCTGGGCCTAGCCCAGGCTTGTTCCACTTGAGGCCCCATCCCCTTGACCAGCCACCCAACCCCAGAGCAGATAGGGGAGAGGGCTCCTTTTTCTCCTGATGTGCTGTTGGGAAGGCCAGGGCAGACTACCCAGGGCCAGCCTTCATTCTCTCCACGCCAGCTCTGGACTGACTGAGCTCCCAGAGGGTCAGCCTTAGGCCCTGTGCAGCGCTGTCTTCAGTGCCTGGGGTGGTGCCACCCGGCACACAGTAGGTGCTTGAGAAGGATCCGTGGGGGTAAATGCACTCTTTGTATCCAAGAGTTGACCCACCCTTATTGACAGAGGGCTAGTTGCTCTGTTCCAGCATGTGGCACATAGTAGGTGCTCATTTGTGGAGTTACTGAAAGGGCATATGTAGGGGCCGCAAGCCCAGACCCTAGTCTCTTGATCCTGGACGTCCTTATGAGGGACACAGACATCTTCCAGAAAATAACATTGCCTGGCAGAGTCACAAATATTTAAAGAACTGTAAGAATATGTACAGCCCTAGAGCAAAGGGCTGAGAGGCAAAAACTGTTTTCTAATTTGAAATACCTGCTTTAACACATTATCTCAGCAGTCTCGAACCTTTTTGGCTCCAGGGACCGGTTTCATGGAAGACAATTTTTCCACAGACTGAGGGTGGGGTGGGGTGGGGTGGGGAGTCGTGGGTGGGGGGACTCAGGGTGCGGAGCTCAGGCAGTGATTCTCGGCCCGTTTCTTACCAGGACCGGTACTGGGCCTTGGCCTGGGGCTTGGGGACTATATAGCGTTATCTTCATTCTGTGGCTTTCCAAGTCCCAGGGGGAACTTGCTGAACTGGAGTTTCTGGGTTTGAAGGCAGGTGGCATGGGCGAACGGGAGTCCGTGGAAGGCCTTGGGCCTGGCACCCATCTTCCTCTGATGGTGGGTGGGTCCCTGGCTTGTGCCGAATCGTCCTGAATCAGGTGCCTGGCCCAGGGAGTGGGGGTGGCACACGGGTGATTACTTGGTTTTATTTGTGCTATTCTGGAATGGGGCTATAGGCAGGGATTATTTGCAGCCCAGAAAGCCGGGGCTCAGTGGGCCGTCCAGTGAGAGGTGCCCTGCCGAGCAGTAGGCAGATGTGGACAGTGAACTCCAGGCCAGTGACAGGAAGAGCATCATCTCCCAGTTTACCAGTAAGATGCTGCTGAAGCACTGAAGTCACTTTGCCCCTGGTGGTGTCGTCTTTGGTCGTAAAGGCACATGTGCGACCAAGGGCCAGCCCAAGCCTGGGGACGGCCCCTCAGGGTGCTTTGAGGGTGTGTAGTCTATAGCTTTGGGCTCCCGGTGGACTCGTGCGGTAGCCACCGAGGAGAGGTGACCAGGGGGATCTTCAGCTAGGCCTGGGTACATCTGTCCCCTTTGCGGCTTACTCACAGCGGGGTCGGGACGAGTGGGACTCTGCGCTCTTTACCCAGAACTGTGCTTGGGGCCACAGCTCAGGTCTGACACGAGCTGCAGGGTTTATCTAGTGTAGGTCAAGTTACTTTCTTGTGCCTCGGTTTCCCTACTATAAACGTGTGATTGTCATCGTCACAGTCATTGTTTGTTGAGGGCTTGCTCAGCATCCTCCTGGGGCTTGACGTATGCTCTGCGCCACTGACCGCGCCACGCCGCAGCCCCTGGAGGAGAGGTACCGTGTTTCCACTTCACAGGTTGGGGGCTTGAGCACGAGCACGGGGAGGTGAGGAACACAGCCTGGTGGGAGTAGTGTGGGGCGCGAGGCCCGGCCCGCCTCGGCATGCTGTGCCTGCACGCCCCACTCGCGGCTTCGAGGGGCCGTTGCAGGGAGCTGACGGATGTGCACGCCTTTGACAAGTGGAAGCTGCCGGTCAGGTGGGCGAGGGTGTTCTTTCGCACCGCTCAGAGCGAGCTCGTGCGTGGCTGCCTGGAGGCTGGCTGGCAGTGGACGGTGGTTGGTGGAGTCACCCCTGGTTGTTGCAAGGACAGTGGCGCTGACTGTCCATTGGAAGGGTCAGTTTTCCCTGGGATGAGGTTGGAGGCGTTCTTTCAGGACCTGGCCCTGGCTGGACAATATTCAGCTAAACAGTACCTCGCTGTGGCTGGGGGTGGGGAGGACTCTGGACCCTGCGGTTCAAGTTGACCTTTTGGCAACATGCTCGTCAACCCTTATTATCATAAGAAATACACAAAATGAAAACTTGTAAGAATATACCAGCTGTGTTTGTTCCATGCTTACCTTGCACCAGCCGCTGTACTAAGTGTTTTGTGTTAACAGACTAATTCAGTCCCCACACTTATGCCCATCTGCATGCTCTTTCCCCGTATTAGAGCTGAAGTAAAGTGGGGTACAGAGAGGCTGTGACTTGCCCACGGTCACACATCGAGACAGTGGTGAGGCGGGATCGGAACTGAGGTCTGCTTGGCTGCCGAGGCTGCCTGCGTTAACCCCCTGGGTCAAGCCAGGCAGCCAGGCTGGGGAATGTGAGGTGCCTGAGGTCAGGCTGGAGCCCGGGTGTGCCTGGGACCCAGACCCTGGCGTGCTGACTGCCGGCGCAGGTCATCTCCCCTTGGTGGCTGGGTGGGCAGGCTGCCCCTGGTCAGCTATATGCTCCTGAGTCACCTGGAAGGCCATGCTGGTGCCGGCCCAGCTCCCAGGGTGTTTTAAAATAGAAGTGACCCTGGAAAGCTCAGCTGCCCCCCTGTGAGACTGCTGTGGAAGGGGGAAAGGGGAGGGCAGCTGTATTGGGGGCACAGAGCGTAGGGCCATGGGCTTTGCCAGCATCTTGGAGGCCAAACCAGGGCCTGTTCCCTGGGCTGCTGCTTCCTGGCAAGAAAGAGAAAGTGCTGGGGGGTGTGTGTGTGGGCGGGAGGGCGGCTCCTGATAGTGTTGGCCCACCCCACCCCCACGCTGGCTGTTACAGCTGGGCCTGCCTCCTGCTGGTCCCCAGGGTTAGGGGGAGGTGCTTGTGTTGCGATCCCTGGCTGGGCTGGCTGGGCTGGCGCCCCTTCTGTAGGTGGCTGGTTTTGCCCTGGCAGACGGCCTAGTGTGGCCTCGAAGAGGCAGCAGAGCCAAAGGCTTGTCCACGGTTCTCTCTTCCTGAGGGGAGTCCTGGGATGGCGGTGGTGGTTCTGATTGCTGTGTTGGGCAGGGTCCTTTCAGGAGTCTGGTGCTCACTTAACACGCGGTAATCCAGCAGAGTTGTTTTTTTTTTTTTTGAGACAGAGTCTCACTGTGTTGCCCAGGCTAGAGTGAGTGCCGTGGCGTCAGCCTAGCTCACAGCAACCTCAAACTCCTGGGCTCAAGCGATCCTCCTGCCTCAGCCTCCCGAGTAGCTGGGACTACAGGCATGCGCCACCATGCCCGGCTAATTTTTTCTATATATTTTAGTTGTCCGATTAATTTTCTTGCTCAGGCTGGTTTCGAACTCCTGAGCTCAAACAATCCTCCCGCCTCGCCCTCCCAGAGGGCTAGGATTACAGGTGTGAGCCACTGTGCCCGGCCCTAATCCAGCAGAGTTTAACGAAGAGATCGTTTGCAAAGGTGTGGGGGGCGTGTAGGGCACCCATCAGGGGTGCGGGCCTGGGTCTGTTAACACCCCAAGGCCTACAGGGGAGGGGACCCCTGGCAGGAGCTATGGCCTTGGGTAGAGGAAAGGAGTTGCTGCCCACCTGAGGCCCAGTGGAGGGGCTGGGGGATGAGCGCCCCCACCTTGCTCTTCTGAGCTCTCATCTTGCAGGTGCCTGGCACGGGCTGAGCCCAGCCATGAGCCCACTGATGACCGTCCACAGTGACCGGCTCTGGGGGCTCAGAGCGGGAGGGACGTAGGGAAAGTGGATCCGGAGGGGCAAAGAGCATCCAGCATGATGGGTTGTGGTCACCACTGTCATTTGTGGAGCACTCGCCCTGTGCCAGACAGTCCTTGGTGTTCTACCTGTTTCACTTGCTCCTTCTAACAAACTTCCCTAGCGAGATGCTCTTGTTAGCCTCACTGTATAGACGAGCAAAACGAGAGCCTCAAAGTCTAAGTGGCTTGTTCAAGGTCGCACAGCCAGTAAGGGCTGGAGCCAGGACTAAACCTCTGCCAGGAACATAGCCCTTCCAGTAGTCCACTGTGCCCCGCTGCCTGGGCACCTGGGTGGGCTGGGAAGTGCCATGACAGGGTGTGCCTGGTCTTCAGGTCCCAGCCCTGCCACACGCTTGCCCTGGAAGGTGGTGTCTCAACCCACCTGGATGTTATCTGTGTTCAAGAGACTTTTCTTCCCGGCTGTTCTGGCTGAGCCTTGGGGACCCACGGCCACCCTGCTCCCTGTCTCAACATTGCCGTGGTCGTTGGCTCTCTGGGGGTGCCCGGGCTCCCCTGCCCGGTTCCTTCTGAGGGAGCCTCTGCGGAGAAAATAGTGTATTTCAAGGCGGGGGCTCTGGTGGGTGCTTGGTGAAGGGAAGAGCCCATTCTTCTCGGTGGCACTTGGGGACAGCCCCTGCTTGCGAGGCGGCGAAGGCCGAGAGGGAGGGTGGGAGGCATGCTGCCTCCTGGGAGGCTCCTGAACAAGCGCCCCAGGCAGTTCTCACGCACACGAGGTTAGGGTGCTCTGCCCTGTCGTGCTTGCTGGGCAGGGTGGCAGTCGTCACCTGGGAGTGCAGTGTCCCCCCAGGGTCCTTGCCTGGTGACCCCGCCATCCCAGTGCAGTTTGACTCTGTTCCTGGAAGCAGCGTTGACACCACTGTCTAGGTAGTTTTTCCTTCTGGCAGCTCAGCCGCAACCGCCTGTTGGAACGTGACTTGTTGGCGCGGGTGGCTCGATTTCAGGCACGGTGGTCGGCTTTTAAATTTTTCCGTCCTTGACTTAAAAAAGTTATCAATATATGCAAATGACTTAAATAATGAGGCAGAATAAAAAATGAAAATCTCATTTGGGCTCCACTCCTTCCCTAAACTTCCTTCCGTCTCCAGAAGCATCTCTGAGGCAGCCACGGTTTGCAGATTGGCTCATATCCCTCCAGGTGCCTCCCCATCCACTCACAAATTCATCGGCACAGAAGGGGTTTCCTCGGCTTACGTGGAATCGCAAATTTTCTGTGACTGGCTTTTTTTCAGTTAATATCACAGATAGCTTTCTGTGCTTCCTTTTCTTTGTCACCATGTGGCACGCCTCAGTTTGCAAGTGCAGCGCCTTCGTTTTTGTTCGTCCATTTCCCTACCGATGGACGTTTAGGTTGCTTCTGGGTGTTGTTTCACAGTCGTGTTAGCAAGGACGCTGCGGTGAGCGTCCTTGAGCATCTGGGTGCTTCGGTGCGCTGCGGGCTGGGTTCTCAGGAGCGGGAGCGCTACTCGGGTTAATGCCGGGTTAGTTGCCCCGCAGTTTCTCTTCCCAAAGCGTGTCCCTGCAGCACTCGATGTGACCACACCCTCACCTGCACTGGATATTGTCATTTACGTTTTTGCCAAGCTGCTGTTAAATGAGCCTCCCAAACTCAGATGTGTCAGTCACTCCACAATGGCTCCCTGTGGCCCTTAAAAAAAAAGAGTCTGTGATTGGTTTTGAGGCCCGAAGTAGCCAGTGCTTACACCTGAAGGCACTGCCAGGCCGAGCTGGGCTCAGCCGGGGGTGCTAGTCATTGGTTCCGCACCGGTGATGCCGCGGTCGCCCTGCAGAGGGAGCGCCTGCGTCCTGGTTACTTTGTAATTTACTTAGTCCCCACTGTCCGGCACTAAGTTTCTGCTCCCTCCCTTGTATGATCGTAATTTCCTGCTCATTGACTCGTCAAACAGACATTTATTTTGGACGCCTACTATGTGCCAAGCCTTAGCATCTTTACATACATAGCTTTTTCCATATTTTGGATACGTTTATACATGGCAGGCTGTGGGCTGCTTTGAGTTCAAGGGTGTGATTTGGGGGTAGGTGTGTGTCGGGGGATGGGGTGGGGGCCGTGTGAGCAGAGCAGCTGTCACCGCCGTGCAGCTGATGAGTCAAGGAGGTGGTGTGCCCCCAAGACAGAGGTTACGTAAGTGTTGCGCAGGCCACGCCGGGTGAGAGACACACTATCCTTCCCCTCTGAGCTTCCAGTATGGGCTGGCTTTTCATTCCTCAGCTGGAGCGAAGCTTGCGTAATGGTTCAAGGTCAGCCAGGGAAAGGTTGGGTAGGTAGGCTGGCAGGCTGTGGAGGGGAACCAGGGACTCCTGTCTCCTGATGTGACTTGCTGGTCCTTCTCAAAGTCATCGGTGACTGCAGGCAGGTCTGCTCAGCCTGGCCCTGCCGTCCCTCTGTTTCCCACTCACAGTGGGAACGAAGCCCCCAGGCTCTGCCCTGAAGCCATCACCCAGGCAGAGAGACCCATGGTCCGGTCTCCCCCAGAACGCCCTCTGATTGCCTTGCCCGTGCCTGACCGCGCTGCCTCATGCCCGGCCTCTGGAGGCTGGGCTGTGGAGGCCAGGGTGGGTGCTGCAGAGACAGCTGCACGTTGGTAACTGCACAGGGAGCGATTTGGAGCAGATCCGGGTGAGAGGAGGGCCGGGGCCAGGGTTCACCCTTCAAGTCAGTGCCCTGGCAGGGTGTTAAGTGAGAAAGCAGGGTGCCAACTTCTCTCTCCTCCAGTCCTGGCTGGGAAACCTAATGCTGATCATTTCTACTATAAAATCGTCTCTGAAATGGCTTCTGGGAGCTCTGTAAAAACAGGCACTTTCACGTGCTGTTTGTGGTTGTAAGAAAGTCGAGCTTCTCAGGGAGAGGCAGAGCTGTCAGGTAGGTGCAGCGGGGCCTGGGCCAGACCACAGAAAGCACAAAAGGCCAGAGGGGAAGCGCAGCCTCACAGCAGGTGGGGCCTTTGCTGAGGGGCTGAGTCATCTTTTCGCTCCTTTCTTTTCCTCAGTGGAGTGGACGGGCTCCAGCCGGTCAGCGGCTCCTGTGCTCTTTGCCAGGTGTGCTGTGCGGGGGTAAAGCTTACCTGCCCCCCCACCCCCCGCCCCGGAACAGGGGAGATCAGGCAGCGTCGTCTGTGTTCAAAGAGGCAGGAGGAGAATGTGGCACACAAGTGAGGAAGCTGGCCTCCAGGGTGGCTTAGATGAAGTGCCGGCACTTAGGGATGTGTCTTAGTTGACCGGCAAGTGCCCGGATGAGCAGCTGTGGGATTTCAAAGAAGGGAGCCCACAGCCCCTGGAGCCTGGCCTTATCTGTACTCAGCCCCCCACCCCTTCGTCCTTGGATAGTAATCTCCTTAGTGGCCTTGGATTTTAGGCTGATGTTTGCTGTGGCTGGAGTGTTTTTTGAGCGGTGGCTTTGCTTGGCGGGTTTTGGGGATTAGTGACGAGAGGGAGCATTAAATGGTGAGCGCCCTGCGTTTCCCCCAGGGAGGGCCCAGTCCGGACGTGAAGGCTGCGGTGTCCGGGAGCCGGTCTGGGAGCCGGGGGAGAGTAGCGGGGAAGACTCCGGCACCTGAGGTCCGGGGAGGTCTTAGTTGACCCAGAGATGTTGCCACTGGACTGCTCCCCACAGGCTGTGTGTGGCCCAGCTGGGAGAGGGGTACTGGGTCCACGGATGGCTTGGTAACCTCGGCTGGGGTGGAGAAGGTTCTGGGCCCTTTGCTGATGTATGCTGCGAGTCTGCCTAGAGCTGCATTACCTTTCGATCCAAAGTTATCTCGTGTTGGTTTTGTCTAGGAAGGGCCAGGCCCGTCCGTGGCCGAGACCTGTGCCGTTAGGCAGGGGGTATCTCTTGAGGACCTGCTGGATGGTTTCCTGGTCTGTCCCTGGGGTGGATGTGCCTCCGGGGTTAGTTTGGGAGGAAAGAATAAGGAAAGGGGAGTCCCTAGACTTGAAAAAGCCAATGGGGGAAGCCCCGACCCTAATGTGGGCTGCCCGTGGTTCCAGCCTGATCTTGTGCAAGAAATAACAACAGCGGTGACAAAAATAGGACAGAGTAAACAGCTCACTGCTCTTCTCTGCTCTGACACAAAAGCCAGCTGGGACAAAATTTACAAAGCGTCCAGAAAGAGTAAAATAGAGCGTGAACCATAATTTCACAACGTACAGTTGTGGAAGTTTATAGCTGCGTCTTTTACGACGTGAGCGGTGATGCTGGGGCTGGTCACAGTGTCCGTGAAGTTAAAGCCTGGGTCAGGAGTTCGACTTGCAGGTGTGATCTTGTCCCCTGGGACCACTCGAACCGCTTCTTAGTGGGCTCCTTCCCCTCACTAGGAACGCGTCATCTGTGTGAGTGCACATACGTGTAACTTCAGATGGGGCGTATGCAGATTCATTTTGAGAATTTAGGTACGCTGTGTTTTAAAAATTCGTGCAACTGTCCTTCTGGTTAGCTGAGACCAGTGATTCTGGGAATGGGAGGAGGTGCAGGAGGCGGGGCTTCCCCACGCGTGGCCCCTCTCCTCCTGGCAGGGCATGGCGTGTGCTGCCCCAGATAAGGATTTTAATTCTGTGTGTACAGCGGGCACAGCGTGTCAAAGCAGAGCCTGCCGGGGAGGTAGTGTGGTCCTCAGGGCAAGGACTATTTGCGTTATTCTCCCTCCTTGAACACGGAGGTACTTAATGTTTGTTGTCTGACTTAGTGATACGCAATGATCCCAAGTAGTACTTTGATAGTTGGTTTTTAAAATGAAGTCGCATTGGAGCTCAGTGAACGTTTGTTTAAATTCATTTCCTTTGGAGGATGTGTCTGGATTTCTTTCCATGTGAGGAGTTACGTAATTGGTTACGTTTTACTGTCTTCTCTGTGAGGAATACGACACTCTAATAGTGGGTTCCCCTACAGTGCGAAGGTTTTGTGAAAAGTCGAGCCCATTCTGGCACGTAGTAGGTATTCCACAAATAGTTGTTGAATGAATGAAATCAGAGCCATACACGGAACATGTTGCCATAAAAAACAAACTCTGATTTCTGTTCAGTACGTTTAATGGCCTCGCAGCCGACATTTTGTAAGAAGAGACGTTTTGTTGGCAAGAGTCCTGCAATCCAGTTAAGTAGCTGGCTCATGGGAATGTGTCTTGCCAGTTAATTCATTCAGCAAATATTTACTGACTCCTACTATGTTCTGGGCCCGTGCGCAGTCCTGGGGATGCCAAGGAGAAGAGGTCTAGAGTCAGGCTGACCTCTGTCAACAAAGACTGATTGGATGTCTCGAGCTCTGGCCACAGAAAGGATAGGACGGCAGAAATTTCTCAGCCCACACCTGGGGGGATGAGCTGCCCAGAACTCACAGTGCTAGCTGATTTTTATGGGTTGCTAATTATATCTAATAATTTTTATTGATGGAAAATTAATTTCCCTAATTACCAATGTGTTTATTCTGGTGGTTCTTTTATTGTAGCAGAAGATGGCTGTGCCTCCCACGTACGCCGATCTTGGCAAGTCTGCCAGGGACGTCTTCACCAAGGGCTACGGTGAGTGTTGCGGGAGGAGGGGCCTTTCGGCTCGCCCACGGGGTTGGCGTGTTTGAGATCTCACCCGTAACAGTTTTGGAGACCTGGGCGGGTCAGCTGTTCAGCACTTTTGGGAAAAGAGGCTAAGCTCTCTGTGTCTGGTGAAGCAGTTTTGACTGTGCATCCGGTGGGGGCAGCTCGGGAATCGCTGCCGACAAGTAGACGCTCTCGTTTTCTCTTCCAAGCGTGGTGCCGTGCGGCGGCAGCTGCTGCCACCGTGGAGCTCGGCTTCTAAATTTAGCCCGTCCTCGGGCACGTGCCCACGAGGCCCGGCGACTGTGTCTGCCAGCTGTCAGGCCCCTTCTTTGCAGACCCGCTGGGAGCACAGGTGGGGCCCAGGTGCGGCCCGCGCCCTTTCTGTCTGCTGCTGCTCCAAGCGGCTGAGCTCCCCGCGCAGGCAGCAGCACAGAGACTGCAGGCCCTCAGCCCTCGTGGCCAGAGCGTGCTTCCTTTTGAAAAAAAAGCATTTTGAAACAGCCATAAGGGAAGCAGAGGTGCTGCTCTAGAGCTAGTTATTTAACCTATTAACAGTTGTCTCCTTCTTTCTTTAGGATTTGGCTTAATAAAACTTGATTTGAAAACAAAATCTGAGAATGGATTGGTAAGTTGTCCAGCCTGCACAGGACATGGGGACTCACCGCAAATAATTGCCAAGTCTTGGCTGGCACAGCCAAAGGAAGGCGCTGTTTTTGATTGTGGCGGTTTGTGGCTGTCCCATCCATTGCATCCTCTGCACGATGGGCGAATGGTCCAGGGGGACCCCACACCAGTGGGCCCCTATGTTCAGCAGCTGTTAATACTCATAGGAGAATGGGGACAGGTTTCAGTTTTAGTTTTCCTTGTCCTTCTTACCTTAAAATTAACCTATGTTCAGCCGCCTAATTATTTAAGAAAAATTTTAGTAGTCCCTTTTAGACTGTGTGTGCAGTAATTGTTGGAGGGAGGAAGTTTTAGGTTCAAATTACTGCTCTGTCAGCTTTAGCGCAGTGCTTTTTCTCCGTACGAGGCTGAAGCCAGGATCGGGGTGTGGGGTTGCTTTCCTGTCCAGACTGTCGAGTTACAGGGGAGGAAGGAAGCTGCCTCCTGACAAAGAATCCAGGCTCCTTTACCACCATCTGGACTTTAAATATCTAATCGAATTGTAGAATTAGCTTTTGCCCTGACACATTCAGGGTCTCGCCTCTTGCATAAGGGCAGGTTACGGTCTGTACAGGGACAGAGTGAGACCAGGTGCGTGCCGGGGTGCGGGCTGTGACACTCCCTCTCTCCTTTGAAGGAATTCACAAGCTCAGGCTCAGCCAACACTGAGACCACCAAAGTGACGGGCAGTCTGGAAACCAAGTACCGATGGACTGAATACGGCCTGACGTTCACGGAGAAGTGGAACACTGACAACACGCTGGGCACTGAGATTACCGTGGAGGATCAGGTAATGGCCGCCGCGCGGAGACGAGGATTTGTTATCACATCTGCTGGCCTGCCTTGTGACTAAACCTGCTGGCAAATTTCTTTTCTGTTCAGCTGGCACGTGGACTGAAGCTGACCTTCGATTCATCCTTCTCACCTAACACTGGGTAAGGTTCTCATGTGTTCTCTCCACAAGGATGTTCTGTGATGTCGCAGGTGGTGGAAGCCCTTTGGGACAAATGGTTTTAGGGATGGGGCTGACATTACCTAAAAGGCGGCCTCCAAGACCTGGAGATTGAAGTTCTCTGGTTCTGAGTCAGTCCCAGGGGACACGTCCACATCCATCTGTTAGTGGACTGCTATAACCAGCACTCCTGAATTCAGGAATAGGATTTGCCCAACACATGTTTTCTGGGTGCCTCCTGTGCTTGACTTTGTGCCCATCTGGGGATCTGAGGGTGCCCAGGCCATGGTTGCTACCTCCAAGGAGCTTCCTTCCTTCCTTCCTTTTTTTTTTTTTGA
>NW_012149208.1:1628963-1658500 GCF_000956105.1 Propithecus coquereli
TACCATGGAGTACTGCTCAGCCATAAAAAACAAAGGTGAACTACTATTGTATTATCCTGGATGGAGCTAGAGCCCATTTTTATAAGTGAAGTATCACAAGAATGGAAAAACAAACACACATGTACTCACCATTAAATTGCTACTAATCGATCGAAACTTCTGTGCACATATGGAAGTAACATTCATTGGGTGTTGGGTGGGGGGGGAGGAGATGAGTAAACTCAAACCTAACAGGTGCAGGACGCGCTGTCTGGCGGATGGGCGCTCTTGTAGCTCTGACTTGGGTGGCACAAAGGGAATTTATGTAACCAAAGCGTTTGGACCCCCGTAATATTCTGAAATAAAAAAATTATGGTAAAGTATGCGTATAAAATTTACCATTTTAAGTGTATAGCTCAGTTGCATTATGAATTTCATTTTTTGCCATTCCACATTATTTTTCTCTCTCCCTCCTTTCCTTTTTTCCATTCCAACAAATATTTATTAGAGGGAGGATCTACTAAGCCAGACCCTGTGCTAGCTGTGGGGTGCCCACAAGTCACTGGGCAGACAAGGCTTTTTACCCTCTAGAGATAAGTCTTTTTATAACCTGGCGATGGATGATCTGAAGATGGTGGGTCAGGAGGTGATTTACTCTTGTTCTCCTCTCTGTTGTAGTTTCTCATGCCAGGAGAATTGCCTTCCTACGTGTGTACTCCCCCCAGGGTAGCCCGCTATGCTATCGGGGAGAAGTTATCCAGAGAGACCCACTAATAGGATGAGGGGCTGCAGGATGTGCCCACATGCTTGGATTTGCTGCCTGGGACTTTGCTGCCCTGAGGTGGCGTACTTAGGAATTTGTAAGGGATTTCCCATTATCTTTGGGAGGTTTGCAGAGGTTTCTAGGTGCTGCAGTAACATGCATAGGAAAGTTTAAAAAAAAAATTAACTTTTTATTTTAAAATAATTTTATACGAATGAAAATGTGGTAAAAATAGTATGTAAAGTTCCCTTCTCTCCTTTATCTGACTTCCCCTAATGCTAACATCTTACCTAACTACAATCTAATTACCAGAACTAGCAAATTAATGTTGATATCATACAGTTAACTAATTCATTGTCCCACTGATGTCTTTCTGGTCAATGATCTAGTTCAGGATCCTAAATTGCAATTAGTTTCGAGTTTCCTTTGTCTCCTCTGATCTGGGACATATTCACAGCCTTTCTTTGTCTTTCATGACCTTGACCCTTTCAAAGAAGAGTGGCCAATTATTTTGTGGAGTGTCCTTCAGTTTGGATGTGTCTGACGTTGCCTTATGATTAAATTCAGGTTTTGCATTTTTGGCAGCCACAGAAGTGAACCTTTGCTGTGTGTTCTTTGTGCACCGTATCAGGAAGAATGTGTCAACGTGCCTCATTTCTGGTGATGTTCACTTTGATCACTGGGTTAAAGTGGTGTCTGCCAAGTCTCTTTACTATAAAGCTGCTATTTTCTCTTTGTAATTATTAATAATAAGTATCTTGTGGGGAGACACTTTGAGACTGTGCAGATATTCTAGTTCTCATCATATTTTTGCTCACAAATAGTAACATCCATTGGAGATTCTTGCCTGCGACAGTATGCTTGGGAAACGATTTTCTGTCCCCATCATTCCTTTACTTATTGATTGGGATTCTGCCGTAAGGAAGAGCCATCCCCAAATAAAGTGATTTATTTAATCATTTATGTATACTATATTAGTATGGATTCGTGGGTGTTTATTCTGTAGGTTATAATCCATCACTGTCATTGATTCTCTTGCTCAGATTGTCCCAGATATGACCACTGTGAGCATACATTCTGTGTGCTTTTTGAAAAGCTCCTATCAGTTTTTTGAGCATGTCTTTATTTCTGGTTTCAGAGGGTGTACCAGGCTCATCTTACACTTGCTCTGCCCCAGTCCTGCTATCAGCTGTTTCTCCAAGGAGCCTTGGTTCCTTGTATTGGAGGATGGTGTTTAAAAACTCAGATTGTAGGCGCTGGGTATATTTATTGCTCCTGGGCATCGGAGGGAAGTTTCCATGACTCTTGATGGAGAAGAGAAGTGCAAGCTGGCTTTCCAGAGCAACCGAGGGGTGCAGCCTGAGCGCAGACCACGTCTGGGTGAGGCTGCAGACCTCATTAGGAACCAGCACGCACACTGGGTGTCTACCATACCTAAAGCCTGCTTGTTAACCACAAATAAGAGTCGTGCCTCTCTCGGTGCTTGTCAAGGTAGCACCACTATTTAAATAGCTTTAAAAATATCCCCGTATCTGAAAGAGGGAAGGCTCCACAGACGTGATGTGCTGTGTTAGAAAGAGACCTGCAGAGAAGCCTGAGCCACTCTCTAGCACTGCCCTTGCTTTGGGGATCTTGGGCCCTGGCCAGAACCCACTGAGACAGTGGGTGGAGGCGCCGTAGAAATGGGTGTCGGTGGTGCACGCCGCTGGCCCGGGGCCCTGCCGCAGCGTAACTCTGTGGTCAGCAGCTGCTTTTTATAAAAAAATGAGTGGTTATAAGATGCCCCACTTTTACATTTCTTGGTCTTCCTCTGTTTCTAAATGTCAGCCTCTCAATAGCTGTCTTGTCATCAGTCATCCCACTCCGGTTGGTGCCAACTGGACCCTTGACCAAAACCCAGGCTCTCTCCCCCAAAGAGCAGGCAGACAAAGATAGGTGTATTCTGAATTTTTCTTACTGAGAGATAATTTGGTTGTTAGTCCTTCTCTTCAAAGCTTGCCAAAATGCACAGAAGCGACTTGAACAAAATTAAGGTTCCAAGGCACAAGTCTCGTTGTCACCTGTGCTGAGGTGAGCAGGCGCATGCAAACCCACCCGCCAAGGACGAGGGAGCTCCCAAGGGCTTCAGACAAGAGCATTGTTCTTATTGTGAGCTCCGGTAAGAATAATACCAGCAAGACTGAGACATATCAAATATGTTCAATCTGTGAATTCATAATGGCAAACCACACGCCAGGGCCCACGGTGTAGGGTGCTGTGGATGAGGCTTTCATCTCAATGTGAATGAAGCTAGGAGGGGACGGGGCTGTGTGGTTCTTGGGGCTCTGAGCACATCCGGCTCCTCCTGTGGTCTCCACTGAGAATGCAGCTTGCGGTAGAGACGTCCCTTTTGTAACTGAGTGACAAACCATCAGGTGAAGATAGTCCACATTTTATTTGATAGATGTGATCTCGTTATCCAGTGTTTACTTTTGGAAAAAGACATGGTCATGATCTGTTTGCAGATTACACCATTCCCCTCCCTTCCTGAGGGGTGCTGGGTCTAGGCAGCGACGGCACTGAACTCAAATTTGGGATCATTAGGCTGGACCTGGGGTCTTGCTACACAGGACTTCCCGGCCCCCATGACTACGGAGTTCCAGATTCCACGTCACCACCCAGCTCTCTGAAATATGTACTCGCTGTAGTCTCAGGCACATGGAATTAAAAGCCATCTTACTATTGTATTCACTTAAAAGGGATCTGGTATTAGTTTCTTTACTTAGTGTGTGAGCCATGAAATAAGAAGTTGATCATCTCCTCCAAAGCTGCTGTTCAGGTAGCTGCCTTCGTGACAGATAGAACTTTTCCCACTTTTGGAAAATGGCAGAGATGCATCTGTTTCGTAATTACCTGGTGGCTCTCGACCTAATAGATGCCTGCGTAGGCTGCTACGCTGAGCACACGGGTAGTGGAAGAGATCACTTAGCACTTATTTTTCGGGCTTTTCCTGCCTGTGCTCTCCCTTTATTACAGTGGCGTGTCTGCAGACAGGGTCCCCGTGGAAGAGAGGCTGCGCCCTGCGCATTGCAGCGCGGCCGCTGCTTAAGGGAGGACCGGATCCCTGACTTCGCCCCCACCTCTATTTAAACCGGGATTTCGAAAAAGCGTGCATTTCAAGGTGAGTTAGCTTCTGATTTTAATACAGTTTCTTTTCCTTTAGGAAAAAAAACGCTAAAATCAAGACCGGGTACAAGCGGGAGCACATCAACCTGGGCTGCGACGTGGACTTCGACATCGCCGGGCCCGCCATCCGGGGTGCTCTGGTGCTGGGCTACGAGGGCTGGCTGGCCGGCTACCAGATGAATTTTGAGACTGCAAAGTCTCGAGTGACCCAGAGCAACTTTGCGGTTGGCTATAAGACGGATGAATTCCAGCTTCACACTAACGTGTAAGTGTACTTGCGGGGGTCCAGGTGTGTGGTAGACGGGTTGCTTTTCATTATTTGTCTCTGAGTCCAATTTTTAACCACCACCGTAAGGGAAGTTTGTTGGCGTCGGATGAGCCAATGGCCTGTGGCATCTTTCTGTTTCCCACCTACCCAGTTCCTGAAGTGTCTTAGGTTCCTTCTATTCTGCGAACAGTTATACTGCTGCTGGTCTGCGGGTTAATTACAGCAGGGGCAGGACGTCGTTGCAGCGGGCTGTCCCTTCCCTACAGTCTTCGTGTTTGTTAACAAAATGGGGGGAAAAGGTGCAGCTCTCTTTTTCTGTGGAATGTCCAAGAATCAGCTTGCTGCGTATCCTTAATGAAATGCAGACAAGGTAGACACATTAGGAGCTGATTATCTCACTTAAAGACAAAGTTTCCTCTCTGGTGGGGCATTTGAAACTTTGTTACCTATTGGACAGTACAGTGAAGGGAAGAGAGGACAGGTTAGGAGAGAGCCCCTTGCAGTCAAACTGGAGAACTGAAGTAGAGTGATGGTTCAGGTCAAGGGAAACAAATATTTCATCCATAAAAACCTTGTTTTAGTTTCATGAGGAATCAACCAGTGGCACAAGTGGGTATCACTTTACCAAGTTTATTTCTTTCCACTAGAGGTCACTAAAGAAGTGACTTCTTAAACTTAAGGAAGTAAATGGTGTTAGTGTGTAAACTAATACTATTTTTATTAATAAAAGGTTTTTGAGGAATTTTAACCATTAATTAAAAATTTGGAGTCTTTTCCAACTAAACGGTCACAGGAAAACTACAGAGATGGCCGGTGCGGTGGTTGTCAGGGGTGTGGGAATGGCGTGTCTGCAAAGGGGTCGCCCAGGGCATCTGGGGGATGGCACTGATCTGTACCCTGATTGTGGTGCTGGTACACGAATCTGTACGTGTGTTAAAATCTGTAGAAATGTACACCAGCAAAAGGTCCATTTTATTGTATGTTGATTTAAAAAAGGCAACATACAAAAAAGTTACAGGAACAATATCACAAGCATAGAAGTGTTTTTTAACTTAGAATTCTTATTGGAGTGGGGAGTGTTTCCTTGGTTTGGAATTGGAGTTGGCACCGATTTTAGGACAAACAGTGGCTGTTGCCATTTCCCTCACATACCTGAGCGTCAGTATTTTTAGTAAGTGACAAGTGGGCGTGGTTTATTTTTGCAACTGGCACGGAGGCAGCTGACATAGCTCCTCTGGGTTGCCCTGGTGCTTGCAGAGGCCCAGATGTGTGACAGATGTTCTTTGTGCTTCATATAGATGAGTTTGAACAATCAGCTCCCTCTGTTTATGGTTTCGAAAGCTCAGTACAGGAAGGCAGTATTGCATTCCTGGTTTTAGAATTTTCTGAAAAATCTGACCTTAAAAAAAACACACACTTAAGCTCAGGAAAATTTCCCCATTTGAATATATTACTAAAGTCACTAAAAAATCTGTTATATTTGATAAGCTGCTGCTTTGTAGCCTGCTGGGCTGCCTCAAGAAGACGGGATTCCCTGTGAGCCAGGCAGTGCCTGCTCTCCCTGTGCTTTCTGAGTACAATGTCTGTGTGGCTGAATTTCAGGGGAAAACTTAAGAATTTGGAATGTATTTTATGAGCATCTACTTTAGGGAGAGCATTTTGTGAAGAGCAGAGTTTGCAATGAAACAGCAATAATTTGTTCTTAGGTCCTTAAGCCCTTTGCTGGATTCAGAGCACTCTGACTTAGTTACCAATGCCATTTCCACTGGAAATGTCCAAAATAATGAGGCAGAACGTCGACACTGATTTTATGTTGAAAATGTTTGAGAGGGTCTAGACAAGCTTGAAGACCAGCTGATGCCAGGAGGATGATCATTCCTTTTTTAAAAATTGCAGCATTAAAATTTTTCTTCAATTTTTAATCAAAGGAATCTAAGCCCACGGTTATAAAATCAAACAGTGTAAAACGGCTTATGAAAAGCGGTGGTTCCAACCTACTTCTGCCTGCTCATCCCAGCCTCCCAGCGGCAGCCACTTTAACCATTGTTGTTTTCCGTGGTTCCCTCTGTGGAGAAGGATGCTTCTGACCAGGCACCAGTATGCACTGTGCATATAAGCAACAACCCCAAAGCAGCAGTGATAGACAATGTATGATCTGTGCTGACCCCAGGCTGTCTGAGAATGACAAAGTGTGGACTCTGAGAGCTCTGCACATACTTTTTTGGAGGTGCCAGTGACCGCACAGTGTATACAGGCTGTTCTGCGAGTTAAGCTGGTGGGGACAGACGTCCAAATTCCGAGAGCCTGAGTAGGGCCCCGAAAGAGGAAGAGGAGTATTTGAGTGGCTGGGAGGGGGAAGGGGTATTCCCAGTGGCTGGAGTCAATTCAGTGTATTTGGAAGGGAGGAGGGGGTTTGGCCAGCGGGGGTTTCATTCTGAATATTTTTGAAAGACAGAAACATTTTGTAACGTAGCAAGAAGCTCCCTTTCCAATTCTGCCGGGACCTTAGAGGTGGCGGCCTGGGTCGGCAGTGTGCACAGGTGGGGCGGGTCCGCACTGCAGGCGAAGCTCTTTGGTAACTGCTCTTCCTCCAGGGCCGGGCCGTGTTAGCTGCCTCTCCCAGCCGGTGCCAGGCCTCCCACCTGCCTTCCGAGGGACACGTGTGGCCCAGCCTTTCCTGCAGTTTCTGGCTGTGTTCTCTTCTCATTGCTCCCACACTGTTTTTAATGATAGAGTCGTTAATAAAAGTAGTAACATTAGCATCAGAAAAAGGAAATCACTCAGAATCAGCCAAGGCCCTGGTTGCTGCTTCTACTTTAAAGAATATGTGGAAACAAACTTTTAAGTTCCGTGCAGCTTGGGTAGCTGGCTATGCTGCGTCTGGGTGTTCCCAGGGTGGTTGAAATAGCTTTTCTCTCCTTCCGGACCTTTCCGACTCTGGTGTCTGTTCCACTCTTATCCGGTTTCCTGTACTTTAGTACCTGTTTTGTGAAATTTGGCAAACCCACGGCCTTCTCAATGCCGGTGATGAGCTCAGCCCATTTCTAGCACCCCTGTCTCCTGGTAGACGGGGTGGGGTGGGGGCAGCTCTGTCTGGCTCCAGCCCACCTCCCTGGGCAGCTCAGCATCTGTGCTGCGCTTGTTCGCAGGAATGACGGGACAGAGTTCGGCGGCTCCATTTACCAGAAGGTGAACAAGAAGTTGGAGACGGCTGTCAACCTCGCCTGGACAGCAGGAAACAGTAACACTCGCTTTGGGATCGCAGCCAAGTACCAGATCGACCCTGACGCCTGCTTCTCGGTGGGTATCTGTGGAATCACACATCCCACAGGCCTGCCTGCTCCGTGGGTTGGAGTCCTGCAGGACTGCTGGAGGGCGGTGACTTTGAAGAGTTCCACATCAGTGCAGTGACAGTGGAGATTGTCTCACTCTGAAAAGAGTTCCAGATGACTGCAGTGACAGTAGTGACAGTACTTGCTATGCATGCCAGGCACTGGGTAGAGCCTTTCTCGTGTGTATTATTATGTTTAATCCCCTTTGAGATAGGTGTGCTTTTTCTTTTCTTTTTCTTTCTTTCTTTCTTTATTTTTTTATTAATCATCCTGTTTTTACAAATGAGGAGCTGGAAGCTTAGAGAGGTGGAGTAACTTGCCCAAGGGCACACAGCAGGTAAGTGCTGGGGCCTGATTTGACCCAGCCTGGCTTACTCTTGAGCCTCTTCCTTCAACCGGCGCCTGTTCCGTGAGGCAGACTGTAAAAAGGGGAGCTCTGAAACCCAGGGTTCTAAGTGTTCATTTCCCCCTCATTTTTCGTTCTTTCTTAGCTGCTGCATTGCATGTTAA
Source organism: Propithecus coquereli (assembly GCF_000956105.1). Taxonomy (NCBI): domain Eukaryota; kingdom Metazoa; phylum Chordata; class Mammalia; order Primates; family Indriidae; genus Propithecus; species Propithecus coquereli. The sequence goes on from NW_012149208.1 coordinate 1,636,981, forward strand.
GAAATCAACGGTCAGTTGTGGCATTGCTCACGGGCCCTTGGATTGCTTCACAGTTTTGCAGTAGATCCAGTTGGGCGCGTTTCCCTTGTCACAGGGCCCTGCAGGCGATGTAGTGGAATGAGGAACTTTCACGTAGAATGGTTTCTGTACTGGTTTCTGTAATTTATGGAAAGTCTTTTGAGTCTCCTGAACTGGGAACTGAATTTGGCTCCCTTGACGTTAGACACTTAAAAACAAGGGAAAGGGGGCCGCATTATTTAGATGAGCCAACAGGAACAGCTAGAAGGGACACTGGCCACCAAGAGGCCTTCCTTCTCCTTGCTTTGCTCTTCTGAGGGATGTCAGATCTCCATTTGAGTAGAAAAACATGCACCTAAATTTGACATATTTCATAGTGAATTTAATGAATCCCATAAACAAGGTGGTCATGAAAAAGGATAGTTTGATTCTAAAGTCCGGAGTTGGTTGATTAAAAAGCTTTTACTCGTTTTGGAGATAGAAGCGTGAAGTACTTAACATTTTCACTCTGTCTTGTCTTTTCCCTGACCAGGCTAAAGTGAACAACTCCAGCCTGATAGGTTTAGGATACACTCAGACCCTAAAGCCAGGTAAGTGTTGGTCGTGTGTGACATCAGTTCTTTGTCTTAAAAAAAATCGCGCTGCTGGTTTGCTGATTCATGTCATTGCTTATGAAATGCTTATATAGTGTAACTGAGAATATGTAAAGTTTATAATTAAATGTTTATAAAAGAGTGCATTGTCATTATAAAACATTTGGAGAATATGAGAAGTAGTAGGAGAACAAAAGGCCAAGGCTAACATTTTTACATTTTTAGTTATTTTCTTTCATCCTTTTTTCCAGTGTGTACATAATGCTTAATACTTATTTCTAGCAGGTTCTCAAAACTAACCTATAAATCATTCCCATTAAAAAAGACAAAGAAATAGGAAAAGTGGCGTTCAGGTTTCCTCTGCACCATCAGCTGGGCCAGTCCGTAGTCTATTAGAGCTCCAGGAGATAATACTGCCTTTGAACTCTGGAAATCTAAGATTACAGGCTACTCCCTGGAATCAGGCCGCTCCAGGGAAAATCAGCTTGTTGTGTGCATACGTGGGTATGCATGCACGCGACACGTGTGTGTGCATGCTATGAATGTGAATGTCAGGCCTCAGGTCTGATTCAGGATTGGGGTTCATTTTGAGGGAGGATTGCTGAAGAAGCTACTGCATGGTACCAGTGGTAGAGACACTAATTGTAGCAGGGGGACAGTGAGAGGGAAGAGTGGATTTGGATAGGCTCTCTGGTCAGTGGGATAATTCCAGTTGTTTTACATGCTCACTCTAGATCCTGTGGGTCAGATGGTGTTAAGTAACAAGGGTTGAAGGGCCGTGAACTTTGGCCCTGCTGGTAACACCTGGAATGGGTTCTGAATTTGGTGTTAACCTTTCTTTTCTTTCCTCCATCCCTTTTCTCCTCTCCCTGGTTTTTCCCCTTGCAGGTATCAAACTGACGCTGTCAGCTCTGCTGGATGGCAAGAATGTCAATGCCGGTGGCCACAAGCTTGGCCTAGGACTGGAATTTCAAGCATAAATGAATACTGTATAATTGTTTAATTTTAAACTATTTTGCAGCATAGCTACCTTCAGAATTTAGTGTATCTTTTAATGTTGTATGTCTGGGATGCAAGTATTGCTAAATATCATGTTAGACCTCCAGGTTAAAGAGGATTCAGCTTTAAGGTGTTACCCTTTCAGAGGTACAGAAGAAGCCCGATTCCAAATAAGGTCTTTTCAGCTGTAGACTTGGGGGAAACTTGGTGGCTCCTCTAGAGATGCCAGGTTTCTTTTTTATCTAGAAATGGCTGCAAGTGGAAGCTGATAATGTGTAGGCACTTTGCAAATTCATATTGAGTAAATGAATGAAATCGCGACTTCCTGAGAATTGAACCTTGGTTTCCTAACCCTAATCGATGAGAGGCTCATTGCTTGATGGTGTGTACAAACTCACCTAAAAGGGACTTTTTTAGACAGATCTTCATGACCTGTTCCCATCCCAATCCATTATCACCTCCTTTACACCAAAAGGTTTGCAGGGTGTGGTAGCTGTTTCTTTGTGCCATTTTGGGGTGGAGAGGGTGGATGTGGTGAAGCCAATAATTCAGGACTTAATTCCTTCTTGTGTTGTGGTTTTTTGCCCTTGCACCAGAGTATGAAATAGCTTCTAGGAGCTCCAGCTATAAGCTGGGAAGTCTGTGTGATTGTAATCACATGGTGACAACACTCAGAATCTAAATTGGACTTCTGTTGTATTCTCACCACTCAGTTTATTTTTTAGCAGTTTAATGGGTACATTTTAGAGTCTTCCATTTTGTGTGGAATTAGATCCTCCCCTTCAAATGCTGTAATTAACATCACTTAAAATAAAACTTGAATAAAATATTGAAACCTCATCCCCCTCCTGTTGTCTTTATTAATAATAATGTAAACTTACAGGGCACTTGTTTAGATTTGTTCTTTGTGCAACGGATCACCCCAAAACTGTGGGCCTCAGTATTTGCCAGACTGTCTTCATCAGGTTTATAAGAACTTGCAGCTGTTTCTAAGTGAATGATTAAAATTTGTCCATGGATTATGGTTCGTAGTAGTTGCAGATGCCAGGTACAGTATTAAAATATTTTTAAGTGTATAAAGGGGTGCTCTGGGCATAAGGGAATAATTCCCTCACCAGTTACTTATTAAATGCCTCCCTGTTGTATGCAGTATATTGGAATATCATGGTGCAAATGCCATGAGTTCACGGTATCTCACCAGTTAAGAGAACTGAGACAATCTGGTATGAGGACAAAGTGGACAAAAAACCAGGGAAGAGGACCGAAGTGTGTTTATCATCCATAAGCTGTTTAAAGTCTGAAGCAATCTCAAACCAAGCAGAAGCTATGATTGAGAGGCTTGTTCGTTAAACTGAGTGGTATTTTCTGTGCTCACAGAAGTGAAAGCTCCTGGGGCACTTGGGGGGACTTTGCACCCTGGCTGACCTGGAAGGTTTGCAGTAAGGACAGTCTACATGGGCTTGCGGTGGATTTCAGGAAATGAGCGGATGAATGACTTCTTAGTTCTCTTAACACAGAGTTCGTGTGTTTCTGGGCTGTCACCAGGGTCAGATAAAAGCAGCGGGGAAACGAGATTCAGGAGCAGAACACAGGCCCTTCTCTACTCTTTAGAGCGGCAGCTCAGTTGTGTCTCGGGGGTATAGCAGCAGTCTTCTACGAGGGAATTACAGATGCCAGCGTGGTGAAGCTGTGGGCACAATGTCTTGCTTTATGCCACACTGATATTCCTGAAAACTGATAAAATGAAACTTTTATGATTAGAAGCCTACAGCTGTTTATTAAGGAAACATTCCCAGAACTTACATACAGATCAAAGCATTGTGCCAGGGCCCTAAGTGAACTTCTTGGAAGTTTCTAAATTTGCGTTTTCATATGCGGGGGGTTTTAAGTTACAAAATTTAAAAAGTAATAGCTTATTTTAGGAACTCTGGAAGCTATTTACAACGGCAACCCCTTACCACCATTTCATACCCACCCTCCCTACTTTTCCTCCGTAATACAAACCCTATTATATAAACTGTATATTTTACACCATAGTCTCCCTCACAACAAACTCCACGAAGGCAGAGGGTTTCCTTTTTTCACTGCTGTATCCTTAAACATGGAGAGGTACTAAATATTTACTGAAATAATAAATAATTGTAAGGAAAGATAATAAAGATTACTTGTAATTCCACCACCCAGATATGAGCACTGTTAACGTGTTTCTTTTGCCTTTGAGAGGGGAAGAGCAGTTACTTAGCTTTCGTCATCAGTCTACTTTGCCTAACCCTAACCCTAACACAGTTGGATCTTCAGGGGAAGGCTCGCTCTGGCCCCCTCCAGCACCCGACACGCCACACCCTGACCAGCGGCCGAGACCACAGCGCGCTCTCCCCTCCCTGCTCCCTTCAACTCCCATATCCTCCCTCCTCGGTGCTCTTCCCAGAGCCCCCCTCCCGCTGCGACGTCATCACGCTGCGACGCAGGTGCCTAGGGCCGCGGCGCCCTACGCAGCGTCTGGCGTCATGACGTAGAGCCTAGCGACAGCGCAGGCTCCCGGCAGAGTCCGTTATGGCCGCTGCCGCCCTGGGCAGGATGAGGGGAGCTGCGCAGGCGAAGCTGCTGCCCGAATCGGGCACTCAGGCCTCGGCGGGGCTGGCGCGGCCGCTGGTCCTGGCGCTCCTGCTCGCGTCCGCCGCCATCTCCAGTGGTAAAGGGGGCGCCGCGGCAGGGCGGGCGCGCGGGAAGGCGGGGCGGGCCCGGACGCAGGCCAGGAAAAGGGCTCTTCCGAGTGTCCTGAGCAGACGGCGATGTGGTCTGGTCGGGGCAGGGTCTCTACGGGCCCGAGGAGGGAGAGTATGGTCTGACGGGGTCCAAGGTGGTAGGGTCGCCAAGGGCCTGAGAAGTGGGGCTGGGAGACACGGGGACCAGGATGTCAGTGGGCGGGGAGGGAGGAGTGGCGCCAGAAAGCCTGGAAGAATGGGCAGCCACAAGGAAGGGCGCTGGTCGGGGTCTCCAGAATTTCTTGGAGTGTGAAGTTAGGATCTAGAAGAGAGGGCGGAGGAGTCAGGGGCCGAGGAGATGACCCGGATTAGGGGGTGTGGGGTCTGGAGAGGATCCTGAGATGGGGGACTCGGGTCTAGCAGGGCCAAGGGAGGACGGGGGTTTTCCAGAACGAGTGAGGCAAAGACCGTGGTGGGCAGGGCTGGTGACACAGTGACCGGACTGAGTCGCCTGAATGTTTCTGAGAGGGAAAGTGAAGGGAAAGGATCTGGCTTCGGGTCCTGGTGCATCTCTGAGGTCTGGTGGGTTCTGGTGCTTGGTGAAGAGTCGGGGCCGGCCCGGTGCCGTCTCTCTCCTGTAATCCCAGCGGGAGGATTGCTTGAGCCTAGGGCTTCGCGGTTAACTGTGAGCGATCATCGCGCCACTGCATTCCAGCCTGAGTGACAGCGAGACCCCCTCTCTTAAAAGAAAAAAAAAAAAAGACCACTGGGTGTTGGTTCCCTGAGGGGCTTGAGAGGGGGAGAGGAGTTTGGGAACAAAGGAGATTCTTTGTAAACATGGTTCCCCTTCCCTGTGTCTTAGGTTAACATGGACAGCCCTGCCTCATTTTAATGCATCTGTAGGATTTGATCGAGAAAGGATTTCTTTTATTGCAGATGTTACATTGTGAAATCAATATATTGAAGGCTTCATTGAGGAATGAGGAAATCTGCAAACCAGGGCCTGATACTTAGTGGGGGAAATCCTCTAATAAGAACTTATAATGGTTAAGCAGTATCTTGTTTAGTAGTCCCATTTTAATTTCAGGCCAAGACACAATCCTGCATTTTTCCCTAAATATTTTTTTTTTTGAGTTTTCAGATGCAAAACAGTGTGAACTAGGATAGTGTTTTTTACTTGCCAGCAGGGCCTGTCTAGCCCTGCGTTCCTCTACTACAGTACTGTGGGTACGTACTTATGTTTCCCCAGCAACACTTCGGTGTTGGTAACTGGCTTGCCCTCCCAGAGGTGTTTGCAAGTCTGTGGGGAGAAACTTAGGTCCATTTTCTCAAGGCCCTTTCATCATTAGTAAAATGTAATGAGGATTTCCTTGGTTCATGAAGATATTCCTGTTCTTAAAGTATCAGGTCATTAAATATGAAATGTCCAATTTCGAATCAAAAGTGTAGTTTATTATATCTCAAACAATAAGCAGTACAATTAATCAAAGTATGCGCCTAAATTATCAAGTTTTTGCCATCTTAATGGTAGCTAGTTTATGCCAGTAGCAAAGAAGCCTGGAGATCATGAGTAGTGATGAAATCAAGAAAGGTGTTTTCCATAGCTTACTGAGAATTGAATATTCTTCCTTGCAAGAAGTGGTCCAAAGCCTGAAAGAAGTGGTAGTCAGCTGGTGCAAGGTCTGGTGAATATGGTGGATGACAGAGAGTTTCCAAGTCCAGCCTCTGTAGTTTGAGCAGCGTTGTTTGTGCCACATGTGGTGGAGCACTATCTTGCAAGAGGATTGTCCTGTCTCTATTGACCAATCTCAGCTGCTTAATCGCAAGCATCCTCATCCTTTCGTCCAGTTGGTTGCAGTAGCCATCTGCTGTAATCGATTTACCAGGTTTCGTGAAGCTGTTGTGCATAATGCCAGCTCTGGACCACCAAACAGACACTATTAGCGTTTTCTGATGAATATTTGGTTTTGAACTGTGTTTTGGCACTTCATCTTTATCCAACCATTATGCCAAATGCTTGCAATTATCAAAAAGAATCCATTTTTCTGGGAGGCTGAGGCAGTAGGGTTGCTTGAGCCCAGGAGTTTGAGGTTGCTGTGAGCTAGGCTAACGCCATGGCACTCGCTCTAGCCAGGGCAACACAGTGGGACTCGGTCTCAAAAAAAAAAAAACAAGGAATCCATTTTTCATCACACATAACAGTACAGTGTAGAAATGGTTCATCTTTATGGCATGACAGCAAAGAAAGGCAAGCTTCGAGACAATTTCTCTTTTGATGCTCATTTAATTCATGTGGAATCCATCTATCCAGCTTCCTAACCTTGCCCATTTGTTTCAAATGGTACAATACTGTTGGAATAGTAACGTCAACCCTTGCTGGTAATTCACGTGTAGATTGAGATGGATTCGCTTCCACTACAGCTTTCAGCTAGTTCATCGTTATCCACTTTGGTCTCAGGTCACCCATGTAGCTCATTTTCAAGATTAAAATCACCAGAATGGAACTTCTCAAACCATCGATGTTCTCTGTGTTCATTAGCCACATCCTTCCAAACACTTCGTTGATATTTCGAGCTGTCTGTGCTATATTGGTTCCATGATGGAACTCATATTCAAAAATGACATGAATTTTTGACTTATCCATGGTTTTACAAAAATTGCTCTAAAAAAAAATTTGACAGATAATCACAAGCCAAACTGTTTGTTTGAAAGACTGAGGATGTACCTTCACAATAAAATAAAACAAGAAATGTCAAAGTGAAATGTCAGAGATATCAGCTGTCGAACTTAGTACTTAAGGAAATTGGACATTTCATACTTAATAACCTATACTTAAGTAGCATAATTGCTTTGGTCACTTAATGAAAAAATAACAGTCAAACATTTATGTTTCTTGCTAGAATGCTTAAGAGACATGGTTTGGGGATATATATCTGGTAGCTGTAGTTTCAGAAACAACTTTTTCCCCTAAGACATGAGGTTGAAAATCTTGTGATGGGTGTAGGTGGAAGGAAAGCGAGGTGGAGTGTGGAGTATTGAAGTGTCCTGTAGTCTCTGTTTTTATTTGTTAGAGCCCCATAAATACTGTTACAACTGGGACAATTGAAGGACTCTTTATCTTTTTTTATTAAGTCTTTATATATACACCAATTTTAAATGTTATAAATCCAGATTGTTCTCTCCTGAAAATAACTGAAATGAAAATGAACATACATACTTTTAATAGGGGATCAGCTCCATGGCAGTTCAGTATGTGAAGCTTGGGACAATATAACTCTTATAAGCATGCCTTATGGTGGAGTAATTTCAAAATAATCACTCTCGTAATAAGAAAATAAGTCTAGAATGTGTTAAGTTCCAAATTTCAAATGAGTGTACAAAGTTAGAAAGTTAGATTTATTTAAACTTATTCCATATTAGATTTCTTAAAATTTCAATGCTTGGGTATATTCTTGGCAGTCTGTAAGAATTTTTAAGTTTTATGTTTTTGTTTTGATAAAGTCTAAAAAATTAACATAAGTACTTTGGATCCCTGGATGACCAAGTCTTGATCATGCCCTTTCAAAAGTGCCTGCTTCTCTACGTTTGCCGTTGTAGTGTTCTCAATGGTCATCTAAATTTAATGTGTAATGCGTTTAACTTTTAAGGCAGTGTTTCTCAAACCAGGGTGTGAATGAATTCTCAGGGTCCTTTGCATTCTTAAGTTTGAAAAATGCCAATATAGTTTTATTTTAAGGCAGTTTAAAAAAAAGAGAGACCAGCAGTAGAGGAGAAGAGCTAGGTATTGGAGTTCAATAATGAATAGAGTGCCACTGGAGGTACCCTTAGAAGAATGAGCGGGGTTTTGCTGAGAACCATGGGGAGGGCTTTTCAAGGAGTACAGCAGGCACAGAGATGCTACTTGGGGTGCAATGTGGAATCTGTGCTGAGAGCTGAGTCACGAGCACATTCAGTAAATATTTATTGCATGCCTGCTATCTGTTAAATATGGAATGGGGATAGAGCAGTTAGGGAGATTAGTAAGAGAAAGTGAGAGTGAGCTGATGGGGGCCAGATCACGTAGGATCGTAGGATCTCGTAGGCTAGTATAAAGACTTTGACTTTTGAGATAGCTCACTGCAACCTCAAACTCCTGGGGTCAGGAGTTCCTGCTGCCTCAGTCTCCTTAGTAGCTGGAACTGCAGGTTCATTTTTGTACTATGACACTCTGGTGTTATTTAAACTTTCTCTTTTAGCTGATTTTTTTATGACACTGCTGTGGCAGGGGAGGGGAGTTGCTACACATCACTGCCAGGTATAGGCAGACATCTAGGTTTTCCACTTCATCTCTGTTGACACCCAAAGGACGGTCTCCTTGTTACTTCTGGGCAGGGGAGGGAGTTCTGGCTGTCCTTGTGATCTACACTGACAGAGTGGTGGGGTGGGGTGGCCTTGTTACTGCTGGACTATGGTTAAAGCTGACTTTCCACTGGGCCTTCTCTGACACTGTCCCGCTGGGGAGAGAAAGGGGCGCCTTGTTACCACTGGATGGAATGGGAGTTTGCGCTTCCCACGTGGTCTCTGCTGACGCAGTTGGGGAGAGGGGACTCTTGTTACTGGCTAGCAAGAAAGAAGGTCTCAGCTCTTACTTGGCCTTCTCTGATACCACCCTGGTGGAGGATTGGGCACCTCATTACAGCCTGGCGAGGGCGGAAATCGAGGCTCCGCACTCCGCCTTTGCTGGTGTGGGTGTGGACAGAGCCGCAGCTTTTCTGTGGTGTTTGCCTGAGTAGAGTGGTCGCTGTCCGAAAGTGCTGGTGCCTCTCTCCCGGCTAAAGAGAGAAGCCATTTTTGTCTATCCCCTTGGTATTTCCACGTTGCTTGCTTCTTGAGCTCAAGTCTGGGATACATAAGGTAAAAAAAAAAAACACAAAAAACCCAGGGGAGTCACCACCACGCTGTTTCTCAGGTCCCGAGGTCTCCAACTGCTCTGCCTGTTCTTTCCACCTTTCTGAGTCGTCTTATATTACTTTATGTATAATGTCTGGAGTTTTGAGTTACTAGCGAGAGAAGTAGGGAAAAGTATGGCTACTCTATCTTGCTGGAAGTGAGTCACAATTCATTTTGAACATGTTCATTTGAATGTTAGCCATCTAAGGGGAGATGTCAAGTAGGCAGTTGGATTTATGAGTCTAGAGTTCTGGTAGTTCTTGAAGTTATCTTCTGATGCCTTCATTTTTCTCAGAGAAATTAGGAAGTGATGTCATCAGTTGAAAATGAAGATTACAGAGAATATGTTGAAGTTGGAGGACAGAAGAAAATGTGAATGGTCTCCTAAGAGAGTAGGAGGGTAAATGGACTAGGAAAATACAGTATAATTGCCAACAACTTTAACATATACCTGAATCTTTGGCATCAAATTTAAAATGAAAGGAGACGACAGCAGTGGCATGGTTGTGTATGTATTTCCAGCCATGTTCAGCGGCTTGGTTCAGATGGGGAGTGAGCAGTCAGCTTGATTTAACGAGGGATGGATGTAGCCTCAACAAGAGAATGGGGCACAGTGAGCGAGGAGGAAGGGAAGTGAGGTGAGAGGGCAGTTAGAGTGGCTGATCGCAGAATTGAGTCTGGGTGAAGAAAGAAGAGAGTGTATGGGGCAGGGTTTGGTAATGTCCGTGAAGGATTGAAAAGGTGGTAGGATCAGAAAGTTATAGGTCTTGATGGATTGAGAATACCAGGGAATGAACTGGAAGGAGAGGCGGTCATGTCAGCAATGAAAGGACGCATGAATGGAGATTTTGGAGTTACGATAATAGGTAATGACCATGGGAGTGAGCGGCTAAGGTAAGGGAGAGGGGCTGGCTTGTCAGAAGAGAGGAAGTCAAAGATTGTTATTTTTAATTTTTGTCGTAGTTTAGTTTAGCTTTGAGACAGGTTCTTACTCTGTTGCCCAGGCTGGAGTGCAGTGGCATTATCATAGCTCACTGCAGCCTCGAACTCCTGGCTCAAGTGATCCTCCTGCCTCAGCCTCCTGAGTAGCTAGGACTACAGGCACAAGGTCAAGGATTTTGAAATCAAGAGAGGAGTACTTGTCTTGGATGTGGTGAACTCTGGAGCCCTGAGCTAAAATCAAGAGTTAGGGGGCATGACCTTGGAGTTGGTGGATGAAGGTTAGTGGGTGATAGCTAAAGGTATGAGAATTAAAGCTGGAGGCATTTAGAGAGAGGAGTGGGAGAATAGTCTGGAAGGGACAGTGAGGAAGGATGGCTCCACCTCCTCCAGACTCAGTGGTACAAGGATGTGGGAGAAAAAACAGCTCTTACTTAAAAGGGCCGTAGAGAAAGTATGTCCTTAAGGGAGAGTCAGGTTTCAGTTACAACAAGAAAGTGAAGGGTGAAAGAAGGATTTGCTGATGGCTGGGAATTCCAGAATGCACAGTGGAGGGGTTTCTTTGTAAGCATTCTCATTCCTATGAGCTTGTGTCCTTTAAAGATACAACATTATCCCAAAAGTCAAACATAGCAAAACAGTTCTTTTAAAAGTTAAGGTTAGTTAGTTGGCTCCCAGTTATTTTAATTTTAAATATTATTTTAAAACATGTTTTCCTACACCTTGGCAGGAAAATTAAATGTATCGGAGAAATTGTAATTTATAAATTCCCGAATTGTAACTATAATAAGTTGAAGTGAGAAATGTAAAAATCCTTTTCAGAAATTTCTGTTAATAGTTTTCTGAGTAGTATACTCAATTACAGGTCTTGTTTTATTTCTCTTTTCTTCCAGTTAAAGATTTCAAGGAAATGAAACTATTGAAAATGTTTTAAGAGAGTTTTATTAATTTACTAAATTTTTTACTACCTTACTAAATTATTTTTCTGGGAGACTTTATTCAGTCCATTTGAAACTGGCTTTTTTTTTTTTTTCTACACAAAATAGATGTGAACTGTGGTGTATAAACCAGAGTGTATTCACGTAAACAAAGAGTCGTCTGTTCGATTGTTGTGTGAAGGCACACATTTGTGAAAGCCCTGGAATAACTTGGTTTGATCTTACTCTTATCAGATACCTTACTTTAATTTGATAAACTTTAAAATATCTGAATATATTTACATCTCACATGAGAGGTTTTTTTTTTTAAGTGTAATTGATGTCCTTGAAGTTCTTCAGCAGATACTACATTAGATTATAAGTTAGAAACTTAAATTTCAACAGGGCTTCCTCTGTTGAATCTTCCTCTATTGATTCTTCTTGGTATATAGAGTTACTCATGTAAATAATTTACCTTTACTTTAGTGAACCATGCTGAGTAGGTAGCAGCATAGGGACATAAGAATTTGGATGTATTTAGTGTCATTTTCCCTACCTAAATTGCCTCTTCCAATCTTTAAAATAGCCTAGTTGTTTAGCTTTCATGTTCAAGTTCCTGATTGCCTGATTTTTGTCATTTAGGAGTTTTTCCTTTCTTCTTCCTGAGGATACTTTTTTTTTTTAAGATTTAAGAAAAGGAATCTTCTAGTTCAAGTATCATTTAGAAATTCTGTCTACAGCTTGCGTATAGTTTCTCTTGAATTTGTTATATTGTGTTGAAAGTACTTAGGTCCAAATTCCATCCTTTTTGTGACCGACTTGAGCCAGAATCAGCCATTTATCTTTCTGTTCTGGGTGTAGAGTGGAATCTGGACAAGGAAGACTGAAGTCCAACCTCCTTGTGAAATGAAAACAAAGGATGGGTAAGGGCTGTGTGTGGACTTTGCCACTGTGACCTGAAGTCAGACCCTTCTCTTTTCTTTCGGTGGCAGGCCGTGTAACGCAGTAAGTCCTTTATGCAGCCTAAGTTGTTATTATCTGGCAAAGCGATTGTTATCTGAAGAATAATTGACTAAGAAGTGTGATTGATTGCTGCGTATTGAGACTTAATAATTGGTTCTCAAGAGAAAGCTATAGGAATTTAGCAAAGAGAAATGCTTAGCGAAAAATTTAGATAAATATGCTTTTAGCTTGGTGGAGATAAAGTTGGAGATTGCAGTTTAATGTTCTTTGTTTATTTCAGTTGTATCACTGACTAATGATTCACCAAGCCAAACTGTACTCAACTCAGATGTTTCTACCCCAAACACAAATGCTGTCACACACGAAAACCAAACGAAACCTTCTGTGTCCCAAATTAGCACCACTCTGCCCCCGACAACTGGCACAGAGAAGAGTGGAGGACCATCGGTGGCCCCTCGTCCCTCACCTACTGCTTCTCCGTCCCAAGAGGAGGCCGGTAACAACGAAGATCCCAGCATGGAGGAGGAGGATCTTCTCACGCTGAATAGTTCTCCGTCCACAGCCAGAGACACTCTGGACAATGGAGACTATGGAGAACCGGACTATGACTGGACCACCAGCCCCCGGGATGACGAGTCTGATGACACCTTGGAAGAGAACAGAGGTTACGTGGAAATTGAACAGTCAGTGAAATCTTTTAAGACCCCGTCTTCAAATATGGAAGAGGAAGATAGCCATTTCTTTTTTCATCTTATTATTTTTGCTTTTTGTATTGCTGTTGTTTACGTTACATATCACAACAAAAGGAAGGTAAGTCTGGGATTTTTCAGCCCCTCGAGTTGCCTTTTATTATCTCAGTCATATTTCTTATTAATGCTTTGGATGGTTCAGGGTTTTTTTTTCTTTAGTAAAGTTTAAATTGATGGTAAAATACTGAGAAGTCAAAGATTGTTATTTTTAATTTTTGTCGTAGTTTAGTTTAGCTTTGAGACAGGTTCTTACTCTGTTGCCCAGGCTGGAGTGCAGTGGCATTATCATAGCTCACTGCAGCCTCGAACTCCTGGCTCAAGTGATCCTCCTGCCTCAGCCTCTCGAGTAGCTGGGACTACAGGCATGTGCCACCATGCCCGGCTAATTTTTTCTATATCTTTCTAGTTGTCCAATTAATTTCTTTCTAATTTTAGTAGAGACGGGGTCTCGCTCTTGCTCAGGCTGGTTTCGAACTCCTGAGCTCAAACAATCCGCCCGCCTCGGCCTCCCAGAGAGCTTCAAATTATTTCTTAATGAGCAATACCAAAGCCCAGTGATTTTTTTTTTTTAAGGTTTTATATCTTAATTTAGCATGACTACTTCAGTGGGAATACTTGTAGAGAAAGGGTATTAATTTAATACTTACCTTTTAATTTATTGATCATTGAACTTAACGATTTTTTAATAACTTTTTCTAGTTATAAAAGTATTAAATGTTTATTTTAGGGAATTCAGAAAACACAGAAGCATTTAGAAAAGAAAATTTAAGCTATTACCCAGAGCATTATTAACATTTTGGTATAGAGTTTTATATCTTTTTACCTAACATATCATGAGTATTTTCCATATCTTTAATATTCTTTAAAAACATGATTTAATAGGTGCAGAGATGATTTAGCTATTTTCCTATTAGGCATTTCGACAGTTTCCAATTTTTGGTTCAGAAATAATATTGTGATGAAAATTTCTGTGCCAGAATGGGTTTGGTGGATCACATGAGGCAAAGAAGGCATGGACAGGCCTGGCTGGGTCAGTTGGTGGGAGGGCACATCTTGGCACCCTGAATCCTGGAGCTGAGTAGTTGAGCCTTTCACAATGCTTAAAGGGAGATCACACATATAATTTGCTTTTTAATACTTACTGGTCAGGAAGTCTCAGTTCTTGACTCTGTTGTAACTTACTTTGTGATTCCCTGAAAGCCATCTTACCCTTTGGGGCCTTGATTTTCTTACCTAAGAAATGGTGAAACTGGACCAGATAATTTCAAAATGCCTACCAGCTTTTTTGAGAATCAGCGAATCCAGTAATAGTTTGAAAACAGCCGACAAACAAACTCTTCTGGTTATTTGCAGTTAATGATCTCTCACGAGTTTTGTAAATGTTTGTAGGTGGACAGAATTTTGAATGCCAGTGATACTGTATCCCAGTATTTAGTGTTGGGCCGTCTCTGTTGTGAACACCTAAGGGACTTGTTAAACAGGTGGGTTCCTGGGCTCCACCGTACGTGCTAGCTCAGTCTCTGAAGGTAGAGCCCAGGAATCTGAGTCTTTAATAAATGTTCTATGTACGTTGAAATTTGAGAAGCATTGTCTAGCCTTGTTTACAATATGGAAAGCAAAATAGCTTTTTTGTTGTAATATTTTACTTTTTGTATTTGGGAACCTAAAAGAGAGATTTTTCACTTGTTATAAAAATGTTTACCATATTTTTTGTTTTCTCTTTTGCATATTTAATTAATTTTGTTTTATTCCAGATTTTCCTTCTGGTTCAAAGCAGGAAATGGCGTGATGGCCTTTGTTCCAAAACAGTGGAATATCGTCGTCTAGATCAGAATGTCAATGAGGCAATGCCTTCTTTGAAGATCACCAATGATTATATTTTTTAAAGCACTGTGATTTGAGTTTGCTTATTATGTAATTTTATTTGCTTGACTTTTTATATGATATTGTCCAGATGTTCGCCATAGGCAGTTGGTACTTAAATGAGATTTGGGTCTCTCTTTTGCCTTGGTGCTTTGGAAATTCAATGTCACAAACAAGGAGTATATAATTTTGTATCTGTACTTTTAGAGCTGAATTTAATCAGGTGTCCAAAATGTGAGTTAAACATTATCTTACATTTACACTATTAGTTTTTACTGTTTTAGCTTATTATACTTCTTATGAAATTATTAGTGATGTTACTTTTGAAAGATTCCAGACTTGTAACTAAACTCTAACATATCCAGCACTGCTGACTCAGATTCACTCTTTGCCGTCCAGATACTATTTTTCAAGCACATATTTCTGTGTGGTCCCAAACTGTAATGTACAAGCGTATGTGTTGATAATGCTTTGCATTTTGGTAATATTTTTTTCCTGCAAGAAAACGGCTTTGGATATTTTTAGATAATTTAAACGTAATTTAAGGTATGATATTGCACAATCTGACCATAGTTTTAGGTAATCCATTAAATATGTCCAGAAATTTTACTGCCATTTGCTGCGGACATAGATACAATGTTACAGAGATACCACTTTTTGGTTTGAATTACTAAATTAAATTTAGAGCTAGAAACCGTGGTAAAATATTAAATACATGTACAGTTGCTTTCAGTTAGCAATTGATTGTAGCATGGGTTTCTGCAAGGTTTCAAGCAATGGGCGGGGTTTAAAACTATATCAGATTTGTTCACTTTATTATTTTATAGTAGCTTTGAATAAATCTTAGGAGTCATTATCACGTAAGTAATATTGTATGTAGGTCTTTCAAATTAAAATTATACCTGAATGAAGTTGCTTGTATACATAAAGGATATATGGGTACAATGACCTTTTTTCCCCCAGAACTTGTTTTATTTTCTTAGTTTTTTTTTTTTACAGAACTGGAAATTATTTACTTTTTTCATTTTTGTATTTTATCATAAAGAATTGATCAATGTGTAAATATGTGATTTGCACCATGGTTGACTTAAAAGTGTCACTACAGTTTTTTAGAAAACATAACCCCTAATATATGTTAATCAAGGCCCCGCGAGCCAGGGGGCTTGTGCTTTGTTTAGAGCTGGGACAAGAGGGCCGTCCACCCTGTCTTTCGGGTGGACAACGTACTTTCCTGATGAGGAAGGGCAGCACAATGGAAATACACCTGAACTGTTTTACTGCAGTACTTTTTTTCATATCTGAAATTGTATTATTTAATATTTTGAATAAGATTTTAAAAAATAAATGGCAAAGATACAAATCCATGATTTTATGACTGTGTTTGATTTCAGTGACGACAGTGGGTAGTGGACGGGGTGCTGAGTCTGGGAGGAAGCCGACCTGCCTGGCTTGCAGGTGTCCCTCTCAGTAGCAGAACTCTGCCCTTAGGAGTTCCACCTGCATTTTCTAATCCTTGTTGAGGTCGACTGACTGCTAGGTGCTGAAGTTTATGGAAAACCGTAGCAAAGTAGGATGGCAAGAAAAGTAAAACAGCTAATTCAATGTGCTCTTTTTAGCATCCTGGGGCCCCTATCGTCTGGGATGGAAGGTTCCTTCAACCTGAGGGGTCATCCGCCTTCGTGGGTCCAGGCTCCTCGGGTACTTCCTGGTGGCACAGTCTTTGCCACCTAAGTCCCAGCGCTGCAAACAAATAGCCTCGGACTTTTGGACCATCAGATTGCACATTGACTAAAAACGTGGCTCGAGTTGAGAGGCGCTTGAGCTGCTGGACTAGCGACCCGAGACCCGCGTTTCCGTCTCGTGCCGCTCAAGCGTCCTACGCCTGTGCGGTGCCGTCTGCTCCCTTCTCCCAGCTCGCTTTCTGGGTAGACAGGAGCTCTGCACCAAATGTTGGTACTAATGGCATGGTAGGTTGCATTTTACGTCCTGTTTCCGTATCTTAGCTGAACAGGAATGCGTTGAAACTCGTGAGGCATTTCGATGGACACAGGCGTGTCTTGGCGGGGGTTCTGGGTTTTGGGTGTGCGCTGCAGAGGGTGAGCGCAGGCCTTCTTGTAGCATGTCTGCAGTCTGCCCCCCAGACTGAGCTTCTGAGAACAGGGCCTGGCCGGCACCTGCGAGGCCCCTCTAAGTCGCTGTTCAGTGCAGCGTTACAGAAATCAGAGGAGGAAGCCATGGCAACCAGGCTGTGCGCAAGATCACATAGTTGGCATAGAATCTGATACTGCTAACGCCCTGGACACACGACTGCACGTAGGGGTCAGAGCCAAGGCGTAGCGTGTCCGTCCTTATCTGCACATCCAGGTTCCCGTGTGGAGCGAAAGCGCCCACTAATTGTGTGAGATGTCACCCCTTCTCCCCAAACCCGGGTTCTGATCAGAGCAGGTGCTGCCCCTTGACGGTGAAGGAGAAGGTCACTGCTGGCACAGCTGCCAAAGTGTTCCAGTTCCCCCCTCGTGTGTGTGTGTGTGTGTGTGTGTGTGTGTGTGTGTGTGTGTGTGTGTCTCGGGGCAGGTCGGGGCTGGCTTTGCCCTTCTGCCTCCTGTCGGCCTGGTTTGGAGGAAGCAGTTCATCCTCCCCAGCAGAAGTTCAAGAGGTTAAACGTGTTCTGAGGATCAGATGTCTTGCAAGGGAACAGAAAAGAAGGCTGTCCTGAGGTTTGTCATTCTGGCCTGATCCAGCACAGCCTGAACCAGAATATTATGGGGTGGTTCTCTCCAGTTAGCTGGATTCTGTTTACTTGTTTCCCTTTGATGTTAGGAGGGGAAGTTGCTGGGACAGACAGACTGGGGCAAGGGAGCTGTGGCCGGATCTGACTCATCTCGATGGCCGTCTGTGCTGAGGACCTGCTGTCTCGGCTCTGTGAGTAACTCAAGGGAGCCTGCTCTCAGTAAGCAGCAGCTTCTACCCTCTGAGCTAGAAGCCCACCTCTCTTCCAGCCCCTTCCTAAGAGTCCCAGACGTCTGCTACCGATAACAAGGCTGCAGCTTTAAAAGGCCCTGCTGCTCGCTCAGGAAGCCTTTCTCCGCCTACGACCTTTGTGTCTCTGCTCTGAAACCCTGTGCTTGCTTTCGCAACCCGCAAACCGCCTCAGTTCTCTGTTGGGAAACCCAGAGATGCTGCCAGGCTGGGAGTCCTCGACTTCCTGGATGCCTTTCTCCTCGCAGGGCCCTTTGTGCTCCTCTCCCAGGCCACCCTTGGTGTGTGGACGGGATAGCTCTCCCACCCGAGACCGCGCCAAAGGAGCAGAGCCTTGCAGAGGGCCCCGGAATCACACAGGTCTGGGTCGGAGTCCCTCTCTAGGCTCAGAGTCCTCCCCAGGCCATTCTGCGGCCTCCAGAGAGACAAACCCATTTTCTGACTGTTCCTAGGAAGCAAGGAAGGGTCAGGGGTCTCAAGGGCCTTGCTGGGGCTGAGGTCGTCCTGGCCTGCGTTGCACCTAGCTGGTCTAGGAAGACCTGGGGAGAAATGGAGGGAAAGGAGGGGTGTGGGTTGAAGCCAGGGCTGGACTACCTTGGTCTGAATTCTTTGTGTCTGTTACAACCTCCTGCCTTGTAAAACGAGGGATGGACTAGCTCACAGGTCTGTTAGGAAGAGTAAACAGACTGATGTTTGTGAAAAGACTTAGTGCGTGGGGAAGAGTTTTCGCCACGTCACTGACCACGGAAGAGCCAGCTCAAGCCCGGGCCCAAGGAGGGACAGACAGCCTGAAGGAGCTGCTCAGGAGTGGCCATAGCCCTGGGGCTGCCTTCCCAGCTCCCCAGGCCCCCAGCCCCGGGGCTGTCTTGAGGCACGCAGCCGGTCAGAGCTGGGTGTGTCCTGAACCATCCAGGCATGCATGGTCCTGTTAGGTAACAGACGGGGTTTTCTTGGAACCTCCCTACCCGATTCCCGGTTCTCCATCCTCTTCCTTTCCCTGAAACAAGGCCAAAGGGTCCTTCCCATCATCCCCTGAGCTGTTCCCAAGAACAGAGAGGCAAGAAGCAGGGGGACCCAGGACCCCAGAGAGGTGGCCGCTCTTAGACTCCATAGCACGCCGGAGCCTCCCCTTGGGGGAGCCAGGACGGAAGCAGGGCTCGGGCTGCGGACGGTGACGCGCAGGTGTCCACACTCTGCCATTACCACGGCATTGCATCAAAAGCCACACAGCTGGACTCCCTTCGCTCGGCCCGTGCTGCGTGCTGGGATGACGGAGTGGGTCAAACAGACGCGTCCTTGTGGTGTCCGCTGTTAGGAGGAGAAGAAAAACAATTAGTCGCAGTGAAGTGTGGCAAATGCTACAAGCTGAAAACTATTTCACTTTCCCCCTCAACGCAGATGTAGCTTAGACTTGTTCCAACAGCAGCCGACACCGAGTGGGGCCTACTCCGGCCCGGCACTCACGGACCCAGCAAGGAAGTCACTGTCACTACCGCGTTTAGCAGGTGAGGAGACACTGAGTCTTGGTAACTCGCGCGAGGCCATACGGCTGACAGGGAGGGAGGGCCGGGATTTCGGATAAGGCCGGGTCTTTCCCGACGCCCTCTCCCCGTCACTGATTCCCTGTCGCTTAGAGAGCGAGAGCACGGCAAGGTAAGAAGGAAAACGTCATCCAGAGTTTCTCTGCCCTCCACCTCCGGTCCTTAACATTTGAGTGTGTTCTCTTTTTCTTTTAAAATTTCTTTTATTATGAATATAAACGAAGCACGTTATAGAGAAACACATGAAACAAATATACAGCTTAACATTATTATAAAGCAAATACTTGTGCAGCTACTTCCCAGCTAGAGAAATGGAAGTTTGGTGACACCCCAAGCCCCTTCCCCATCAGCGCCCTCCCCCTGCCCACAGGGAACTGTCATTTTGACCTTTATGACAATCATTTTTTTCCTTTTCCTTTTAGAATTATCACCTGGCAGGAGTGTTTGATTTCCGGTGGGCACATATTTAGGAGTAGAAGTGCTGGATGTGTAGGTTCAACTTGAATAGCTAATGCCAAACAACTTTCTAAGGTGATTGAACCAATTTGTATTAATATTTCTTCCGGCACGTGCGATTTCCTGTTGCTCTCTGGGTCCTTGCTGACACTCGGCATTGTCGGCATTAATTACTGCTACTCTGCTGGGTATGTGGTAGTGTTCCCTGGGGATTGATCGTATTGATAATTTTTCATGTGGTTATTGGACGTTTGCATATTTTGTGAAGTGCTTGTTCACGTTCCTTGCTTATTTTTCTATTGGGATGTCTGTCTTTTTCTTACTGGCTTGTGGTGTTCTCTGTTCTGCATATGAGCCCTTAATTGGCTATAAATGTGACAAATAGCTTCTTTCATTCTGTGACTTACCTTGTCACCCCCTGAATGGCGTCTTTTGATGAACGGAATTTCTCTCTTTTTTTTTTTGAGGAAATTATAGCTCTGTTTTATAGAAGTGTACTTTACTTACACAAATTCACAGATTTTAAGTGTTTAGTTTTGACAATTGTATATATATCCCTGCCACCACAAACAACATACAAAATATCTCTGTCACCCCAGAAAATTTCCTAGTGACACTTTCTAGGAAATTATTCACCCCTGTTCCAGAGGTAACTACTTTCTGATTTTTATCAGAAAAGATTAGTTCTGCCTGTTCTAGGATTTCATATAGATAGAATGAAAAATATATGTTCCTTTTGTGTACAGCTGCTTTTAGTCAATGTAATGTTTTTGGTTTTTTTATGTGTAGGTTCATCCGTACTGTTGGATTATCAGTAGTCACTCCTTCTTATTGCAGAGTAGTATTTACTGAGCTAACAGACCACGATCTGTTTAGCCATTCCCTACTGATGAACATTTGCGTTATTTCCAGATATATACACACAGATAGATACCCACATATCTAGATTTAATATTATAAATATATTAATTATATATTAGTAATTTCATAATATAATCAACACATATAAAGTATGATAAATATATATAATTGAACTTCTTTTGAGATAATTATAGATTCACATGCAGTTGTAAGAAATATTACTAACACAGAGGTCCTGTGTACACTTTACCCAATTTCCCCCGATGACAGCATTTTGCAAGACTGTAGCACAACAGCTGAACCAGGACATGGATCTTGATACAGTCAAGACACAGAACATCCCACCACCACAAGGATCCCACCTGTGGCCCTTCTATGTCCCCCCCCTTCCCTCCCTCCTTCAGACCCTCCTTAATCCCTGGCAACCACTAATCTATTCTCAATTTCTATAATTTTGTCATTTCAAAAATGCCGTATATATGGAAACACGCAGTATATAACCTTTGGGGTTAGCTTTTTCGTCCGGCACCAGGCTCCGGGGGTGCGCGCAGGCTGCTGCAAGCGTGGGCAGCTCCTTCCTTTTCTCTGCCGAGTGGGGTTCCACGATGTGGCGGTGCCACATTTCCTTCGACCACTCACCTGCTGAAGGACATCTGAGTTGTTGCCAGTTTTGTTTATTACGAACAAAGCCTCTAAAAACATTATTCATGTGCAGATTTTTGTGTGAACACAAATTTTTATTTCTCAGAATAAATGCCCAGGAGTGCAATTTCTGGGTCGTATGGTAGTTGCATATTTGGTTTGTTTTCCTACCCTGCGTAGAGCTCTTCTTAAGCATATTTAGTTTTTTAAAAAACTGTTAAAGTGATTTCCAGGTGGTTGTCCAATTTTCATTCCCATCGGCAACATATGAGTGATCCAGTTTCTCTGTATTCTTGTTAACGTTTGGTGTTGGCACCGTTTTGTTTTTTCTTTTTTACTTCAGCTATTTGGATAGGTGTGTAGTGA
>NW_012149208.1:1660690-1665287 GCF_000956105.1 Propithecus coquereli
CTGTCCAATTAGTTTCTTTCTATTTTTGGTAGAGACGGGGTCTCGCTCTTGCTCAGGCTGGTCTCGAACTCCTGAGCTCAAACGATCCGCCCACCTCGGCCTCCCAGAGTGCTAGGATTACAGGCGTGAGCCACCACACCCGGCAAGGTTTGTAATTTTTGAAGAATTGACTGAAACAAAAATATTTATAGTGTACAACATGTTTTGAAACATGTCATATATACATTATGAAATGGCTAAATCGAGCTAATTAACATAAGCATGACCTTACATACCTATTATTTTTATGGTGAGAACACTTAAAATCTATTCCCTTAGCAATTTTCAAGAATACAATATGTTGTTATTAACTATTGTCACCATGTTGTGCAATAGATCTCTTGAACTTATTCCTTTTATCTAACCGAAGTTTGGTATCCTTTGACCAATATCTCCCTAATCCCCCTCTCCCCACTCCCAGCCCTGATAACCACCATTCTGCTCTGCATGTCTATGAGTTCAACTTTTTTAGATTCTACATATAAGTGGGATAATGTGGTATTTGTCTTTCTGTGCTTGGCTTATTTCACTTAGCATAATATTCTCCAGGTTGATCCATGTTGTCACAACTGACAAGATTTTCTTCTTTTTAAAAGCTGAATAGTATTCCATTTCGTATATATACCGTATCTTGTTTACCCATACCTCCGCTGATGACACTCAGGTTGATTCTATATCTTGGCTATTGCGACTAATACTGCAATTAACACGGGAACGCAGGTATCTCTTCGAGATATTGATTTCATATCTTTTGGATATATATTCAGTAGTGAGATTGCTGGATCATATGGTAGTTCCATTTTTAATTTTTTTCAGGAACCTCCATACCATTTTCTATAATGGCTATCCTAATTTACATTCCCTTTTCTCCACATCCTTTCCAACACTTGTTATCTTTTGTCTTTGTGATAGTAGCTATTCTAACAGGTGTGAGGTGTTATCTCATTGTGGTTTTAATTTGCATTTCTCTGATGATTAATGATGTTGAGCATTTTTTCATATACCTGTTGACCATTTGTATGTCTTCTTTTGAAAATGTCTATTCAGATCCTTTGCCTATTATTTAATCAGGTTATTTGTTTTCTTCCTATTGAGTTGTTTGAGTTCCTTGGGTATTTTGGTTTTTAACCCTTTATCAGATATATGGTTTGCAAATATTTTCTCCCACTCCATAGGTTGTCTCTTTCTTCTGTTGATTATTTCCTTGGCTGTGCAGAAGCTCTTTAGTTTGATGTAATCACATTTGTCTGTTTTTGCTGTTGTCTCCTGAGCTTTTGGGTCATATCAAAAAATCATTGCCCAGACCATTGTCATGGAACTTCCTCCTATGTTTTCTTCTAGTAGTTTTATAGTTTTGGGTCTTACATTTAAGTATTTAATCCATTTTGAGTTGATTTCTGTATATGAGTGAGATAAAGATCTAATTTCATTCTTCCGCATATGGATATTCAGTTGTCAGAACACCATTTATTAAAGAGACTGTCCTTTTCCCATTGTGTGTTCTTGGCACCTTTGTTGAAACTCAATTGACCATAAATGTGCAGGTTCATTTCTGGGCTCTCTATTCTTTTCATTGGTCTATGTGTCTGTTTTTATGCCAGTATCATGCTATTTTGATGACTATAGCTTTGTAGTATATTTTGAAGTTAGGCAGTATGATGCCTCCAGCTTTGTTCTTTTGGCTTGATTGCTTTGGCTATTCAGGATTTCTTGTGAGTCCAAAAGAATTTTAGAGTTGTTTTTTCTATTTCTGTGAAAAATGTCATTGGAATTTTGATAAAGATTGCATTGAATCTGTAGATCGCTTTGGGTAGTATGGACATTTTATCAATATTAACCTTCTATTTTATAAACATAGGATATCTTTTCAGTTATTTGTGTCTTCAATTTCTTCCATCAATGTTTTATAGTTTTCAGTGTATAGGTCTTGTACCTCCTTGGTGAAATTTATTCCTGAGTATTTTATTTTTTTCAATATTAACCTTCTATTTTATAAACATAGGATATCTTTTCAGTTATTTGTGTCTTCAATTTCTTCCATCAATATTTTATAGTTTTCAGTGTATAGGTCTTGTACCTCCTTGGTGAAATTTATTCCTGAGTATTTTATTTTTTTGTAGTTATTATAAATGGGATTGTTTTCTCGATTTAATTTTCAGATAGTTCTTTGTTAGCATATAGAAATGCTACTAATTTTTGTACGTTGATTCTACATCCTGGAACTTTACAGAATTCGTTTATTAGTTCTAACAGTTTTTTGGTAGAGTCTTTAGGATTCTCTCTCTATAAAATCATGTCATCTGCAAATAGGGACAATTTAAGTTCTTCCTTTCCAATTTGGATGCCTTTCATTTCTTTCTTTTGCCTAATTGCTTTTGCTATGACTTCTAGTACTATGTGGAATAGAAGTAGAGAGAGTGGACATCCTTGACTTGTTCTTGATCTTAGTTGGAAAGCTTTCACCTTTTCACAATTGAGTATGATGTTCTATTTTGTTGATCTTTTTAAAGAATCAGCTTTTGGTTTCATTGATTCTATTGTTTTTCTATTCTCTATTTTATTTATCCTTTCTCTAATATTTATTATTATTATTTTTTCTGGTGACTTTGGATTTAGTTTACTCTTCTTTTTTCTAGTTCCTCAAAATGTAAAGTTAAGTTATTGATTTGAGATCTTTTTTAATATGGGCATTTATAGTTATAAATTTCCCTCTGAGTGCTGCCTTCTCTACATCCCATAAGTTTAGGTATGTTGTGTTGTCGCTTTCATTTATCTTTAAGTATTATCTAATTCTCTTTGTGATTTCTTCTTTGATCCATTGGTTAAGAGTGTTTTGTTTAATTTGGCTATATCTGTGAATTTTCCAGTTTCTTTTCTATTATTTATTTCTAGGTTAATTCCATTGTGGTTGGAAAAGACACTTTGTATGATTTCAGTGTTTAAATACTTATTGAGACTTGCTTTGTGGCCTAACATATGGTCTATTTTTTTTTTTTTTTTTTTGAGACGGAGTCTCGCTCCGTTGCCTGGACTAGAGTGCCATGGTGTCAGCCTAGCTCACAGCAACCTCAAACTCCTGGGCTCAAGCAATCCTTCTGCCTCAGCCTCCTGAGTAACTGGGATTACAGGCATGCACCACCGTGCCTGGCTAATTTTTTCTATATATTTTTAGTTGTCCAGCTAATTTCTTTCTATTTTTTTAGTAGAGACAGGGTCTCGTTCTTGCTCAGGCTGGTCTCGAACTCCTGAGCTCAAATGATCTGCCCACCTCAGTCTCCCAGAGTGCTAGGATTACAGGCGTGAGCCACCACGCCTGGCCCAGATGGTCTATTTTGAAGAGTGTTCCATGTATACTTGAGAATATTGTGTGTCCTGCTGTTGGATGTTTTATATCTATATCTGTATCTATGTCTGTAGATTGAGTTGGTTTATAGTGTTGGTCAAGTCCTCTCTTTCCTTGTTGATTTTCTATCGGGTTGTCCTATTCATTATTGAAGTGGTATGTTTGAAGTCTCCAATGATTATTGTAGAACTGTCTTGTTCTTCCTTTAATTCTGTTATTTTATTGATTTATTTTTTTGAGACAGAGTCTCATTCTTTCGCCCTGGGTCAATTTCATTAATGTTTGCACATATATTTTGGGGGTCTGTTGTTTGGTTTATATATGTTTATAGTTGTTACATCTTCTTGAGGAATTGACCCCTTTTCAATATATAATGTCCTTCTTTGTTTCTTTTAATAGTTTTTGATTTAAAGCCTATTATGTCTGATATTAGTGCAGCCATCCAGCTCTCTTTTGGTTATTATTTGCAGAGAATATCTTTTTCTTTCACTTTCAATACATTTATATCTTTGGATATAAAATAGGTGTCTTGTAGATAGCATCTAGTTGGATCATGCTTTTAAAATCTAATCAACCAATCTCTGCTTTTTGATTTTGAGAGTTTAATCCATTTACATTTAAAATAATCACTGATAAGACAGGACTTGTATCTGCCATTTTGCTATTTGTTTTTTGTACATCATAACTTTCTTGTCTCTCATTTCCTTCTTTTATGTCTTTTTTTACTGCCTTCTTTTATGTTTAGTTGATTTTTATAGCAAACTGTTTTGATTCCCTTCTCGTTTCCTTTTGTATGTCTTCTGTAGATATTTTCTTT
Source organism: Propithecus coquereli (assembly GCF_000956105.1). Lineage (NCBI taxonomy): Eukaryota > Metazoa > Chordata > Mammalia > Primates > Indriidae > Propithecus > Propithecus coquereli. The sequence goes on from NW_012149208.1 coordinate 1,664,890, forward strand.
GTGTTTACCATAGGGATTATATTTAACATCCTAAATTTATAACAATCTATTTTCAATTGCTATAAACTTAATTTCAATAGCATAAAAACTCTGCTCTTGGACACCTCCATTTTCCTTCCTTATGTTGTTGTTGTCACACATATTGACTTTCCACATTGTGTATGCCCAACAGCATAGATATATAACTGTTTTTTAATGTATTTGTCTTTTAAATTCTGTAGGAAATGAAAAGTGGAGTTATAAACCAAAAATATAATAATACTGGCTTTCATATTTGTCCATTTATTTACCTTTACTAGGAATCTTTTTTCTTCTTATACATTCAAATTACTGTCTAGTGTCCTTTAATTTCAAGCTGAAGGACTCTTTTGGCATTTCTTATAGGGCAGGTCTAGTGG